>NC_044305.1:53851776-54152161 GCF_007474595.2 Lynx canadensis | reverse complement strand
TGGTGGTGATTGGATACCTGGCAGTAGGTGACTCATACAGTATACAAGTTCAAGCCGTTCTTAGCCCTGCTCAGTGAGACTTTATTGCTGCCAAGAGGGACTCCCTGAAACTACAGCCCTACTTCTTTATTAGGGTTTTATGATGTTTCTCCTCATTGGCTCAAGAGATGATAGAAATCACTTTATGATGAGCCCTTTAAAAAGATTTTTAAAGACAATGAAAGAATGAAGCGGGCGGCAGGGGTTGGGGGACGGCGGGGATTAAGAGGGGAAAGGTGAACAAGGTAAGAGCGGGGATAGTAGCGTGAGTCGCAGGGAATGTGGACTCTCTCTCCCGGCTGGGAAGTATCAGTGTTGTGTGCGGTCCGAGGAGTGACCAGAAAGTGGGACAAACTTAGTGTAAAAATAAGTTATATTTTTAAGTTTATATATTAGTTTAATAATTGACCTGAGCCGCCACCTTCCATTTTGCTGCTGTCTGTAGAGTGCTGGTTAAAACTGCGAATCTGAGAAGGGGTGAGGTTGATCTCAAAGAGAACCCTGACATGGGAGTATTTGCCCAAGTGCACGACACCTGTATGTGTGAACTTAGTCCAATCAGGTGCACACACACGTCAATGCTAGGATGGGGGTGTTTACCCCTTCCCTCTGCAGAAACAGGGTTGACTTTGGCCTGGATGCCTGGACCCCTTTTTGTGTTTCATCTCCTATCCTCCACTATATATTCCCTTGAGAGACACTTTTAATTTTATTTTTGCCACACACATCATATACGTTGTACCAAATGTAATTTGCTGTTAACTTAATACATCTAGTGCCAGTGCTTAGATGGCCTACTTGTGGTGTCTAATAAAAGCTTAGATGCCTAACAGTAAGGTAGCTTACAGAATTTGACGTTCCCGGGTCAACCTGTTATGACCATAACCTAATTAGTATTTTGTGAACGGATTTTTATAATTTGGTTATATTTGGGGCATGCACTATTGATTGAGTCATTTAGGAGTAGCTGTTTCTCTTCATGGTGTTGTTAAAAAACAAAATTCAACTGAGTAAGTTTTTTAAGGATCTTAATTTGCTTTATTCAATGATTTGTGAACCAGGCAGCATCCTGTCCCACAGATAGAAAGGACCTCTGAGGAGCTGTACAAAATGGACGACTTTTATAGGGAGAAGGGAAGAAGAACAAAGAAATTATACTAGACAAAAAAGCAGATTGGCCAGACAAGGTCACCTTCCTTTAGGGGATGGCAGGGGTCTATCAGGAAAACTACCTAATTAGTGCTGATGAGGTGATTCCTCATTGATTGGCTTAAGGTTCCATTTTTGGGAGAGCAGAAACTTGTTTTTTAATTTTTAAATGTTTAATTTTTAACATTTCCCCTCTTGGTGAGTATCCAAAATTCTGTAAAGAACTTATCAAACTCAACACCCAAAAAACAGATAATCCAGTGAAGAAATGGGCAGAAGACATGAATAGACACTTTTCCAAAGAAGACATCCAGATGGCTAACAGACACATGAAAAGATGCTCAACGTCAATCATCATCAGGGAAATACAAATGAAAACCACGATGATACCACCTCACACCTGTCAGAATGTCTAAAATTAACAACACAAGAGGCAACAGGTGTTGGCGAGGATGTGGAGAAAGGGGAACCCTCTTACACTGGTGGGAATGCAAACTGGTGCAGCCATTCCGGAGAACAGTCTGGAGGTTCCTCAAAAAGTTAAAAATAGAACTACCATATATGATCCGACAATTGTACCACTAGGTATTTACCCAAAGGATACAAAAATACAGATTCAAAGGTGTACGTTAACCCTGATTTTTATAGCAGCAGCATCAACAATAGCCAAACTATGGAGAGAGCCCATATGTCCATTGACTGATGAATGGATAAAGAAGGTATGGAATATGTACACCATGGAATATTACTCAGCCATTAAAAATAAACCTTGCCATTTGCAAGGACATGGATGGAGCTAGAGTGCATTATGCTAAGTGAAATAAGTCAGAGAAAGACAAATTCCTATAATCTCATTCCATATGTCACATTTAAGAATGAACACAGATGAACATATGGGAACGGGAGAAAGAAGAAAAGAAGGAAACAAGCCATAAGAGACTCTTAATAATAGAGAACAGGGGCGCTTGGGTGGCTCAGTTGGTTAAGTGCCCAACTTTGGCTCAGGTCATGATCTCACGGTTTGTGGGTTCGAGCCCTGCATTAGGCTCTTTGTTGACAGCTTAGAGCCTGGATCCTGCTTTGGATTCTGTATCTCCCTCTCTCTCTGCCCCTCCCCTGCTCACGCTCTGTCTCTGTTTCTCAAAAATAAATAAATGTTAAAAGAAAAACAATAAGAGAACAAACTGAGGGTTGGTGGAGGGAGGTGGGTAGGGGATGGGCTTAGATGGGTGACGGGGACTAAGGGCACTTGTGATGAGAACTGGGTGTTGTATGCAAGCGATGAATCACTGAATTCTCTTCCTAAAACCAGTATTGCACAGTATATTAACTAAAATTAAAAACAAAAACAGGAAAAACAATTCCCTTCTTTTGATCAGACTAAACCTGAGGGATGTGATCCAAATTTAAAGCATTAGCATTACTCCTAGCCACCTCTTAGAAGTTCTCAAGTGTTGCTGATTTCTGTCAGTATTCACAGGTGATGACTTTTTTGTTTTGTTTTGTTTTGTTTTTGTTTTTGTTTTCTGACTCTGGTATTCAGTCACAGGTCATGACTTCAGGTTCACATTCTTTACGTCAGCCACTCTCTTCATTACTTTTCCGATGTTCCATTCCCAGTGACCTCACTTGCTTGGTGGTTAGCGGCTGCGAACATGAACATGCACTTAAAGCTTGTGGGAGAACACAGCGCACCAGGAAGATTCTTATGATTATTATAAGCAGAATCATTCCTGTTGTCTGGAGTACTTCAAAGACATGGTCTCCCAAGACCCAAACCAAACAAGTCAAGTCCCATTGAAGGAGTCCCTTTCTTAGGCCAGCTCGCTTGGTTCTGTGATCTTCCGTAGCTGAGCTCAGCTTCCCCAGAAGTGTCCATTCAGTGCGGCAAGTGGCGTTAACCACGGTGCAGACACTTACTTGCTCTGCCAAAACAGTAGTCGAGGGCTCTCGTATTATCAAGAACAACTTTGGCCAGAGAGCCCAGGAATTTTTGTTGGCAGCTATTGGCTTTAACAGCGGCTTCTGCAACACCTTTGAGAGTTAAGGTGAAGGTCTGGAAGTAGCCTCATTTGTACTTACTCTTAGCCAGGGGAGCAGCTACCAAAGGAAGCTATTTTGGAGTCATGAATGCCCTCTGGCGATGCCTGCTTGAGTCTGTGGCTCAAGGCTGGGAAGGTGACAGCCATGGAGGCCTGTAAAATTTAAGCGACTCTAGACCGTACAGGTACTTTTGTTCCAGTTACCCTTGCTTTGTGTCCCTTTCTTTGTACAGAGCCTGGACACAAAGTTCCCTGGGTTTGGGGTTCTCAAACTGAGGCAGGGAAATAGACCCCCAGGGGTTAAGGAGCCTGACTTAATAGAGAGGGGGCTGACTCAGTTCCAGAGAAACTGAAGCATTTGGCAATCAGGGAGACGTGTGTGATGGGCAGAACTACAGGATTGTCAGCATTATGGCAAATCCAGCAGTTGTGTCAAGGTTGGATTATCCCTGTTTGCAATGGCTTGAGTATACGAACCATGGCATTATCTTTCAGGCCAGAGCAGAGCAAAATATGTGCAAATGAATCACAAAGACCTTCGTACTGTAAGAATTAAGAAAAGGATAGTCAGAGAGGGAAGGAGGAATGGAAAGAAACACTCTTGCATCTGAGGTCTTGGCCGCTTCTCTTCTCAGTTCGATTTCGAGGTCTCCAACATTTGCGCAGGACCTGATGTCAGGTGGGGCCTTCTTCAGCTGTGAAATATGCACCTGAGTTTCCACGCCTTGTAATTTGGCGGTGGCGTCAGTGATCAGGAGTTCCTGGTAGGGTCCTTTTCATGAGTCTCACTTCTGCAAAAGCATCAGAGTGAGACAGTGGCTGTCTGCAGATGCCCAAAGACTTAAAGATGCTCATTGTTAGGTTCAATATAATGGAAATGACAAGGAAATTTGGTTATTTGTGCGATATGTAACATTTTAAGATAACTGGAATTATGACTGGTGACATTATATTGGGACACATCACATTTCTAGGAATTTCTTACAATTTGTAGAACATTTATGTTAATAACCTGCATCCATGGAAATATAAACTAAGGAGGTTTAGGCATCCCTTGTATTTGATAATGCTTCCTATGTACCTTAACAGCAAATAAACCGAATTAGTTTAATATTTTACCAGGGGAGAGACAAATCTTTGCAATTTTTTCAGGGACCCTCTGGGAAATCTCAGAGTTACTTTAAGGTGGGAGAGGCCCCCATTTAGAATTTGATTTTAGGAAGTTGTCAAAACATCAAGCAATTTGAACACATTTGACTAAATAGGATCACAGAGCATCATGAGATAATACTTAATTATCTGTTTAACCAAAAGGACAATAGAGGATGATGATAAAGGCAAATTCAGAAGGTTACATAGTTGTGAACAAAATTTAGCTCTTTTACTATTGAGAAGATTGGATTTTCTTAAGTAATCCAAGACCTGATGAGGACCACGGGAAGCGCCCGGAAATTATTTTGGTTACAACAAAAAAGCTTTGCTGGCCAGGCAGATTACATAAAAGATAAACCTTCACTATCTCTAATCTAAAGCATACCCAAAGTCCAAGAGAAAGCTGTCCTTTTAACAGAGAGAAAATCAAATTCTAGTTTTGTACCAGTGTACTTTTGCTGTTAAAGCTCTTTAGAAAACCTTAAATAAATCCATTCCAGTATTAGCCCACTTGGCCACTGGCAAAATTCTCTTCCCAGGATTCCTTTTCCAAAAGCCTACAATTTTTTTCATACCCATTCAGATCTTGTCCTGTATGTTTTTTCTCATTCTGGAAGACCCAGTCATTTTACTTTCCGTGCCTACTCTTAATACACACTTGTTTCCCTTCACCCTTATTATTTCTAAGAAGTTTCAAGTACATACATTGATTAAAATTCTTAAAGCTCAGGGTCCTTATTTCCTAGTGAGAACTAAGAAGTATGTAATTGTGGACTCTTACACCAGCATTCTGTGGATCGGTGAACTCACAAATACACTTCATAATTTATAGAATATTCTGCCTCACAGTAAATTTCTCAATGTTGTATGAAACATTACTAATAGACCCACATACCTTAAGTTTCTTTACAATAAGAAACCCAAAGTAAAAGTAGATAAACCTGTGTTCAATAATTAATGTTTCATTAATGTTTCATTATTTTATCTTATTTGAAAATGATCTAGATATTCAGTGATCTAAATGTTCACTATGTACCATTTAACTTAATGTAGGAAAACTATAAAGTTTCAAGTTATCAAAAATATTTGGGGAAATTCTGTAAGTATACTCATAATCATCGCTGAAAAGTTCACCTGGAAACTTTTATCCTACTTACATCTATCTAAATCACTTGCTTTTAACATATTTAGATTACTCATGAAAATTTTGCAGACACTAAAGAAAAATAGGCATTATGCTAGGTTACTTTTGTTTCTGACAAACGTAACAGAACATTAATCTATTTGACTAGAAGACCCAAGCAGAATAAAATCACTCTAAATGCATGCCTGTTTTAATGAAACCAACAAACCTAAACTTGCTTCTCTCTCTCTCTCTCTCTCTCTCTCTCTCTCTCTCTCTCTTTCTCTCTCTCTCTTTCTCTCTCTCTTTCTTAAACCAAAGACTATCCTAGATCAGGCGAACTTGAAAAACATTTGGGTTAGATTTTATGTTTCTGAAAGTCTAGAAGTACTCAATTTGGTCAATGCTTATTTTGCTTTAAACTAATTAAATAGACCTTAAAAAAATAATTTTGGCAGTACCAGCCAGAGACAGAGAAATATCACACATCTGCAGTATACATATTAGACATATATAAACATAAATACAGACACAAACACATCTTACAGCTATTTTAAAATTTTAACCATGAAAAAATTTTAACTGGTACACCAATGCAGAGCTCATTAGTTTATAATAGAACACTTGGATCCAAATTGTGGATTTAGAAGATGGGATAGCTTAAGGTTACCTGTTCTGATAGCTTAAACTTTTCACTAATATTTGTGGAGAAGACTGTTTTTTTTTTTTTCATGTTTATTTTTGAGAAAGAGAGACAGAGCATGAGTGGGGGAGGGGCAGAGAGAGAGGGAGACACAGAATCTTGAAGCAGGCTCCAGGCTCAGAGCTGTCAGCACAGAGCCCAACGCAGGCCTGAACTCACAAACCATGAGATCATGACCTGAGCTGAAGTCAAGCATCTAACTGACTGAACCACCTGGGTGCCCCTGTGAAGACTTTTAAGATTTTTCATTTGCCTGGGTTCCAAATGTCCTGCCCCATTTTTCCCCCCTACTGATAAGAATGACCTCAGTTCCTAGAGACCAGATAGAACATTTACATCTCAAAGGCACAGGGAAAGATTGAGTTCCTCCCTTTGGGATTTTTGTTTCCTAAATCTTTTATGATACCTGCAAGCCTTTTGAGGAGAGTGGTGAGGTTTGGGGAGGGTAGAAAGGATAGGTAGGCTTTGAATTGCTTCCAGAGCTGCATTTCTGTTCTCATAAAGACTCAGTTTGTAAGACAAGGACCGTTGTTCTTAATTCCTAAAGAATTGCGTTGTGATCTACAATGATTTCAAAAGGGCTGACTCTCCCACCCGACTATATTATCTTTAATTTGTGTCTTTATATCTGGGAGAAGATCTCCAACTAAGATGGAAATCAAAAGATTCCTGTGTTCTAGATTTAGAACTTTGTCCTTGGAATGTTTTTCTTTGCCTCTGGGTACATTTAGCTAAGGGGAGAGGTCCTAAAAACAGTCCCTATCAGGTTCTGAGTATCAGCTTCCAGTTTGGCCAACTTCTGACCACAGAGCTACTTAAAAAAATCCTTTCAAATAGCTTGTCAGGTTTCAGCTGGGAAAAGCAGTAAATATTCCTGGCAGTACTGAATAGTCCCTTCCCACCCCCCTTGGATGTAAGAGGAATTCCCGGGGAGGGTAAAAAGGATACTATTCGCTCTGCCAACCCCAGAGATAGCCAAAAGGAAGAAAGACTTAGGCAGTTCTCAGGACACGAAAAACAAGACTTCCCAGAAGACACACATGTCACCCTTTGCTGACTTCTGCCAGTTTTCCCACAATCCCATCTAGAGGCTCTGGAGTAGAGTTTTAAGTAGGGAGTATAGCTCTAGTATTTACCAGAATCTGGCCAGGATTTCCATTGATTTCAATTTTAGTTTCCCTTTGGCTGTTTAAGGGAATAACTAGTAGTTCACCAGGAAGTCCCCCAGAGTCCCGCCAGCCCTGGGAAGGGCCCATGTGAAGTGTGCAAAGGTAGATATGGGGGCGTCTGGAAGACCACTAGTTTGGCAGGCTTCTGTTTACGGTTGTGCGGTCTCTCCAGAGTGGCAAGGCAGTTCAGATAGACGATTAGCAGACTCTGAGTGCTCACGTAAAGGAAACTAGAGGGGAGCAGTAGGAGTCACATCGTAGTTTTTTGTTTTAGGTACTTCTTGTGTCCTCAATTTTTTAGTAGCTTTTTGCACAGAATCTTTCAATGAAGTGATTTTGGAATCTTGAAGCCTTTTGGAGGCTCCTGCATGCCAATTAAAATAGGTATCCCATTCTGTTTGACCTGGGAACTGTTGCTTTCAAGTGCATTTCTTTTTTTTTTTCTTTTAATTTTTTTTTTTTTAACATTTATTTATTGAGAGACAGAGACAGGGCATGAGCAAGGGAGGGAGAGACAGAGAGAGGAGGAGACACAGACTCTGAAGCGGGCTCCAGGCTCTGAGCTGTCAGCACAAAGCCTGATGTGGGGCTCGAACTCACAAACCGTGAGATCATGACCTGAGCCAAAGTCCGATGCCCAACCGACTGAGCCACCCAGGTGTCCCTTTCAAGTGCATTTCTTAAACGAATGATGTCTAGTTGGAGTGTTCTCCATGATGGCCATTGTAATTCTGGCTTGTCTTAGTGAGAGTCTGTCATTTTTGTAGGTAACTACGGCTTCCAGGGCCATAATTCTCAGGGATAAAAGAGGCAGGTGTACCAGAAGTTGGCATGCTCAAGTCTTTGAATCTAGAGGATCTCTTTGTCTTCAGCCAAGCCATGGGTTCTTCAGAGGCAAATTAATACCTAAGAGGGATGTGCCACCGAGCTGGGGATTGTATGGTGCCTCACCTTGTCCCTCATTACAGGGGGATTTTCTTGAGGTTGGCAGGTGGCCTGGTGTCTGGCCCGTGTTGTGACCAGCTTATCCTAGCACGAGAGTCTTCGAGTTAGGTGGTGAGCACCCAGCAGCTTTTCAGTGCTTGGCCTGCCATGCCCGTCGGTTTTGCAGCTTTGGCTCCTGAGATTCCCAGTAACAGTGGATGTATTATTCCTTTACGTTACGTGCACGTGAACAGAAACCACCAGTGACTGAGGACGTGGAGCTGTGGATGCCAGCAGTAACCAAAGAGATGGCACTATGGACTGTGGACTGGCCAAGAGAAGACCTTAGGTGAGCAGCACCAGCAGCTCCCAATGTGGAACTATGGACCAAACCAGTAGACGGCAACATATGGGACAAGGGACTAACCAGGCGCTGGGGATTCGGGTTTCAGGAGGAACCCTCTGCCAGCTCAAGCCCTGGACGAGGACCGGCCTGGTGCTGTGTTAGAGACTTCAGTCCATTTAGACTGACCCAAGAATCCTAGCCTGGAAAGCCAAGCAGACCGGGAGCTCAACACAAGCAGAGCTCAGATCTGAGAGGATCTTATCCACGGGCTTGGAATGGCAACAAAGTTAGACAAGTCCAAGGGTCCACATGTGTTTCCCATTCTTGAAGGGGCTGGAGGTCTCTCTGCGTTTTACCACTGCCACTAAACTGTTAAAAACTCAAACTTGGGGCACCTGGTAGCTCATTTGGTTGTGTCCGAGTCTTGACTGGGGCTCAGGTCATGATCTCCCAGTTCATGGGATCGAGCCCTGTGTCGGGCTCTGCACTGACAGCGTGGAACCTGCATGGGATTCTCTCTCTCTGTCTCTCTGTCTCTCTCTGTACCCCCCCCCCAAATAAATAAAATCAGCATTAAAAAAAAACCCCAAACTCAACTGAATGAAGTGCAGAGATCGTCCTTACTTTATTCAACAGTTGGTGAACTGGGCAGCCTCCAATCCAGCAGATAGAAAGGGGTTCTGAGAAGCTGTACAAAATGAAAGGCTTTTGTAGGTGGGAGGGAATGGGAACAAGGAGGTAATACTAGACAAAAAAAGCAGGTTGGTCACGACAAAGTCACTTTCCTTTAGGAGATGGCAGAGGGCTGTCAGCCAGGTGACCTAAGTAAGTAGTGCTTATTAGTTCGTCACTGGTTTAATATTCCATTTCTGGGAGAGTACAGTTATCAGTTCAGTCTCAGTTTGGTGACTCTGGTCTTAGTGCAAGTGACTCTATTTTGGACCTGTTGTCTTCAACAGCATAGAGCAGGGGTTGGCAAACAATGGCCTGCGGGCCAAATCCGGCTCCCTGTCTGTGTTTGTGAATATGGTTTTATTAGAACACAGCCAGACCCCTTTTATTTACATATGGTCTGTGGTTGTGTTCCTGATACACGGGCAGAGTTGTGTCATTGCCACAGAGACTGTGTGGCTTGCAAAGCCTAACATATTTATCTGGTCCTTTTCTAGAAAAGTCTGCTAGCCCTGCTGTGCAGGAAGGAATGGGGGTGAAGTCAGAGTCCTTGCTCTGTGACTTCATTGGTGTGAGTGAGGCTTGGTGCCTTTTTCTCTGGTAGGAGGGGGAATTCTCATCATCAAGGGGGTTGAGGGTGAAATTGTACCAGGTACCGGGTGGTTCCCAGCTCAAATGATGTGCATGATGAATATTACTTCCTTCTCCCATTGATTACCCACATCCCTCCCATCCTCAGGTGCTTTCTTTCTTTGCATGTGAAAATTTAAGATGAAAAGTGGCTTTCAGTCCCCACGTGTTCAGAAGACAGCACTATCCAGTAGAACTATCATGCAAGCCACCAATGTCAGCTAAATGTGTAACTTGTTTAAAAAGCTTCTGGGTGGCTCAGGTCATGATCTCGTGGTCCGTGAGTTCGAGCCCCGCGTCGGGCTCTGTGCCGACAGCTCAGAGCCTGGAGCCTGCTTTGGATTCTGTGTCTCCCTCTCTCTCTCTGCCTTCTTCCACTCATTCTCTCTCTCTCTCAAGAATAAATAAACATTATTTTTTTTTAAAAAAAAGCAGGAAGGAATAGATGAAATTAATTTTGGTAATGTGTTCACAAATATCACTTCAACTTACAATCAATATAAAAATCATTAGCGGGGTATTTTTTCTTTTCTTTTCTTTTTTTTTTTTTTTTTTTCATGAGTGTGGCATCCAGTGTGCATTTTACCCTTAAAGCAGGAACAGATGCACTTGCTGCATCTTGAGCGTTCAGGAGCCACAGTGGCTAGAGGCCACTGAACAGCACGGCTCTCTGCTTCTCTGACACCAGCTGGGTATCCTTGAATTCAATTCTGACACCACTCCTCGGACTCTGTGCAGACCCTATAGGTGAAGGGCTGGGTCTTACAAGACTGCCTCTCCCTTCAGATGCCGGTCTCAGGTCCTGGCCTTCCCATACTTCTGACCAGCTGGCTGTATATTAGAGGTTCCTGTGACCCCCTCATTAGGTTTGATAATTTGCTCTAATGACTCCCAGAATTTCCTATCAATGGTTTATTACAAAGGACACAGGAACAGCCAGAAGGAAGAGGTGCACAGGGGAAGGTATGGGCACGGGGAGGCACAGGGCTTGGTTGCTTCTCCAGGCCTGCCACCCTCCTAGCACATCAGTGTGTTCCTCAACCCAGGAGCTCCTGTAATCTTCTTGTTCTAGAGTTTTTATAACTCAGCCTCTAGCCCCACACCCTTGGTTGTTGGGGGCTGGGGCTGAAAGTTCCCACCCTCTTAATCCCATGATTGGTCTTTCTATGGCCAGCCCCCATCCTGAAAATGGCCAGGAGCCAACCCGGAGTCATTTCATTAGCATAAGCGTGGGCGTGGTCTTAGGGGGCTGGTTCTGAATAACAAAAGATGTCCCTATCACTCAGGAAATTCCAGGAGTTTTGGGAGCTCTGTGCCAGGAACCACAGAGCAAGACCAAATACATTTTTTATTATACCACACCAGGATAGCCCGAGAATGCCTTCCCTCCCTTCTTCCTCCCCAGCTGGCTGTGCCCTATTTAAGAACACTCCTCTCCTCTAAAACAGCTGATGCATTCTTATTTTACATTCTTCTCTACCCTCTCTTGACTAATCATGACTGTGCTGCTAACTCCCCCGGTTCTTGGTTCTCAGGAAGCAAATGTAGGAAAGATACAGTAACATTTCTAGGGAAGCATACAGATACAAACTGATTAAATGTAGCACACCAATGGTGACTCTATTTAATAAAATTTGCAGAAGAATAACTCTGCTCTAGCAAACAGGCACCCAGGCTGCAGATTTTCTAATAAATGGGACATGTGGCTGAAGCCACCACAGCACATCCCAGCTCCTGCCCCGAGGAGTCTGACTGTCCAGGCAACTGGTACAGGAGGAAAACCAGAGAAAAACTAGGATTTTTATTCCTCATGTAGTCTTTGGTCTCCCTTGCTTGCCTGATGTGTCTGTATTCTTAATGTTTACTACACTGCTTGCTCTTGGAATTTTAGATTCAGGGTTCTGGAACTAGAGTGGTAGGGGCAGATCTTGGTTCGTCACGAGAGCTGGGGACTTGGTGCCTCAATTGCTTTTGCCGGACAGTGGACTGTTCTGAGGATTAAAATGTGTAAAGACACTGAGGACAGTGTTTGACACATGACATTATATCAGTATCGTTGGATTTGTTTACGCCATGTAAAGCACTAACAAGTAATAAAAGGTGTATTCTAGCAGGAATAAGGGGATGGTGGCAGAGAGTGTCTGGGAGCTGTGTAAGTGGGGCGTGGCTGCTAAAGGACTTCTAAAAATCAGGGTTTTTAAATGCTTATTTGTTTATTTATTTACTTTTGAGGGTGGGGAAGGGGCAGAGAGAGAGGGAGAGAGAAGACCCTAAGCAGGCTCCATGCCCAACACTGAGCCCAACGCAGGGCTCGGTCTCACAACCATGAGGTCTTGGCCTGAACAGAAATCAAGAGTCGGATGCTTAACTGACTGAGTCACACACGTGGTCCAAGAATCAGAGTTTTAAAAAATGTAATATTTTGGGGGCCCCTGGGTGGCTCAGTCAGTTAAGTGTCCAACTTTGGCTCAGGTCATGATCTCACGGTTTGTGAGTTCGAGCCCCACGTCGGGCTCTTGTGCTGACAGCTCGGAGCCTGGATTCTGTGTCTCCCTTTCTCTCTGCCCCTTCCCTGCTCATGCTCTCTCTCTCTCTCTGTCTCTCAAAAACAAATAAATGTTAAAAAAAAATTAACTATAATATTTTGGACATGGCTTACTCCAAAGTCTTTAAACTTTAAGGACATGATTAAAATTTTCATTAGTGTGACTTAAGCTAGAAGCAGGCACAGTAGCTGTATCTGATGTTAAAGATCTTTTTAAAGGTTGATGTTTGTATCTGGCTTTTATCTTTCTGAGAGGTGTATATGATAAAGAGGTATCAGTGATAAAATACCATGTTTTTCTACAAATAAGAAGGGTTGGAACTTACTGAAAGGTGTATGTGTGTGTGATCACAAGTGACCACATTTAAATAATTTTTTTAGGAATAGAAGGCCCCAGGATGTCATTTCCAAAGGGCTGTAGATGGGCTCCAGAAACATGGGTTGTTGTCTACAAAGGATGAGGTCATGATTCAGAGTCATTCATGTGGTAAGTCATAGAAGGCTATCTTGCCAAGGATGTAGATGTTGATAGTTAGTAGTCCGAGGTATTTTATTATTGTCCATTCAGACATCTTTATTTTAACAGGTCAAGAAGAATATTTTTGAAAAAGTATGTTTAGCCTTTTAAGTATTTCAGATATTTGTGAAAGTCATTTTGGGGAAGTAAGCTGTATTGCATTAAATTGTTTTTTTAGATTGCTTATAATTTCAAGGTTTAAAAAAAAATATTTATGGGGGGGAGGGGCAGAGAGAGAGGGAGAGAGAGAATCCCAAGCAGGCTCTATGCTGTCAGCACAGAGCCTGATGTGAGGCTCGAAGTCATGAACTGTGAGATCATGACCTGAGTGGAAATCAAGAGTCGGATGTTTAACCAACTAAGCCACACAGGTGCCCCTGTAATTTCAGTTTTCATTGCTGTCAGTCCCGATGTTAATATCATTTCTGCCCTCCCTCGTATTTTTTCATTCTCACTTTATAGTGGGAAATATGCATCGAAGTTATATTTTGGACAAATCTTTCAAGAGCGGTTTCCCATTCTTTCTCATCCTGTGGCTCGAGTGAAAACTAGGTTTTTATGAGGAGAGGGTAATTTTGTTTAAAGCCAGTGTTTTTTAAGTCGAGGCTGTCTTAGCTCAAGCGGCTGTAACTAAATACCATAGACTGAGCGGTTCTCGCAGCAGACACAGCTCTGGAGGCTGGAAGGCCAATGTCAAGGTGCCGACTGACTCAGGGTCTGGGAAGGGCCTGCTTCCCTGGCTGGAGATGTCCACCTTCTCATTGTGTCCGCGAGAGGTGGAGAGATAAGGGGCTCTGGGCCGTTCCTCTTCTTACAGGGGATCTATCCCAGCATGGGATAGATGACCTCATGACCTGCAGTCCCCTCTGTTGAAATACCATCACCCTGGGGATGAGGGTTTCAACAGGTAAATTTGGGGGAGACACATTCAGTCAGTAACAGAAGCCACTGAGACTTGCTTTGACGTCATAACCCTTTTTAGCAAAGACAGGTACCTTGGCTTGACACCACTTGCTGCTGTTTCTAACTTATTTTCTTCTGCCTGAGTTAAAAATCCTCTGGTGTCAAAGCCCCCTTTCCTTTGTTAGGCCTGCCCGTCACTCAGATCTGTATTTTTCCCTACAGCTGTTCCCAGAAGCTTTCTCAGGCTTACTTCCTCCCTCCCAGGGCAGTTGGAGGGCCTAATTTTCCATTCCCTCCCTGCCACCCTCCCTAGATTAAGCGTTGTAGAAGTGTAGCAGAGCTTTCCAGCTTGTAGGCTTTGGGAACTGCAGCCTGGAAGCTGCCCCCTGCCTGCCAGGCTGCCTGTGGCACACAGGTTCGGGGGTCTAGGCCTTCCCAAGGCAGATCTCAGGGGTGGCGGAGAACTGAGAATACTGGTTTAAGCAATTTCTTATTGGGATCTTCCAACCACCTCTCTGAGCCTCTTGGGAACTCTTGACCTTTCTGGCCCCAAGTTTGAGAACCGTGGATTTAGAGTGTTGACTTTCACTTTCTCAAGGCTCAGCTCAAACACTCAGCTTGCTTGCTTGGTCCCCAGAGAGAACCTTCCAACCCATCGGAATAAACAGCACTAAACATCCTCTGCATCTGCCTGAGTTTAGTGGGGGGAAGGCCTAGGAGAAGGGACACTTTGCTCTCTTCCTTCCCAGTGGATGTGGGTGTCATCCTGAGTGCCCTGCGGCCTTTCCCCGCTGTGGTCCAGTCTCAGATTCTCCAGAAGTGACTCGATCTCCGGTCCTGCCACCCTGACCCGAGCTTGGGGCCAGCCTCACGTTTTGACACATGGTTACACCGAGCAAGCACTTGCGTTTCACTGCCGTCACCACTGGGTCATCATCGTAGAGGACACGTAGAGAAAACAGCAAAGCTGTGTCACCTCTGATTTCAGGGGGTTGAGGCGTTCCAACCTCGTGCTAGAGTTTTGCTTCCTGAGAGCTTCCTTCTGGAAGTGGCTGCTTTTCCCCATTCCGTTTATACCGTGGGTGCAGCTGAGTGTCATGTTGGGGCCTGCATCCCGCCCTGCACTCTCCCTGTACCCAGTCTTGTGGTCCTGCCTCGTTCCCTCCACCGTTGTCCCAGATAAAGCCAAGGATTGTCATTGTCATTTCTCTTCCGTTTAAACTCACAGCAGTTTCTTGTGTCTTCCAGCAGTGTTAGCCCCCATGTCCCTTGGCTTTCCAGCCACGGGCTTCTAGGCAGACTGTCCTCCCCATCAAGTGACCGTGCGGGTCGCATCCTGTCTCGCTCAGGCCACTTCTTCCTGGGAACACCCCCTTCTCTCCTGTGTTGTTCGTGACCATCAACAATGTATGTGGAACCTGCTGAACAGGTAACTTCAAGTTCAGTAGAAAGACTCCTGGGGTGTCTGTCATCTGGGCCACTTCATACTTTAAATCTTTCCTACAGTAGCCCCAGTACCATGGCCATAGCATCTGTGAGTCTGCTTAGGCTGGTGACTGGGTGGCTTGTAAACAGCAGACATTTGCTGCTCACAGTACCAGAGACAGCACGTCCAAGGTCAGGGTGCCAGCACAATCATTCTGGTGAGGGCCCTCCTCTGGGTTGCAGACTTGTCGGATCCTCACAGGGTGGAAAGGGCGAGGATGCTTTGCAGGTTCGCTTTATGAGGATACTAATCCCACTCATGGGGGCTCCACCCTCATGACCTAAGCTCCTCCCAAGGCCCCTCCTCCTAACATCATCACCTTGGGGGTTAGGATTTCACCATAATATCTTGGGGCAGGACACATTCGGACCGCAGTGGCATCTCTTTGGCACAACAATGCCTAACTTAAATGCTGTAGCTTCTTAGTGTGTGGGTATCTTTTCCTTGAAAGATCTCGAGTGTCCGTCACCTATTCAACAAGTATTTGAGTATCTGCTGTGTGTCAGGCAGAGTTGTAGGTGGGCCCAAGTCCCTGCTTCCCAGGAGCTTGCACCCAGTGGCTTCTTGGAGAGTGACAGTAGTGTGGCCTTTTGCTCTGCTCTTCTGTACTCCTTTGAGTAGTTCAGTCATCATTTGTGTAACTGATTTATTTTGCTTAAAAAAAATGGAGACTCCATTTAGATCATACGAAAAATACCAGAGACACCAAATGAAATGTGCATCTAGCAATCTGACATGAGCGAGGGATGTTTTAGGTACCTGAAATCTGAGTCCTCCTCTCAGTCTCTGGATCCCTGCCCCCTTCGAAGCAGGTTCGTGCTCTACCTGGTGTGATGGCGGTCTGGCCTATGCTCAGGATTTTCTGTTTGAGCAGGTACAAAATTGATGTATCGAAGAGTTGATGTAAGAATTTGGTGGCTAGGGGCGCCTGGGTGGCGCAGTCGGTTAAGCGTCCGACTTCAGCCAGGTCACGATCTCGCGGTCCGTGAGTTCGAGCCCCGCGTCAGGCTCTGGGCTGATGGCTCGGAGCCTGGAGCCTGTTTCTGATTCTGTGTCTCCCTCTCTCTCTGCCCCTCCCCCGTTCATGCTCTGCCTCTCTCTGTCCCAAAAAATAAATAAACGTTGAAAAAAAAAAAAATTAAAAAAAAAAAGAATTTGGTGGCCGACCTGTGAAGGGTATAGGGATGCTTTTTGTGCCCTGATGTGTTCAGTCCCCGGAGTTGTGTTCAGTTGTCTGTCAGGACAGGTGTCTGGTCTGGTCAGCCATGGCCAGAGTGGCCACACAATTACAGACCCGCCTGCAGAGCCTTCGTCCGTCATGGGCGAGGTGGATGCGGGTCTCAGATGCCTGGGCATCACGAAAATCTGTGTCACAAGCAGACTCAGTTTTAACTCATACTTATTTAGCTGCTGTGGGAGTCATCTGTGGGGCACTGATTAATCATAATATGTCATCTATAAAGCAGCCTTTCTTTTGAGTACTGTGTTTGTGCAATGAAATGTGGCTTAAGAAGTTGTACATGATGTATAATTGAAAAAATGCTTTCAAAAATCATTACCAGGTTGGTTTATTTAGCAATTAAGTAATGTCGTGTCATCTGAATACCTTGTGATCTGGTTTTGGCTTAACTTCATTTTGTAAAAGATAATAATAAATGACATGCATTAAGGAGTGGTATTGACATGCCAGGCCCACGTGAAGTAATTTGCACTGTGTGCGACACGAGGGTGCATATTTGATGAGAATTTGCTTGTTTTATGTGGATCTTAAATTCACAGCAGAAAATTCTGAAACACCGAGAGTCCCCAGTGTGCACATCACTTAGCTTCAGCAGCTCAGAGCACATCACTGTCTCCCTCCCCTGTGCTCCCCACTCGGGGATCGAAAAGTGAATTCCAGATGTATATCATTTCTTGGTGTAACCCTAACTTTTAAATTTAACTTCACATTGGTTTGTTCGAACTTGCTTGTTTTCCTCTATTGCCATTATTGAACCTTTGAAGGTTCTTCCTTGTCTCTTTTGGATTTTAAACATTATTTGTGAACTTATGGTTTAACTTAAGTACTTTCTGCTATAGATAAAGGCACTGTCTCATGCTACCTTTAAGTGAAGAATAATCCAGCTGATTATACCCTTTTGAAAATTAGGGTTTCTTTCCTCCTTGACCTCCCTGCCTGGTGCAATTAACCAAGAGTGCCCGCCTCCCCATGTGTTAGTTTCAGGAGCTGCATCAGTTCAACTGGATTCTTTCAATGTGAAAAAATTTTTTGAACACTAATCATGCTCATAATTTCCTCATCTGTAAATGCGAGTGTTGGAATAGCTGGTTGTCAAAGTTCCCTTTTGGTTTTGTGGTTATAAAAACCCCCACATCTAGCCGAAGGCATAATTGTTGAGACCTTCAATTGCTTTGGGAGTGAATGACTTCTACCTAGGGAATGATTTGAAGAAAATGCCCCTATCATATTTTGGTTTGGCCTATTTTGGCAGAGCGCCACATATGTCCCTTACTCTGGGCCACCTCTGGGGAGAAGTGGGTGTGGGAAGGCCACGTGTGGCCCTCAGAACTGCCCCTCCCCCCAGGAATCCCAGAGGTCTGCTCTGTTGTCTCCTATCACCAGTCTCTTCCACTTCCCTTTTGTGTCCTGGGCAGCAGTGGGAGACCCCCAACTTTGTTCCAGCTATAGTCATCATGCCTCCTGGAATTTCTGTAACAAAGTCGGTTACCGTGCCTTTGTCCCTTACTTCTGCAAGCATTACAAATGTTTCAGGGCCCTCTGTCACCAGGCATATGACAGGTGGGCCATCTGGCTGGTGCAGGGTCACCCAGCTGTCAGGGCTGCTTCCTGTGCCTCGCCTCCCCACCCAGAGAAGGCTGCTCCCTGGCCCAGCAGGGGACCTTTATGACATTTTGAGCATGATCAGAAAAAGGAACTTGTGGATTTTCTTCTAGGCGTGGTCACTCGAGCGGCTGATGCAGGCTAGCTAGCTGCGTTCCAGCCCGTCCAGCTGGTTGTGCCAGCAGGGTGATTGATGTCAGCTCTGCCCAGGCTGTAGGGACCTTTAGCCAGCAGACCACAGGTGACAGGTGAGGAGTGACACAGCCCTCTGGTTTCTTTCTGATTTGACTCAACTGAGAGTCATCACTGCCAGCCATAATTTTTCAGATGGCGTCTGCTTTACTCTGGCTGTGAGCTTCTTTCTGTCCTCCTTGGAGCCTCTCTGGTCACAAAATAGAAACGTCTTAGGTATGTCAGATGCACGAGGTCTAGTCCAGGGAATGGTTATAAAAGTGTGTGAAGGGCTGAAGGGGCCAAAGGGGGAAGACATGTTTGTTACCCACAGAGCAGAAACTGAGAAAGTTTCTGCCGGCTTCTAGGTCCGCAGGAGCAAAACAAGGACATGGGAATCCCCCAGAACCCAGGAGCAAGACGCCGCCCCCACCCCCGCCCCCACCCCCGCCCCCACCCCCGCCCGTCGCTCCCCCACCCCCAGCAGGAAGCCTGTGCTGTTCTGCCCTAGGAGCTTAGCACAGCCTGAGCCTCAGCAACTTGCTGGACCGGCATTGCCCCTGCTGTTTTAGATCCCCTGCTTGCTGGGGCGGGGCGGGGCGCTGGGAGGGGCAGGTCCTCAGTCTTCCTCCTGCCTTTTAATGTTGCACCAGGGCCTCTCTTTGGCAGAACGTAACCAAGAATCCAGCGGGCAGGGCCTGGGAAACGTAGCCCCAGCGGTACAGAGGAGAGCACGGTCGGGTAGCAGTGGCTTGGATGCCAGGTCACATCTGGCACAGGCATTCTCCAGAGTGTGGGCGGGATGAAGTGACCCGGTGTGCCCTGGCACGCAGGGGCAAATGGTGGCTGCCGTATCATCTTCTCTGCGTGGATCACTAGAAACAGACTACTGATAATATGTTCATCATGCATCGTGCAGACTGCACTCACAGGAAGGTATGGAAACCCAAACCAAAAGTTGGGCACAACTGTTCTGGCTAATAGAAATGAATATAAATGACTCGGCTGCAGCTGCACCGTGGGGAAGTCACCAGCCGTCCATGTGTGCACTGCGCATCTCGGTGGTGTTGTATACAAAGGCTCAGCGAGGGGACTGCGGTTCCCTCTGGTGCAGAGTGGCATCGGTGGAGGGACAAAACCACTCTTTGAAGCCCTGGAACACACTGTTCACTGCTGACAGGCAGGAAGCAACCGCGAGCTCTCCTGCACAGCCCTGCTGAAGCGCAGCTTGGCATTGCTGATGGTAACGAGGCTCACGCAACAGCAGAGTGGTGTCGCTTATCCATTCAGCCCCTGCTTCCCTTCTTCCGCCAACAGGAAGCTTTCTTGTTGCAGCCCCTGACTCGATGCGGCTCCCTGGATCTCCCCATGCCGTGTTCGCATCTGGGCCTCTTCTCCCGGTCTCCCCCCATTGTGCTCAGAGGAGCTGGTACCCCTCTTGAGCTCCCTGAAGCATGAGACGAAGTTGTCCTAAGGGTGGGATTTTGGCTGGGAAATCCTGTGGGGGGGGGGGGACCGGGAAAGCCACCTGCCTCTCTGCTCTGCCTCTGTCTGCATGCACCCTGCAGACTGGCTTCCCTCCCTCGGCACATGTGGTGGGCAGTCCCCAGCAACAGCACGGAGGCCGTGGGCCTAGCAGAGTGTTCTGTACAGTACCTCTCAGGCTGGCCCTTCTCTGGTCCACGTTGGTCAGGTGCCCACTCTGAGCTGGTCCGTGGACCATCTCCTGCAAGGGGAGGAGGAGGGTGTTCCGGAGAACACGCCTGCCCTTATTACGTGTGCATGGGGATGGGCAGAAGGGCAGCTGAGGGCAGAGGGGAAGCCACTGGTTCTGGGCAGCCTCCCTCTGGACTTTTCCCGAGCAGGCCTCCACACAGTAGTGCCAGGTGCTGTGACTGTATCAGCTGGCAGGGCATCGTCGGCCGGAGCCCCAGTGCGTTTCTCCTTGGACTATAGGAAATAATGCCCTTGCAACTGCTGCTTGTGTGCATAAATCGAGCCCGTGGCTATTTTAAAAAGAGTGTCATGAATTTGCTCTAAGAATATCTTCTTTTAAACTCAGAAATTTGGTTTTTGTGAAGTATTAAATTGAGAAATTATTGAGAATAATTTGATTCGGAATGGTTAGTAAAATGGGTTTATTCGAGTCCCTCCTGAAACGAACAAAGAAGATGACACCCCGAGCTTTTAATCTTTTTGCATTAATTTAATTAAAGGGGATACTTTAAGTCGATTGCCCTTATCATCCTTTATCAGAGTACAGCGGCATCGCCTTGTACCCCTACTAAGTGAGAGGCTTGCAGCGTTATAGCAAAATGTGGCTTCCGGGCACAGAATACAGTCCCTCATCCAGACATGGTAGAGGACCGTGGCTCCATGGGTGGGTAGGGAGAAGGGAGAACTTGTTCCTCACCGATTGAGCCTGGCACAGGTGGAGGGAAGGCATAAAGAATGCTGGTTTTATTCCACTAACAATGTGGCTTTTGAATCGGACCCTTTGGTTAGTGTATGGTTTAAAATGCACGCTTCCCTGTGGGCACACGTACATCCCTAGCAGGACATTTGTTTTGTGGGGTTCATATAGGCAGTAGGATGGGACTCATTTTCTTAGCTGCACAAAAAGAGGAACCGACGTGCGAAAAGCAGCGTGGGGATGCCACTGCCTGTGTGGGGATGTGTGATCAGACTCCCTTCTGCTGGCTTACATAATACCGTATACACGCCCACACGCTTTACAACTGACTGAATTCTCCGGACTTTGCTGTTCCTCTATTATTTAATTCACTTCGACCCTCTTTGCAAGCTCTTCCTCCTCCCATTTTGTTTAGTTTTGTTTTTTCCTCATGATATGGCATCGCTTTGATGAAAAATATTTTGGATGCACTAGAAACGAGGCATACGTTTTTACTAAAAAAAAAATTTCTGATTATGAGATTAATCAAGACTAATATATATCGTAGAATATTTGAAAGCTTCTGAAAGTGAAATTTTCAGTGCAAAAGCTTTGCTTCCCAGCATTTAGGTTAAATGGGGGACATTGACAGTCATAAATGCTTGGATATCTATCACCATATTTCCATAGTGTGGTTTTTATGTATGTAAATGTGTGTAAAAGACACGCACCCTTGTTTTTATTTGGTATCTGGATTAAAATTCTTATTTTCATCCTCAAATCCTGCTTTTCCCTCTTGCCCTACATAGTGTCCAAATGGGTGTGGAATAAGGTGGCCGTCTTTTCACCAGGACACCTTTGGGGGCAGAAAAGGGCACTATTAGTAATTACACTCAGCCAACAGTCACAGACCAGAAGGTAGCGTGTGGTTGCCGAGCCTTGAAAAACTGACATTCTGTCTTCGCATGGCCCGGATCAGGCCTTTCTCTCCCACTTTGCCATAGCCCTTTCGTCCTCCTGCTTCTGGACTCTTTTCCCTCTCATCAACGCCTTTTATTGGTACTGGACTTGATTTTCTAATACACAGATCTTCTTGTTACACTTTTCTCCTTATAAGCCTCTGGGTCCCCATTTCATGATAAGGTCTGGGCTCCTTAGGGTTATTAAAGGGCCCTAAAAAATGGGATCTTTGCTTCATCTGCCACCATTTAGTACTTTTAAAATTTTATGAACTGATCACACTGGTCCCTTCCAACGAGGCCAGGCACTTTCACACACGGTGCCTTTGCACATGCTGTTCCCAGCACTCGGCCTGCCTCCCCCACCGCCACCACTGCTCACCTCCTTGCACATGGCAGGACTGAAGTGGCATCGGTCCTTTGAAGCATCTGGATCACCCTAGAACTAGAACTGGTGGCCCCATCTTAGGAGGCTTCCTGGGCCTCTCCTGTACATCTGCCTTTGAACACTCACACCCTTAATCCCGAGAGGCAGTACAGATCTGGTCCCCTCGCGTGGATCATGGCCTTCCACCTGGCATTGTGTGACTGTGGTCTGGTAAGGCTCTTCGTGCCACAGTTTTCCTATCTGAGAAATGGGGACAATGGTCATATTTATCTCGTAGGAGAGTTGTAAGGTATGTAAAGAGTGGTGCCTGAAAAGAGCCTGTTATACTTGGCGTGTGATAACCCTGCAGTCAGTGTTGTCTGTGACTAGTGGTAGCCGTCATCTCCCTGTGTCCACGTCTGTGTCTTCATCTGGCACCTGAGTCCGTAAGTAGAAGGACTCTGGCGGTGTAGTCGGGCTCACTGGGTGTTTGCCGAATGAACTGGTGTACGTGCATATATACTAGTCCCAGCTTATTTCTTGCTGTAACGCATTTGGGTTGAGATCAAATACATAGAGCTGCCGATTGCTTTGGTATCAACATGACAGTATCCGAGGGAACTGAAGACGCTGGGTCCCTTAAGCCAAGGGAGCGGCTCGTGGACAAAGACCTGATTTCCTTGTGGGTCCATCCGCTCCCTCACTCCATTCTTGCTAGAGAAAAGCTGGGGGGAAGGGTGGCCACGTGCTAACCTGTGACCACGATGGGAAGCCCCCAGCACCAAGATTGCAGGTTGTAAAACCCAGCGTCTGCCTGGGAATCAGGATTCTATCTGAGTGGGAAGTCTCACTAGGTGGTTTCTCGCTCCTCCCATCACTAGTTTTGAATAGTTTGGGAGGGTGACTTTCCTGGTCTTGTCGTCAGCAGACCGGCTGAACAGACCTGGGGACAAGTGATGGGCTCTCCTTCTGGCCCGGGGTGGGGGGCGGGGGCGGGGGGAGACACACCAGGCACATCCCTGATGGCCTCCCACAGACCAGAGGGAACCAGTCATCTGCCTGCCCCTTGCGGCCAATGTTCCCTCAACACCAGTCCCGTGCCTTCCACCTCTCCACCTCAGGTGATGGTTGGGCTGAAGGCCTTTGGAGAACTTGAGGGGAAACGCCATGTATACTCAGCACTCCTTTCTTAACTATGAAAGTGAATTTAAGTGCGACACAAGTCCTTACCTCGCGAATGCTGGCCACACATCATGTCTGTGCTCCCATCACCCTGCTCTTGAATTCCGCTAGTAGCTAGTACTTCTCTTTCTTTGTACTTTGTTGGAAAGTAAAGCGGGCGACCTTAAAATTCTATGAAAGGTGGTTTTAAAATCCTCGCAAGACCTGCCGTGCTTGCTGCCGAAGCAGCCGGGGAAACAGAGTGAGCCTGAGTCTTAGCTGCTGCTGAATTAGTGCCAAAAGGGGTCTGGCAAGCCTCACCGTGGGCTCCTCTTTAAAATATGTAGATTGAAAACTGAACAGTAATGGCAATGAAAATGTTCTGAGTCGTGTTTAGAGGTGCCAAAAGGGCCGTTTGTAACCTAGCCCTGAGCGTGGCCGGTCTGCATCCCTCCTTTCCTTGGGGAACCTCGTAGATTGTCACTAAGAAAAGAGGCTTCCCTGACCGTCCTTCTAGCATGTGTGTGCTTTGAACACGTCTTCCTAAAACCCGGGAGATGGACAGCCTTCCCCACAGACTTGAGCTCACGTCTGGTGAGCCCTGCTTCATGAGGAAGGTGCTCGGGAATGCCGATGGCCTCGTCAGGGAGCAGTGCAGCTGGCTGGGGACCGCGAGAGATTCTTCTGAAATGAGGAGCCTAGGTGTGTGCCTTGCAGGGACACCTTGTTACAATTCAGTAAGCCAGTCACGCACGAGGTACTTTTCTACCTATGGAGGATGAGGACAGAAGGTGGACAGTAAAGTAGGGTCTGCACGTCCTGGGGCATCCAGCTCCCCACCAAAGTCTCCCCTCTGCACAGGTGGAAGGAGCTGGGTGGGGGAGGGGCAGGGGCACAGTGTGGCCTTGCACCTAATGTTGCCATTGGCTGCCCTTTGCTGCCATATTTCCTAATGGCAGCACAGGACGTAGTTAGATTTGTTTGCCTTAACTGCTAATCCTTTATGAAGAGTGCTTGGTAATTTGTAAAGCGTTCCATTCCGTATGTGGGGGGCTTTAGGTCAGTTACACGGGTAAAACTGTGTATGTTAGTAACTGTTGTTGGAGCTGATAATGTTACTTTTGTTATGGCAATGTTGATACTTGGATTTCAGCACCTACCCGTACCCTCGGGGAGTGATTTTCTGTTGACTGTCTTCTATGGAAGCTTTTTAATTTAATTTAATTTAATTTAATTTAATTTAATTTAATTTAATTTAATTTATTTATTTATTTAATTTTATTTTAAATGATTAAGTAATTTCTTTTGTTCTTCCTTAAGAGCACTGTAAGTTCTGGAGAACAGTGTTTCGTGGTCACCGAGTCTGGTGATGATTGCATTATGTTTCTTTCCTCAGAGATACCCAAGCCATTGTCTGCTCAGAGGTGTTTTAATTTCTTTGATCATGCTCTAAAAGAGACTTTTCATGCTCTGTGTATGACTTTGCGACCGTTTTAAAGCCCTTAAATGGCTAAAGTTGAGGAGAAGATCATCTGGTTCTTTCTCCCAAGTTTGGCTCTCTGATGCGCCTTCCAAACCGCTGGGCTGTGGACAGGGCAGGCTGGAGCGTGCTGGAAGGGTGGCAGCCGTCTGGCTTGGAAAGTAGCTCCCGTGTCCCCAGAAACTACCTGCGTGCCTTTCCTAGGGCTGCGGCCACCAAGTACCACAGACTCCGTGGCTTAAAGCAACAGAAGTTAATTGTGTCACAGTTCTGGAGGCCTGAAGTCTGATGTCCAGGTGTTGACAGTTCCCTCTCCCTTTGACACCTGGAGGGGGAGAATCCTTCCTTGCCTCCTACTGGCTTCCGGTTGCCCCAGGCACTGGGGTTCCTTGGCTTGTGGCTGCACTCGTTGCCCTCATCATCACGTGGTGGCCCCCATGGGTCTCTGTCTTCTTCTTCTTCTTTTTTCCAATCTTTATTTTTGAAAGAGAGA
Organism: Lynx canadensis; assembly: GCF_007474595.2. NCBI lineage: Eukaryota > Metazoa > Chordata > Mammalia > Carnivora > Felidae > Lynx > Lynx canadensis. The sequence goes on along the minus strand of NC_044305.1, from coordinate 54,126,896 downwards.
GAAAGAGTGCAAGTGGGGGAGAGGCAGAGAGAGAGGGAGACACAGAATCCAAAGCAGGCTCCAGGCTCTGAGCTGTCAGCACAGAGCCTGACAAGGGACTCGAACCCACGAACTGTGAATTCATGACCTGAGCTGAAGTCTGATGCTTACCTGACGAGCCACCCAGGCGCCCTGGGTCTCTGTCTTCTTATAAGGCCACAAGTCATACTGTAAGGTTAGGGGCTCACCCACCATGCTCCCTTGGGACACATGCTATTGGGAGGTGGAGAAGAACACGGATGCAAGCTTCTCTGCCTCTGTCTTGGTTCCACCTTGGCTCACCTGTTAGGTGCTAGCCTGTCCCTGGAATGGACTTGTACAGCTGCAGGGTGACAGGTAAAGTCCGAGGACACCGTCATCACGCTGGGCCACGTCCAGGGGAACGTGGTGGCTGTGGAAGACTAGCCTTGTGTCTTTTAGAGGAGGAGACATTTAGCAATTCACATGAATCCTTTGCAGAGTTGCTTTAGAGAAGTCTCTTTTCTGTAAAAAAAAATATCTCAGCTAGCAAAAAGCAGTTTGGTCTTGTTTTACTTTCCTAAAGTAAAGTGCAACGTGTAAAAGTTGATGTATATATGTTCCGTGACTCACAGCCTTAATGGTGCACAGTCTTCATCTGGTTACTGTCTGGACGACAGAGGTATGGAGAGAACTCCGTTCCTTACAGGCCACATGTTCTACCACATCAGCTGCGTTTGGGCTTTAACAGAGAACAGAAATACGTGTCCTTGTCCAGCATGAATTTCTAGCACGCGTGCTGCGTGAACAGAAGACATACCTGTTACAGTCTTTGTAAAGGCAGTCTTAGATGTGAACGAGTGGTCATTGGTTCTGTTGAAAGTGTTACTCTGCTCTTAGGAGAACGTGGCTTTTTTAGTTTACATCTTTTCTCTAGTTGATGTCAGAACTTCCTTATCAATCATAGTGTGCTAACTGGCATATTTATGAGCTAAAGCGGCCCTTGTGATCATTTAGTTGGTTGGTTTTCCATTTTTAATTAGTGAGGTGTGTTTTTAGCGGCACAAGTAACCCAGCACATGACGCACGACTTGCCTGTCATCCCTGGGATGGAGGCATGGTTAACAGTCTCTGTGTTAATTTGTTCCTATTCACATGTTGCTTAGATGGTAACCATTCTACAGGTCAATCTGAGTTGCCTTTGACAGAATTTTAGGCAAAAAGCAGAGCTAGTGACTGCACGGTGCCCTCATGCGGAGATCCTGCCCCGTCGCTTACATACAGCATGCTTTCTGTTTAGGGTGAAAGTAGCTTGATGCAGAACTGGCTCCGAGCTGGCCTCACTCGCTGGCTGCAAACCGTGCACACGGTGGGGCACGTGTTCATTTGTATAGCCAGTGAGAAGCATTTCCTCCTGCACGTGGAGCTAGGGGGGGAAGGGGCGAGGAGAGATGAACTTGCTTACATAGCACATTGTTTCGGATTTCCTTTTGAGGTCAGAAAGTGTTGGTGTGGCCTCTATGGAAGCGAAGGGGCATGCGGCCTTCAAGAACTATTTCTACGTGCGTTTCTACCATGTGCTAGAGACTGTGCTAGGGATGCCCAGAGGAACAGCGCATCCTTTCGGCCTTCCCGTGTCCTAGTGGGGAGGGCGGAGGAGTATACGATGTGAAGAGGTTTGCACAACACAAGTGAGCGTGAATGTACTATTATCATTCGTGTATGCTACTAACTGCTAGCGTTTCAATGGAGCGTGTGAATGGGTCAGGCCATTGTAGTAAGTGCTTTCCGTAAAAGATTCTTGCTCAGTCTAGTGGAAATGATAGCACCTTCAAAATTATGAACAAAGGGTATGAAAATTTGGCTTCTGGAGGGAGCATCTGTCTCCCTGATCTGGGTCTGGTGTCCATCCACCGCTCCAGGCCCCAGGGAGTGGACAAGGTACGTGATCAATAGTGTTTCTGACATTTCCCATTTCAGTGCTTTTTTTTTTTTTTTTTTAATGTTTTTATTTATTTTTGAGACAGAGACAGAGCATGAGCAGGGGAGGAGCAGAGAGAGAGGGAGACACAGAATCCGAAGCAGGCTCCAGGCTCTGAGCTGTCAGCACAGAGCCCGACGCGGGGCTCGATCTCATGGACTGTGAGATCATGACCTGAGCCGAAGTGGGACACTCAACCGACTGAGCCACCCAGGCGCCCCCCCATTTCAATGCTTTTAAGCAATGCATAGTATTTCATCCTATGGTACTAATATGTGGCTAAAGTTAAGAAATTGTGAATGCAGGGGTGAGCAGCCTCACAATTCAAAATGTTTTCTGGAGCGGGCATTTGGTTCTGGGTAATGTGGTTGAGAGCCCAAGGTGGCCACGGTGTTTGTGTACTGGTGGGAAAAGAACTGAGGACAGTCTTCCCCTCCCTACCAAGGAGCCCAGTTAGAAGCTTCCTTCTCCTGTGACATCTATTAGCCATGGAAAATTGTGATGGTGTCATCATGGGAGGGACATATGCGTGTAATTCCCATCAGTCACAAAAATAAAATTAAAACGGAGTAAAAGTGACCAATCAAAAGACATCCAATAGCAGAAATTTAATGCTGCCTGGTTTACCTCTTCTCTAAGCTTGAATGGACCCACAGATGGGTTTTCCTGCCATGAAATAAGGGGCAAGTTAAGTGTAAAACCGCCAGAATAGAGTAGAGCCGCTGAGCTAGCTCACGCAACCAGCCTCAGTGTCGGCTTAGGTCTTCGTAGCCTTCCCGCTGAGTCTGGGGTCGCCTTGCCCTGTGCAGCATGATGTTTGCTATTGTGCTTTGCAGGAAAAGGCCCGGGAGAACTCAGTCACATGCAGAATGTCACCCCTGGGCTAGCAGGAGGTTGGGCGGAGGGTGCTTAATTCCTAGTAACTGTGATGTCCGTTTATTTATTTGTTCTTATCTGGCGTGCTGAAGAAAATAGATGATGATAGCTGGTAGCAGTGAAATACTTCTGGTCCTGAAAGACACTCCGGGGAGACACAAATCATTGAACCCAGACCATTTTTCCCCCGTACGTATTATCTTTTGCCATTTTTTTTTTTTTTTGCATCTTTTCATTTATGTGTGTCTATGTGTGTCCACTCTTTGCCCATCTGTCGATTTTCTCATTTACCTTCTGCCTTCTTTGCCTTATTCTCATGTCCCCTGCATGGTACATTTCTCTATCAGTTAATTAATTCACTCATCCAGCCTTTTATCGATCATCTCTTCTGTGGAGGGCACCGCGATTAGTGTTGTGGATGGAACGGTAAATTACAGACCGTCTCCACACCTGATAGAGGGAAGAAAGAGATCTGTATACAGATGGCTCTGATACCAAACACAACACTTATTTTGAGTCTGTGTAATAGCAGTTATCATTAACTGAGCAGCACTTGCTGTGAGCCAGGTCTGGCCGTAAGCACTAACTCATTTCTCCTGGCCCTAGGCAGCACGTGCCAGCTCAGGCCGGTCTAGAAAGGTCTCTGGGTTTGGAGACTTTGCCTCCAGCCTTGGGGTTGGCCTTGAACCCCTCCTGGGTCTTGTGTCTGCTCCTCCCTGAGGCACGAGCCACTAGTGGGGTTCCTTCAGCTCGGGGCCTGTATGTGCGTTCAGGAAAAGGAAGAATTGTCACCATCACAGGGCTGTGAAGAAGAACTGAATCCTTTTGTAAAGGACCTGGCACGTGCCGGCCCACAGTATGGCTCTGGGGAGAGCTGCAGCCTGGCGCTTCCGGCTCCTGTCTCCACCATTGCCTTTCATTTTTCTGCCTCCTCCAGTCCTGGCCTCTGCCCCTTCCTCCCTCCCACCCTCCCCAGGCTCCAGCATTGCCCCTTCCTGGGTCTCTTCCCTCCCCACTTGTCATGGAGGCCAGGAGGGCTGCCCTCCTCCTGGCTGGCTGCCTCAGTGCCCGTCCCTGCCTGGCCCCTCTTAGCTGAGTGACCCCTGGGCAGCTTTCCTGACCTCTGCTCCTCATCCACATCTCTCACGAGTGATCCGCTCAGTGCCTGCTGTCTGGCGGCTGCCCGTTCCTTCTGCCTTCCTGATCCATAGTCCACAGCCCTGCGTTACTCAGCCCTCTTCCTCTTTCTTGGGTCCTTTTCTTCATACTGAAGGAGGGTCACTTCAGTGCCGTGGAACGTGTGGAAACCCTAGCCCCAGTTATGATCCAGTTGCTGGCCCTGCCTGGGCCAGCTCCCCCATCTGGACTGAAGTGTGCACCCCTACCCAGTGTTCATTGTTGAGGTCCTAGCCCCCTTGCATGTCTGTGTTCGGGGATAGGGCCTCGAAGGAAGTCCTCAAGGTTAAAGAAGTTCATGGTGGGGCGGGGATCTGATAGGACTCGAGTCCTCCTGAGAAGAACACCAGGGAACTGGGTGTCTTTCCGCCACGTGAGGACATGGCGAGGAGGCGGCTGTCTGCGAGCCAGGGACAGAGCTCTCAGCAGGAACCAAATCAGCCCACACCTTGATCCGGGACTTTCAGCCTCCAGAACTAGGAGAAAATCAGTTTGTGTTGTTTAAACCACCCACTCTGTGGAATTTTCTTACGTTAGTCCAGGCGAACTGATGCTGTGAGCCTCACCAGGCCCCTCACTGCAGGGGAGACCATCCACCCCCAACCCCTCCGAGGGCATCCCTGCAGCCAGGTTCCCTCATGTGAGAAAGGAGGCTTGCCTTGACAAGAGTGAGGGGTGGGATGGGGAGATGGAAATCGATGTTTTTTTTGCTTTACTTCGGACCCATGCCCATTCTGTAAGAGAAACTCATCCCCTGGCATGAGCCCGGCTCCTCTGCGTGCAGACTCCTGGCTCACAGGTCACTCGGTAGCAATTTACAGGACCAGGGGGACCGAGTAGACTCCTGCCTCTCATTTACTGCCCCCCAGGGGCCAATTCTACTTGGGACCCCGCCCTAGATTGTATCTGCTGCACCAGGGTGCAGGCATGGTGGTGGGGGGAACTTTTAAGCACTGACTTTCTTTTCTGTTTTGTTTATTTGAATTTGGGGGGTTTGGAAGAGGGAGAAAGGAGACCAGTGCTGAATACAGTGAGTCTTTCTAACCAGCTATGTGAATTGGAGATCAAAGTGAGACACTCTTGCTGTCATTGGTTGAAAGGATTTTTGTGGCCTGGAAACTCCTGCACCCATAAAATACTCTCCAGTGGAGTAAGCCATTGTCTAAAAGTAGGTTAAAAGAAGAGGGAAATTCTTCTGTTTGCTACCGTTTCTATCAGCCCCATTTACGTTATGACTGTTCAGCCTTTTGCGTATGCTTAGGGTTTTTTTTTTCCTCTGGTTTGTATCCTTGGATTCATAGTCTATCAAAATGAACTTCTCATTAATGGGGATGGATATTCTGAAATTACTATTGTCTGTCTTCATCTCTTAGCAAATACTGTAAGTGGTATTCATGTATGTGTATGTAGTTGTATGATATAGTAGGGTATTACCTAGGGTGTATTAGAGAATTATATACATTACATAAAACTCTTCTGTTGGCCAGGGCAGAACTTATGAACCATCCCCAAGGTGCTTCCTCTGAGTTTTCTAGTTTTTGTTTCTTTTCTTTAAAAGTTCTGTATCTGTGGGGTGCCTGGGTGGCTCAGTCGGTGAAGTGTCCAGCTTTGGCTCAGGTCATGATCTCATGGTTTGTGGGTTTGAGCCCCACAGTGGGCTCAATGCTGACAGCTCAGAGCCTGGAGCCTGCTTCCGAATCTGTGTCTCCCTCCCTCTCTGCCCTTCCCCTGCTCATACTCTCTCAAAAATAAATAAACAAAAACAAATATTTAAAGGTTCTGTATCCGTAAAATGCATGCTTTTTTCCTAGTTTCCCTTGATTCCTTCTGTTCATTTTTTAATAGCTTTAAATCAATTATAAACCATTGTAGTTCAGTACTCTGTGCTTCAAGACATCTGTATTAATTCTGGGCATTTTTGACACAGTAAGACTGCAGTCAGGGCAGTGGATCTCTTATATATTGCCTTGAGTTCGTAAAAATGTATTCTAGTTGCATTAATCTTATCAGAATGCATAAACATTGAAAAAAATTTTTTTTAATTGGGGGCACCTGGGTGGCTCAGTCAGGCGTCTGACTTCAGCTCAGGTCATGATCTCACGGTTTGTGGGTTCGAGCCCCGCATCGGGCTCTGTGCTGACAGCTTAGAGCCTGGGGCCTGCTTCAGATTCTGTGTCTCCCTCTTTCTGCCCCTCCCCTTCTCCCACTTTGTCTCTCTCTCAAAAGTAAACAAACATTAAAAAAAATTAAAAAAAATATCTTACCAGAATGCTAAGCAGATACAGACAAGCCCCAATGTAGAGTATACAACGGCCGGGATGTATCGATGTGTGTGTCTCTGCCAGTCTTTCCTTCCCCAGGCCCCCAGTCTCTTGTGCTCAGACTGCCCTTCCTCAGTGGGTAGACTGGGACCTTCCAGAGGGGTGAAGACCAGGCCAAGGTTGCATTTGTACGTGCCCTTGACCCAGGTGCACATAAAATGTTTTATAACTTTTTCCAACGAGAAAAAAATTAACCTGTTTCTTTTGATCCAAAGAAGAGCGTTCTTTCCAATTGAAGAACCGTTTCACAGAGCCTTTTTGATGAAAATGATTCTCTTGGTAGATAACATCCTAATATGGGCAATAAAATGTGTCTGAGAAGCACGTTGTATAGTGTTTATTGCCCGTAATGAGCTCTTGTGAGGATCTGGCCCTGTGGTTCGTGGTTTTGAAACTTGAGATTGTTCCAGATTAGCTGCTCCCACCTCCCAATTTCTGCCTCGGGAGTCTGGAGTGGGCTCCAGCAATTCACATTTCTAAGAAGCATCCAAGTGCTGCTGCTGCTGCTGCTGCTGGTCAGGGCACATGAGGAGAACCACTGTCCTGGCCACCAGACAACACTGGTTACTGGCAACAGTTAGCTCCATTTCCACAAATGGATGTTGACTTCTGTCTTCACCCCCTGCTTGGAGGAGGAGCATAGAATCAGCCTAATGTGTAGTAAGTATAGCCATGTGTTAAATGCAAACGCACAGAAGAGGCTTATCTTGAAAACATCTTAATTTTTATTGCTTGTGCTATGTGAAATGTTATTTCCCATTTGTAGAATGGGAAGAATTAAAAGTTGATTTGTGAGCTAAAAATACAGTAAGTTCCTTCTTCATCAAAACCCATAAATAGGCCTGCACATTCAGACATAAAAGCAAACCATTAAGAAACAGTGCTCGCGTCCTTAGAATTTGTTGATCGGATTACAATTACAGACTCTCGTTTCTTCACTTCCTGCAGCTTGTGTAACTGCCTACCACTTATTTTTAGTAGGTCTTGCACTGCTGACTCAGAGTGGTAACCAGTCTCTGTGCTGCTCAGTGCCATAGGCTGGCAGGTGGCCAGGCTCTTAAGACGGGTAAGGTTATATGCCTGGGCACTGTGTCAGGTGGCTTGCTGGCGAGCGGATCCTTGGGGGAATCAGCAGCCCCTTCCCCTGACCCCTTCTTGCTCCTCCACACCCCTGAGAGGAGCCGTAGATGGAGCTGCCATTTCTGGGGGGCTTGGGAAATGTGCCAGGTGGTGCTGCACGAAGCGTCTCACCACCTGATGGGGTATCTCACTGCCCTTCACCCTCCAGCCTGTCTTCACTCTCAGGGAGAGGGGGCTCAGCGCCACGGTGGGCTGCTGGAACCTCTGGCCTTTGGCTTCCATTCTCCCCACACCTGGAGTAAGTGTAACTAGGTAGAGCTGTCTTTGGTGAGCTCCGCCTCTGTCTTTAAGGCTGCTGTCCAGATGGGCCTCTTGCCACCAGCTGTGCACACAGGCAAGTCATGGGAGGTGCTTTGACCTCTGACCTGTGCCAGAGCAAGACCCTGGCCGATCAGCCCATGCACCACGTGGCCGGCGAGGAAAGCTGTCACCCACAGAGGTTCATAAGGAATCAGCCAGAATGAAACTGTCCTCCCTTTCACGTCAACACACAGATAGGAACCACTAGGATGGTTCTCTTATCGCTAGAACTTGACAAGGGTTGGATGACATGGCTTGGGTTCTGTCACCTCCGGCCAGGAAACTTCGGAGCTCTGGAAATACCCTTAAGTAACATAATTGGCAAGGCTCCTGAGCCACCCTGAAACCCGCGTGGCCCTGGGGCTCCGCCATTCTGCACCTTCCTTTTCTCATTTGTTAAGTGAAGGGCTTAGAGCACATCTTTAATCCTTTCCCCCCTAGGACTTAAATTCTAGTAATTTGTAAGAGAATGTTGATTTCCTCTGGAGAAGCCTGGGGAAGTGATGTAAATTACAGCCACACTGATGGGAAATTGATCATTTTTCATCTTCCTCATTTAACCTCTTTTGCTTTCACGTCCTTCTCCTGGCCCCAGGGAGCGGTGAGCGGGCAGGGATAGTCTCTGCCAGTTTCAGGGCAGGGCATTGTATGGGTGCTTCCAATACCAATTTAGTGAATGCACCTTCCCTTCTCCCTCAGTCCTCACCAGCCGGGATTTTCCAGCAGTTTTATCTTGGCCTAATGTCCTTGGGATATCCTTGTTCTTTACTTGTGCATCAGCAGTTCGTTGTATGTGTACAGAATATTCTGATGGACTCCCTTTATCACAACTGATCACAGTGACCTCTCTAAGTAAGTGCTTGATAAGTGTATTAATTTTTATAATTTTACAGCTCAGGCAAACCAGTGCTGTGCATTCTCATTGCAGCCCGTGAGCTGGAAAGAGTGTACGTAGTGTGCTCAGTGTAAAAACGACTCACTGCTGTTGCTACTTGTGTTTTTCACAAGACACTAAAATGTTTTACTGTCTACTGTATATTCAACAGCTGAGTAAGTTCTCAACATTTACAAATTTTGAATGAACGGATTCTTCTTCTTCTTGGGGGTGGGTGGAGTTCAAATTACTAAACACTTTATTTTGGGGGGGGGGGGGGGGTAGTCACAAACAAAAGGAAGAGCCTTGATGTCTTAGTAGTTGATAGTAAAAAGAAGGCTTATAAGGGTGTGTCAGCTCTGTAGAGGTTCACCTTCGACCCGCTCCTGCCCGCCTCCTCTGCCCCGTCCTGCCTTGGTGGCTGGACAGAGCCATTAGATTTCAGGAACGCCGTTCCCTTGTGGTGTCGCTGGCACCTAGCCAATGTTCTGGGATTACTTTAGCGACCTTCCTGTGGAGAAGGTGGTTTGGAGCCTGGTGGTTTCTGAAGGCCCTTTAGGCTGTGCTATTTTTTTTGATGTTCTTGACTGTCTCTCATTGTAAGCTGTGATTTCTTAGTTTCTGGGATAACCATATTCAGTGTGGATTTTTAAGGTAGAATCATAGAACGCATCCTCATGACTTCCCATTGTCAGAACTTCAGTGCGTCGTTATCAGTTAATGGCCAGTCTTGTTCCATCTAAACTCCTGCACACTCCAGTGGCTTATTTTGGAAACAAAACTGAGATACCGATTCATTTCATCTGTAAATACTATAGTCAATACTCGAGTAACAGTAATTCCTTGATTTACCAAACCTGCAGCCAGTGTTCCTATTTCCCTAACTATCTCAAAAATGTATTGCTGTCAGGGCACCTGGGTGGTTCAGTCGGTTAAGCGTCCAACTCTTGATCTCGGCTTGGGTCATGACCTCACGATTTGAGTTCCGGCCCGAGTCGGGCTCTGTGCTGATGGTGTGGAGCCTGCTAGAGAGCCTTCTGTCTCTCTCCTTTCCTCTCTGCCCCTCCTCCACTCTCTCTCCCTCACTCTCAAACATTGAAAGAAATTATTGCTGTTGAGTGGTCTATTTGATATCTCCACCCTCTCATTTTTACCCCCCCCCCGCCCCCCACATTGTGATTGATCTTTTGGAGAAAGCAAGTCTTAAGTTTTTTTGCGTTTGTCACAGCTGCAGCTTGCTAACCAGATCCTTACTTGACATGCCTCCCCACCCCCGTCCTGGTGTTTCCTGTAAGCAGCTGGTCAGGGCTGGAGCCCATTCTGGTTTGATTTTCTGGCAAGAGTGCTTGATGGGTAGTGTGTGTGCTCCCGTTGGGAGGAGGGCATGAGAACAGGCAGCCTTGGTGATCACTGCCTCCATCCATAATTCATCAGGAGTGCAAAACATCCTGGTCGTGTCATTCCTTCTGTGTTTCCTCGCCAGATGAAAGGAACATGCAGCTGTTATCCTGAGGTACGTTTACTTAGGAAAGTCTTACCCCCTATTTGGCATCTTACAGAATAAATAGTTCCAGTTCCCCAGCATCCTCCATAAGCCACCAGTGAGGTATTTTGTGTGTCTTTCTTTTTAGAGACATTATGAGCTCATGATTTAAGGTATTTCTGGAGTATTTTCATTCATTGCCGCTGACATCCTTGTCTCCCCTCTAAGTGTCCGGTTGCAGCCAAGCTGAGCTGTTGGAGGTCACTGCCATGTTCTGCTCATGCCCAGAGTCTGTGCCATAGTCACATAGTCACTGAAAGTGAGGGCCGTGCCCACCCCAGACTGGGGCCCACATTTCTTCAAAGACCGCGGTCTCCTTAGTAGGAAATGGAATTTGGGGACCACAGTTTGGGAGTTAGGGGCCATTGCTTCCAGGCTGGTTGTTGTATCTGGACCTTTTCAGTGGATAAAGGTGGATTTGTTCGTTGGTTTTGGTTTGTTTTCTCACATAATCCAGTGTAAATTCATGCTGATATATTTAAAAAAAATTTTTTTAACTTTATTTATTTATTTATTTATTTATTTATTTATTCAGAGACAGAGACAGAGACAGAGTGAGAGCGGGGAGGGGCAGAGAGCGAGGGAGACACAGAATCCGAGAAACAGGCTCCAGGCTCTGAGCTGTCAGCACTGAGCCTGACCCAGGGCTCGAACCCAAAAACCATGAGATCATGACCTGAGCCGAAGTCAGACACTTAACCGACTGAGCCACCCAGACACTTAACCGACTGCCCCAGATACTGATATTTCTAATTCAAAATTAGAATTAGAAGGTATTTTACTTCTTTGGTTTTATTTTTGTATTGCTTTTCTCTTATGCTGAAAGTTTTTGCCCCTAAAAAATTAGCATAAGAACTTATTTGCTTGATTATTGTATTTATACACAACTCATAATGTTTAGAATACCTACCAACATTTTTACCGATAATATGAGTAGTGAAAACAGCTGAAGATATCTTTGTCCTTAAGGTTTATCCCACTAGGGAAATACAGTCAAATTACTGTGTTTCAAAGTCTTTTGGAATAATTTCCCTGTATGTTTATGCCATCAACTCAGTATATGACTTGGTTAATTGGTTTCCATTCTGCTTTTGATTTTTTAGGACTTAAAAAAGTTAATATTGGTTTACAGTTATATAAACCATTTCGATAGTTCCAGAGCCAAACCAACTGTGCTTAGAGAGGTCTCATTCTGTATTTTCAGCCTCTTTTTCTCTAGCCCTTCCCATCACTATTTTTCAAAAGATTTTTTGCTCCTTCCGCTTTTATTGCTTTTTAATGCAAGCACAGACATATATTCATACAGTTGTATATTTATTTTCAATATTACTCATTCTCTTAAATAAATAATAGCATACGTTACCCACTTCTCCCAAGCCTGAGTTCAGAGGTTGTCTTCTAATTACATGGCATACTGTGACTTAGCTAATCATGACATTGAATTTAACTGAATATGCCTATTTATTCAGTGATTTTGGAAAGGGTAATTGTAGAAACTGCCGTCTAAATATTTTAATCATATCCCAAAATAGTTAAGAAAATACATGAATATTCCTGTCTTATTTTGGCTATTTTAAAACACGCACACAACTCGGTCTATTTCATTTTCATGTATTCTAGTTCATTGGGTCTCAGCGGGGTGATTTCGTTCCCTGGGTGACATTTGGCAATGTCTGCAGTGTCTGGAGACCTTTTTGATTGTCACAGCTCCAGGGAGGCTGTAGGTTACCACCCTACAGTGCATGGGCCCGGCTCTGCGACAAAGATTTACCCACACCGACCCGGCAACGTGTCCCCGGGGAGAAACCCTCTCAATTTCAAGCAAGCTTTTGAGAGTTTGGGTCACCTCACTTGACCCCCCTCTCTCTCTTTTCTCTCTCTTCTTCTTCAATAGTTACATCTAGGACTTTAGGAAAACACAAGTCATTTCAAATGAAAAGACAGGAGAACATCAATGATGGGTGCCTCCCCAGGCTTGTATAAAGAAAAGTAACTCCGTACTTGAAAGCTCCATTTTAGTTTACTCTGGTATAGATCATGTGTAACCAAGTATTTTGGGGGGAGACAAATTCTGCCTTATCCCAGGTCTCAGGAAAGCACAAGTTGTTAGGTGTGTGTACTTAGAACACCAACTGGATGGTCCAAAGTGACTAAAGTTGAAATTTTGACGAGTTGGCAGAGTTCTGGGCACTTGGGTTCAGAATTGATCTTTGCCATATTATCCGTTTATGAAAGATTCTCATTCAAAGGCGCACATGAGTGTAGGTGACTAGTGGGAAGGTGGGCATTATTGCTGTCTTACGAAGTTATTTTGTCATTGGTGGTGTCCAAGCTAACTCTGAGGATGGTGTGCATTTTTCTTATCTCTTTCCTTTGCATTTTCTCTTTTTATTATCTTATGAAATACTCCATTTCAGCTAGAGAAAGGAGTGAATAATTCAGTTACCTTTTTTTTTTTTTTTTGAAATAAACCCAAGGGTATGAATGAATAAAAGAACAACACTGAAAGAAGGAAAAAAAAATACCTAAGAAACATACAAAGATGGTATTTGACCACACACCCTTCCATCTCAGGGCAACTGCAAAATACCCTGGATTTTTTTTTTTAAGATTTTTTTTTTTTTACAACATTGATTTTTATTTATTTTTTTTTAAAATTTAAATCCAAGTTAGTTAACAGATAGTGTAATAATGATTTCAGGAATAGATTTTAGTGATTCATCATTTACATAGAATCCCCAGTGCTCATCCCAACAAGTGTCCTCCTTAATGCCCATTACCCATTTAGCCCATCCCCCTACCCACAACCCCTCCAGCCACCCTCAGTTTGTTCTCTGTATTTAAGAGTCTCTTGTGGTTTGCCTCCCTCTCAGTTTTTATATTATTTTTGCTTCTCTTCGACTTATGTTCATCTGTTTTGTTTCTTAAATTCCACACATGAGTAAAATCATACGATATTTGTCTTTCTCTGATTGACCTAATTTTGCTTAGCATAGTACGCTCCGGTTCCCTCCACATTGTTGCAAATGGCAAGATTTCATTCTTTTTGACTGCCGAGTAATACTCCATTGTATGTATAAACTACATCTTCTTTATGCATTCATCAATCGCTGGACATTTGGGCTCTTCCCATACTTTGGCTGTTGTTGATAGCACTGCTGTAAACATTGGCGTCCATGTGCCCCTTTGAAATAAAAACACCTGTTTCCCTTGGAGAAATACCTAGTAGTGCAATTGCTGGATTGTAGGGTAGTTCTATTTTTAATTTTTTGAGGGACCTCCATACTGTTTGTCCAGAGTGGCTGCACCAGTTTGCATTCCCACCAGCAGTGCAAAAGGGTTCCTCTTTCTCAATTGTATTGTGATTTTAATGCAATACGGATGAAAGGGGCATCCTCCCTTTTACAGGTAGGAGCCACCTGGGGGATAACAGCACTGCGTTCAGTTGCACTTGGTTGTTTGCAGAGAGGCCCTGGGAATGTGAGCACAGAGCATAGGAGGCCGATGTTTAACGTGGGCAAGTCTGGTCCTTGATGGTTTCAGAGCTTTGGCTACCTTTTTGCCTTTGGTGGTGAACAAGAGTACCCAATAGTTTAGTGTTATTCCAGAAGTTCCTAACATCGCTGCTCCTTTTCCTCCTTTTTCCACCTTGTACTTGCCCACTCTTTTGCATCGAGTAAATTAAGTGATTTGGGAAAAAAAATGAATCGGCATTTCTCCTTGACACAATTAAATGCAATACAAATTCGATTCCAGGAAAGGAAATATCACTAGAATAGTTAAGACGTTAGCGATGACAGTTCACAGGTATGTCAGCCCTCTTAGGAGTTGGTTTTCTGGGGTAAATTTTATGGACTTTTTACTGGTGAGCTTTAACACTTTGCGGTTGGTTTCGACGCTGCCAGTGGGTGTGGAAATGTGTTACGATGTAGGAGGGTGGTCTTTCAGAAATAGATTGAGCCATCAAAACTCCTTTTTGATTTTAGCTTTGTGGCCCTAAGATACAAACATTTATTATCCTTTTTAGGCCTTTGACTCACACCTTATCCCACCAACCCCTTTTCTTTCTGCCTCTTTCCCTACGCCCACAGAAGAAAAGCTGACATTGATTTATAAGCTTTTCTTCCTTTGCCAAATTCAGAACCTTAGAAAATACCTCTATTTTAGCCTTTCTACTAGTTTTTTTGGGGGGAGGCCCTTAAACATGAGAGGGTTCTGAAGCCTGCGTCGACTTTTTTTTTTTTTTTTTTCCCTCTGCAGAATAAAACAAGAGTTTGTGCTGTTTCCGGGTACTGAATGTTGCGCTCACGGGTCTGGGGCAGGAAGGGACCACCAGCCCTGTTCCGTGTTGTTCCAGTGGAAGGGCAGAAGATGGTTTCCGTGTCTTCCGAAGTAAGAAAAGTCGGCATGCCCAAGTGGCAGGCTGCCAGTCTGTGTGGGCAAGTGGAAGGAAGTCCTGAAATACTGTGCCCACTCACAGGACAGCGTCGTGGGGACTTCAGGGTTGGTGGAGAGTATAGCGCGGCCCTCATCATGTTGGGGTTCCTGTCAGGCCTGAGGGAGAGGGCTGTAATCACATGAAGGAAAAAAATCATTGATTGGGTTTCTAGCAACTCTCAACCAAGATGGGATTCGTTATGATTACCCCATAGTTGGAATGAGGGAGCGGAAGCCAAGCATGTGGTAACCACAGTTGAGACAAAGCACCTTAGATTGTGGAAGCCGATCAGCTTGTGCCTTTCTGTGGAAACAGGATGCTTCTGGAAAACAAAACCAGTTCGTAAATTTGGCCCTGAAAACTCTTTGAGCAATTTGGTGTGGAGTCATTAATTTATGGTTTCATAACTTTTTAAAGCTACTGGCACTAACTGCAGATTTCTAAAGAGTTTAATCATCCTCAGGAAGGTCTGACTGTGGGACGACTGGCTGCATTAATCTGATTCAGTTCATTTCCGAAGAGAACAAAATTATAACTACGTTCTCATTAATTTACGGGTGTGATCCATCTATTTCAGAGCCAATATTAAATTATCTCCAATCTCCAGAAGATGTGTTTTTGAACATAAGTAGCTGTAGGATTTAGGATTCTCTGAAAGGAGTAGACGTTAAGGTTAGCTTGCTGTAAGATGTGTTTTCTATCTGCTGTTATTATTTTGTTGAAAAAATTTTTTATTTGAAAGAATAATGCGTATAAACAAGCAAACAAAAGGCAGTTGAAATCTAACGTGGAGGAAAGCCTGCCTCCTGTCACCAGATGGCCTCACCAGAGGCAAGGCTTATAGTTTCTTGTATGTCCAGAATGTTCTGGAAATATCTAAGTAATAGGTTACTCAAGTCATTACTTTCCTTATTGTCCCCCCCCCCTTTTTCTTATAACATGAAGAGGTTTCTCTATTACTTACTTTTAAAAATAAGTAAAACCACTGAATACGTTTTAATTGCCGAATTTTTATGGTGTGTGAATTGTATCTCAATTTAATAAAAAGTAACCTTAGAGTTTGGGGACTGATTTAGAGAGAAGAAATGAAGGGTGAAATGCTTTTATTTTCGTATTGTCAGATACAAATAGTGAGGTTCCCGAAAGATCCCTGTAGCTAGGATTAAAAACCTATTTTTATGGGTTATTTAGATGGAGAAGCCTATAGTGAGCTCACCAAGGTTACTGATAATTAAGTTCAAATGGGTCATGAATCTCAACATAATGAGGATAAAGTGCGGGATGCACTTGAGGCAGCTTAACCAGGCAGCCAAGTGGTAGTTAAGTTTCTTCATAGATAAATGCGTTTGGGAAAATAATCTCAAGTGTTCTTAACCGTATTTTTCTTAGTTAACAACCTATTTCTGAACTCTTTCCTCTTTAGAATTTAGAGGCATTCCTCCTTTTTTGTGTGACTAGCACTTTGTATATAGATGTAATATATTTTACTGTTTACCTATTGATGGACATTTAGGCTGTTTCTTTTTTTTTTTTTTTTTTTAATTTTATTTATTTTAAGAAATCTCTACACCCAGTATGGGGCTCAAACTCATGACCCCAAGATCAGGAGTTGCATGCTCTTCCGCCTGAGCCAACCAGGTGCCTCGAGGCTGTTTCTGTTTTGATACATCTTACCCAATTGCTTTTCACTGAGTTGTGTGATTTTGCATTTTTGTCACCAGTATAGGAGCTTCCCCACAGCCTCACCAATATGCCATTTTATTGTGATAAAATTAAATTTTTTTTATTTTGAAATAAATTTAGGCTTACAAAAATTGCAAAAATAGTGCAAAATTCTCTGTATACCCTCATCCAGCTTTCTCAAATGTTAACATTTTAAATAACCACATGGCAGCGATCACAATGGGAAGTTCACATGATACCGTGCTGTTACCACATTTTCTGATCTCTGACATTCTGATAGGTGAGCGGTGGTATCTTCCTATGGCTTTGGTATACGTGTTTTATTACAAGTGAAGTCCAGCATCTATCTGAAAGCCAGATATTTTCTTTCCCAGTTTCCTTTGCCCCTTTTCTTGATTTGCCGGTCTTCTAATCAATTGTAAAGAGCTCTCCTTGAATTAGGAAGAGTGTCACGAATTGCAAATATTTTTTTTTCTTAACTTTTTATTTGTCTTTTGGATTTGCCTGGGGTATATTTTGCCGTGTAAAAAACCATTTTTATTTTTATGTAGATGAATTCAAACATCTTTTGTGGTTTCTGGATTTTTAGTCATAGATTTAAAAAAGTTTTTCCTTCAAGGCTATAAAGAATTTCTTCCATATGTCCTTCTATACTTTTATTTTTTCACGGTAAACCTTAGATGCATTTGGAATTCATCCTGTTGTAGGATGTGAAGTGTGGCTCCAACTTTGTTCCAGATGGCTACCAAAGTATCCCATCACTATTTATTGAGAAGTCGTGTCTTTCCCCCAATGACTGCAGCCAGCACCCATTGTCATATACTAAATTCCCAGAAGCATTTGGTCCTGTTTATGTGTTCCTATTTCTAACGTTTCTATAAGTCCTTTCCGTTATATGCCATGCCCAAGTGGAACTGCTGAGTTCTTTGAAAACTTCCTATTATTTTAAATAAGATAACCTTCTATGCAAGTCCATAAAAAGCAAATCGTTGTACTTCTATATAAATAAATGAGAAGGCAGAGGCCCAAGGATCACAGAGTTGTTTTGGCCTGGGGTAGAAAGCAGATGGTTCCCTCTATTGTGTCCAAAAGTGCATACAATAGATCCCTTGCAAGGAGTCATTTAGAGGGTCCTTACCTGGACCACCCCTCTGCAGTCTTGCCATCTGTGTTCTTGGATGTGGGAGGCAGGTTAAGGATGCCTGGTGAGAAATTTGATTGAAAACAGTTAATGACAACATTTTTTTGAATAATGTTTTATTTATTTTTGAGAGAGTTGAAGAGGAGGAGTTGCAGAGAGAGACAGACAGAGAATCTGAAGTGGGCTCTGTGCTGACAGCGGAGAGCCAAATGTGGGGCTTGAATTCGTGAACTGTGAGATCATGACCTGAGCCAAAGTTGGATGGTCAACCGACTGAGCCACACCCAGGCGCCCCTGACATTTTTTTTTTTTTTTTTTTTGGTTAAAGAGGGGAAAGAAAAAGAGAGGGCAGTTGGGTAAGAATCCCCTGAAGCCTTTTCTTTGGTACGTTTAACTTTTGGTCTTTTGGAAATCTGTATCACTTAGAACTGCCATGCTCATAGGACACAGTTAAGCCTCTCTTCCCACCAGTGTTTGACAGAGATCATAACCAATTTCTCCCTTAGCACATGCTCCTCTGGAAGACGGTTCAGTGCAGTTGTTCAGCCTAGGTACCCCGTGCAGTCTGGCTGTCTGTGGTCTCCAGCACAAGAGGCGGCATGTGTAAGGTCGAGGCCAAGGGCTCCAGATTCTCACTGCACCCGTGCACCTCCGTACGTCTGCTAACTTCCTTGCTTCGAATGGGAACAATGAAACCTCATCGTGATGTCAGGACTGAATGTGATAACGTAGGATTGGTGTTTAGCCTGTTAGTCTGTGGCACCCAGTAAACGCTGAGTAAGGGACTGCTATTGCATTGGTCTGTTTTCCTTCCCTCTTTAGTGCGTGAAACTCCGAGGCACACAATTCCTGAATTTGCAAGCTGATGGAAGATAGGGGTAACCTGGGAGTAAATGAGAGAGTGGCATGTACATGTGTGACTGGCAGAGGTGAGGTGAGGCGAGCCTCAACGTTCTGAGGTCCAAAACAAAAAAATGTTCGTTCTGTCTTTTGTTGTTTTTTTTAAAACAAATTTTTTTTAAACCTTTATTTATTTTTGAGACAGAGCATGAACAGGGGAGGGTCAGAGAGAGGGAGACACAGAATCTGAAACAGGCTCCAGGCTCTGAGCTGTCAGCACAGAGCCCGACGCGGGGCTCGAACTCACAGACCGCGAGATCATGACCTGAGCCGAAGTCGGACGCTTAACCGACCGAGCCACCCAGGCGCCCCTGTCTTTTGTTGTTAGAGAGATGGACCGAGAGCGTAGGCGTGGGGTTTGGTGTCAGATATGACCAGTTGCAGAGGCAGGACTCATCAACTTTCCTGTACATCGGGGGGTTTTTGTTGCTGTTTTTTTGTCAAAAAGAATAATCCTTAAAATAGAGCATATAAAACAGATACCGTGGAGGAGGAATTGAAGCCCAAAAGGAGAGGAGTGAGCAGAGCACTTGACCGCGTTGCATTCGAAGCTTCAGGTTCAGATGTGGTGTGTGCACACTCACAGGTGGATGGCAGAATCCCTGTTGATATTCTCTGCATGGCCTTGAAGGAGAGAAGTGCCGGGAGGTTGGAGCCGGTGTATGTTCTAATTTTCTAAAAGGAGAAGAAAGCAGGATCAGGAAAGAGACCGATAAACAGGTTACTGAATGGAGATGAAAGCTGGGAGCGGGGAGCCTGTCGGCATCTCTTCTTGATGCCACGTGGCTGGATTTCAGCAGTGTCTCGATAAAGTTGGACCCACTTACGTCTGTAGTGTTAATATACCTTCTCACTTTGGGCCCTCCCTCCTGACCCTGGTCATTCTTTAGGAGTCTTCTGGGCTGTTGTCTCCTTGGGGTTTCATCTGTGGTCATCTGCCCTCCTGGTACTCTCTAAGTCCCCCCAACCCTATCCACTGACCAGTGCATTTCCTCCCCTAACCCCATATCACCTCATGTGCTCCGTACATGGTTGGGGGATGGTTGTGTGTGTTTTATTTTCATAGTCTGTTTACACATACAAAAAAGGGTGTACAACATCAACAGAAAGAAAAGGAGAAAGTCTGAGGGACAGAGCCTGTGAGACACCTTTGTCGCATGCTTGGCTATAGCTCAAGGGTGTGAGGGGGTGTGGCTCATGGCCCAAAGAAAAGATAGGGAGTTCCAGGGCCAACGGAGCGACCTCCACCCATCGTCCTCTGATCTCCCAGTTGGCTGCTCATCTACTCTGGGGGGACTGTCCTTGGTCTTCTCTGGCAGGCCCAATGCAAAGGTTGGGTGTTTAGGGGCAGGGTGGCCCTCGGCTCACTCCCCCACTATGACCAGAGGCATTTCAGTGTCTAATAGGGGGAACAAAATAGTGTTTTCTCTGAGTGCCCCTATGCACCTGGGACTTCGTATGCCACTTAGTGTATACAACACAACTATATAACACATCTCTTCCTGCTATTTTATAGATGAGGAAACCTAGGCTTTAGACGCAGTAAGCCATTTTGCCAAAAGACAGAGCCAGTAAGGGATGGGGCTGGCATTTCTTTCCAAAGCCAAAGTTCGTTCACCAAACAGGCCCATCTCCCTGTGTATCGAACTATTATGTGAATTGATAGCTGGTATGATGGCCTTATGGCCACCGAGTGTAGACTGCTAGTTTGACCTTCCCTGAGTGAAGGTCTCAGATGTGTGCTGTCCTTGGCAGTGATTTGTACCGCAGCATGGATGGAAACCTGGGTATCAGATTTGACCATGATAAACGGATGGAGTGATAGGGATCATCCAGGACCGAATCAGAATCTCGAATTCTTGGGGTGCCTGGGTGGCTCAGTCGGTTAAGCGTCCGACTTCGACTCAGGTCACGATCTCGTGGTCCGTGAGTTCGAGCCCCGCGTCAGGCTCTGGGCTGATGGCTCAGAGCCTGGAGCCTGTTTCCGATTCTGTGTCTCCCTCTCTCTCTGCCCCTCCCCCATTCATGCTCTGTCTCTCCCTGTCTCAAAAATAAATAAACATTAAAAAAATTTTTTTTTAAAAAAGAATCTCGAATTCTTGCAGAGCTGGAACGATGGACTGAAACCGGCCTGGTGAAGTGGAGCAGGAGGATTAGTGAGGAGCACACAACGCTCAGAAAACACCTGCCCAGGTGTGATGAGAGGCCACCCCCACCCCCTGCCCCGCCCCCCAGGCAGGTGTGATGCTGCCTGAAAAGCATGGCGGGGTTAGGCACTGTTACCATGCGAGTTAGCAGCAGTGTGTTCATTTTCTGGTCATCCCTGACTGATTGTGTGCGTCTCTTACACAAGTGATGGCCAGTGATCTATAGCATCCAGAAGTCCCATTTTGGCTCTTCCAGTCAGTCGTCTGTTGAGTCTGCTTTGTGGGAGTAAAGCATACGTCTGTCTTGTCTATTGTGTGTCCAGCACCCAGCACGGTATGAGTTGGGTGACTTAACTTGAAGTCTGCCTAGAAGCAAGAATGGTGTGATGAGTTTCAGGGAACCTTGTCCTCTTTCCAGTGAGGAAGGTTTTGCTTGGAGAAGAGGTCCCGAGAGACATTTGTAGGTCCTCTGTCAGAAGATTCATCTCAGGAAGGTGAGATTAGACCTCCTTGTTTGTTCCATCATAAAGTATTTTTTACCTAAAGCTGTTATGTTTGTTTATACACACACACACACACACACACACACACACACACACACTCAGTTTGATTGTCTCCTTATAATTTTTTTATTTCAATATTTTTTAATGTTTATTTATTTTTGAGAGAGAGATGAGACAGAGCGTGAGCAGGGTAGGGCCAGAGAGAGGGAGACACAGAATCGGAAGCAGGCTGCAGGTTCTGAACTGTCAGCACAGAGCCTGACACGGGGCTCAAACCATGAACCGTGAGATCATAACCTGAGCCGAAGTCGGACGCCCAACCGACTGAGCCACCCAGGCGCTCCTTATAATTTTTTAATTGTAAAGCAGACATTAGCAGAAATTTTGGATAGCACGCATCTGTTTTAGACGTTACCTAGAAAAAGTTAGCTGATGTACATATTATATAGGTGAATTTTCTTGTAACTGAAGAAATAAAGAAACTCTGCTGTGTCATCTCATATTTGACTTTGGTCCCTCACCAGAATGAGGTCTTTAGAAGGACAGCAGGTGTTCTGTGCCTTATTTATGTACAGTGTTTGCACATAGTGGATATGTTGCACGTTTTCATTGACTAAGCGTGCCTTTGATTCTACCAGTGAGGTGACTGATACTGCCTCCAAGCAAACCTAGTCTCCGAGGCTAAGTAGCAGCCTCAATGTCCTAAAACTAGTGAGACGTAGACCTGGGATTTGCATCCAGTTTAAACAAAGTCCTTGTGTCCTTTACAGCCTATGCAGAGGCATGGCCAACTTCATTACCTGGATTAATCTTCTTTCAGACAGTCCTTGTATTCGAATATTGAAAGTTGAGAGAATAAGGTTTCTTGATCTGGCCCTTTTTACTTTCTCTTCTTCCTCTCTAGTAGTGGTTCTTACCTGCGGCTGGCATTGTAACCACCAGGAGCTTTCACAAATTGTAGACATACTAATTCAGTAGATGTTAGGAAGGATCTGTTGAGAATGAATAGGCAAGCTAGTGCCCTTTCCGTTTCTGGATTACATGGTAAAAACACTCAAGATGTTGGCTATTGTACATAACCTGAAGATACTCTGTATTTTGCCTACTTGGGAATCTGAGTGATGGGTTGTAAGGTGAAGGAGAAATTGAACTCATGAGCTGAGTCTGTTCTGTCCCTCACTCTCCCAAAGGTTTTGGTTTTGCATGTTTTTATGGAACAAATTACATGCATATAGGCAGTTGTAAATTTCATTGTTTATTAATTTTAAGACCTAGTCCATAAAGGGTTGGTTGAACAAAATGGTGAATTCAGAGCAAGTTTGAAATCTCTTCCTGTTTCCTCTTGTGCACAAAAATGCATCGTGGAGTGAAAGTTTATCATTTCATAATGTGTGTAAATGAAGGGATCAAAGCTTTTTTCTTTTTTGATGCTTACACTGGGTGAGGATTATCTGAGAAGACCTGGCAGACCAAGGAAATGGGTTTGACTTTCTGCCAGGTGGTCATTGAAATGTTTTTTCCTTTGTGCCCAGTTAAAAGGCTGGGCCTGTAGATTTTCACGCTCTCGTCTGGTTTCAGCTTTGGAAGTGCTTACACAGCTAATCTGGCATTTGTGATTATTTCTACTTTGAGCTCACCAGGAGGCTCTTTGGGGATATTCAGACAGAAATGACTTAATTGGATTTCAGCCCACACACAGTATTTGAATGGCTTTATGGATGACATTAATTGGGCAGCTGCCATAGGAAGTCATACATATATATATATATATATATATATATATATATATATATATATATTTGAACTCTAGAATTTCAAAGTACTCTTTGATTCATTCCCTCTCATTGATTCATTGCTAATTTATTTAACAAGTGAAATACTCTAGAAAAATTAATTTATAGCAGTAAAATTAAGAAATATGGTTCGTTAAGTAGAACCATCCTTTGGTTTTGGCATGGTTACATCATTATCTGTATTTAAGGCTCCATGTTCACACTCACAAGCTGGCTCAAGGACAGTTGTATAAGGGATTCAGGGTCTCTTGGATTGAAATTTGGGAGGAGAGGATTCTGGGCCAGATGGCACTGAATGCTGTAGGGTATTGGACAATTGCAACAGATCTTACAAATATAATTAAGGAAGTGAAAGTTTATTGGATGATAAATGTCGGATATTATCATTTTTTTCGAGCGCCTGCCATGTGGCCAAGCCATATGGACCTCAGCGTGTGGAGGTCCTTTCCTGGAGGCTCTTCCTGTCTAGATAGCCTTGAAATAGGAGAGTTTATGATTATAAAAGAGTGATTTCTTCAGAAACATCCTCCATTCCTGTAGAATGTCCCCAAAAGGAGAACATTTGAGTTCATGTCTGAGCAATGAGTTGGATTTGTCTGGACAGTGGCTTTGGGAAGCTGGAGGGGTAAAGATATTCCCAGTATAGGGAAAGAAATAGTAGACATAAACGCACAGAATTGTGAAAGCATCTGGCATTTGGGGAAAATGGGGGTTAAACACACTCTGACCATTTTAGGAATATTTAAAAGTAGCTAAGCATACTTTCGGAACACAATATTATTAACACTTCTGTTCACTTGGAATAATCATAGATTTGTTCTGGAAGTTAAACTTTATAACTGTTAGCCTTTTTTTGATGGGAAAATTTAATTCACTCAACTTCCTTTTCATTCCATATTTTATGGAATTTTATGGGATACGTTTAGGAGATACTATATTATCTATATGAGCATCGCCCCTAATTAAAAGTGGGAGAAACAAATCAAGTGTATTCAGTACCCGTCAGAAATGAATGAAATAGGATAATATGCAGTGAGATTTTTTTTTTTTTCCACACAGTTCCTTAGAAGCAAATTCGGGGCACACTCGTTAAGCGTCCCACTTTGGCTCAGGTCATGATCTCACGGTCCGTGGGTTCGAGTCCCGCATCAGGCTCTGTGCTGACAGCTTAGAACCTGGAGACTGCTTCAGGTTCTGTGTCTCCCTCTCCCTGTGCCCCTCCCCCACTCATGCTCGGCCTCTCTGTGTCTCTCAAAAAAAAAAAAAAAAAGAAAAGAAGAAGAAGCAGCAAATTCATTCTGTGGGAGGCTTCTCAGTTACCAGTAATTTACCAAATTAAAACAAACAACCTTCCCACAAAATCTTCCTCCAGAGCTCAATTGTTCTCTAAACTTCCAGGGATTTCTCATATGCCAAAGATCATGGACTCTTCCCAGTCTTTTTTGAGCCACTACCTTCATCTAATAGCTATAAAAATCATGTCCCCCACCCTCATCTTGAGAGTCCCGTTTTGGTTTCTTAAAAGGCCAATGATGTGATCTAGAACAAAAATGGGGTTTGAGTAGCCCTTCAGATCCCTGGAGTACTAAAATCTGCATCAGGCCCTATAGTTCACTCACTTAGGAATACGGTGGTTTAATCCTGAGTTAATGAGAACCTAGGCCCTCCCCTGAACAGCTCTCTCTGGATGTTTCCATCCTGTGATGCCCATGCGTGTCAGCTGCAGGCTTAGCAGATTTAGTGTTCTCTCTAAAATTAATGTGTGGCACTAAAATAACGCCGAGGTGTTGAACTTGAAGGGCAGGGGAAATAAAGGATTTGAGATTTCTGATTTGATTAATTCTGGGCTTAGATTTATATAAAACAATGGAAATGTTCCTTGTAGAAAAAAAAAAAGGACTCTTGTTTTAGAGAAATACAGGGGAAGCATTCTCAATAGGGTAGTTTGGGGGCATGAATGCTGCCTTTCTGGGGTTGTGTAAGAGTGTCCGTCAGTGAAACCATGCCACCTGGAGCCACTGCCCAGGACCCATCTGCCCCCCAGATGATTATTCTTTTTTAAATCATTTTATTAAAAACCAGAAGAACAGCATTCAGTGCTTCGACTGTTTTATGACTTTTAGTCTTAAGTATATACCTATTCCCAGTTGAAGAAGTAGAGTGGGATCTTTTCTTTTTGAAGGGCCTAGAAGTGGAGGGAAGCACCATGCCTGTGATCCCAGGGAGGATCCCACTGGAAAATGGAACCAGTGGAGGAGCATCTGGGTAGCTCAGTCGGTTGAGTGTCCTACTCTTGATTTCTGCTCAGGTCATGATCCCAGCGTCATGGGATCAAGCCCTTTGACTGGCTCTGCGCTGAGTGTGGAGCCTGCTTGGGAATCTCTCTCTCCCTCTCTCCCTCTCCCTCTCTCCCTCTTCCTCCCTCCCTCTCTTTTTCCCTCTCCCTCTCTCCCTCTGCCCCTCTTCCCTGCTCACACACACTCTCTCTAAAATAAAAAAGGGAGGGAGGGAGGGAGGGAGGGAGGGAGGGAGGAAGGAAGGAAGGAAGGAAGGAAGGAAGGAAGGAAGGAAGGAAGGAAGCGGGACCAGTGGAAAGGACGGAAGCGGAGGACTGCACTGATACATTAGTGCCTCCAATTTGTTTTGTCATTTACTGAATCATGGATTAATTGGGTTGCACCCTGGTACCAAGTACAGGGTCAGTCCTGGGTCTCTGCCCTTGAGAAAAGTTAGTCTTCTTCCATCTGATGAGTCCTTTGTGCTAACTGCCCATTCGCTGGAAATGCCAGGGGTGGAGGGACATGTAAAACAGCATCAGAGAAATGGAATTTACAACATCCAGAATGCTAAATGTTCTGCAGGACAAATGACCCAGCTTCTATAACAAATCATCATTAAAATAAAATAGATTTAAAGTGACTTGAAAGACATACAAAACATTGTAATTTATGGGCATTATTTGGATCCTGATTCAAATAAATCAGCTATAAAAAGACATTTATGAGGTGGCTTAGTTGGTTAATCTGGCTCTTGATTTTGGCTCAGGTCACAATCTCACAGTTCCTGAGTTTGAGTGCCACATTGTGCTCTGTGCTGATGGTGTAGAGCCTGCTTGGGATTCTCTCTTTCCCTCTCTCTGCTCTTCCCCTTCTCATGTGTGCGCATACTCTCTCTCTCTCAAAATAAATAAACTTAAAAAGACATTTATGAGCAAATTGGGAGAATTGGAACACTAAATGTGAGGTTTATATTAAGGAATTAATTGTTCTTTTAGGGGTAATAATGGAGTTGTACTTATCTACTGGTGATACACACTGAAGTGTGTATAGATAAAATAATTTTCGTGTGGGATTTGCTTTCAAGTCACCTAGTCGGGATTGGGGCAGAGTGATTGCCTATAGGTCCATAGGTGTTGAGGTTGAGTGTTACTGTACCTGGGGAGACATACCCTGGTTACTTCTGCAAATGGTTAAACATCTCCGTTAAAATGCAAAGTACGCTGATTATGGTACAGTATGGTAAATGTTGCAGTAGGACTTTGCACTGAGGAGGGAAGGCAAGACCTTCTATGTAGGGGAACTGGGAGCGTGTTCCCAGAGGTGGCAGTATTTAAACTGGGTCCGAAAGAAAGAATATGTGTATGAAAACTGGAGAGCCTGTTCCTTTTGTGCCCAGGAGGAAGGAAGCCGGGAGATGCTGTGGGTTTTCTGGTGGATTAATTACTGACTGGTTCCTTCCATTCATTCATTCCTGCATTCATTTAGGGCATGTTTTTCAGGTTTCTGCGATATGTGATGAGAACTGGTGAAGGAGATGGTATATTAGTTTGCCAGGGCTTCCATGACAAAAGACCATAGGCATTGGCATAAAGAACAGAAATTTATTTTCTCACAGTTCTGAGGCTGGAAGTCCAAGAGCACGGTGTTGGCAGGTTTGGTTTCTCTCCTTGGTTTGTAGATGGCTGCCATCTTGCTGCCTCCTCCCATGGTCATCCCTCTGTGCTCGAGCATTCCTAGTGTCTCTTCTCCTTCTTATAAGGACGCCAGTCATATCAGATTAGCGTCGATCTCCATTTAACTTAATGACCTCGTTAAAGATCCTATCTCCAAATACTGTCACATTCTGAAGTACTACTGGGGGTTAGGACTTCAACAGAGGAATCTGGGGGGACACAATTCAAACCCAGAAGGAAGAGTGCTTGACTGACTCTGGAGGTATCCAGAAACTCTTTCGAGAGGAAGGGCCTTGAACAGCCTCTTGAAAGAGGGTAGGATTTCAGCCCTCTACTGGGCACTGGAACAGGGTGGGGAGGGAGCCAAGAATCTGCAGGAAGTTCCCAAAGATGAGGTGAAGGTGGGAGACGGCTTTGGAGACCAAGGCAGTGAGCAGCCATCTTAGCAGTGGAGTTCTGAAATGGCAGAACCGGAATGGAGAGGAGGGCTGATGGTGAGGGCTTGCTTAGTGCCAGGGGCAGGGGGTATGGATGAGAGGAAGGGGAGAGAGCATGTGCCCTATGTCCTGGCTGGGCTTCCCTTCCGGAAAACCATGCAATGAAGAGAAATGGGAAAGGGGATGTGATTTTATCTAATAGATTAATGTCCTAATCACCAAAGTAAGACGTAGTTGTAAAAATATTACAGAAAAATTAAGAGTAAAATCATACTCCTCACCCCTGTTTCCACCCCATAAGCTTATTGGTTGTAACCACTGTTAACAACAGCCTGTGTCTGGCCTTCTTGCTTGCTTTTTAAGATTCTGTTTTTAAAAAGTGTAAATTAGAGAGAGAAAGAGAGAGAAGGAGGGAGGGGAGAGAGAAATAGGATTTGCTTGGGGTTCCTGGGTGGCTCAGTTGGTTGAGCGCCTGACTTCGGCTCAGGTCACGGTCTCACGGATTGTGAGTTCGAGCCCCATGTCTGGCTCTGTGCTGACAGCTCAGAGCCTGCAGCCTGCTTCTGATTCTGTGTCTCTCTCTTGCTCTGCCCCTCTCCCGCTCATGCTTGCTCTCTCTTTCATTCAAGAATAAATAACACATTAAAAAAAAATTAGAGAATTTGCTCACCCCTACCCCATTTGTTGACCTTGGCCTTTCTTCCATTTTCCCCCATTCTTACAGTTCTTTATCCCCCAAAAGTAAAGGACTTGAACTTTTAATTATATTAAATAATTAATAATTCTTACACATATTCATAGTTAAAAGCCTTTGAATTACCTGGCACACCAGAATTGTCTCAGATAAGATTTTAGAGTCTGTGTGTCTTGTCTTGTGTTGCCTTGCCTTCCCTGTCCGTCCATCCTGCCTTTTGAAACAAAAGGGGGTTTTGCCCAAGTTTTATCCAGTAGTGCATGTTAGTGTTTAAGGTTTAGTTTTGTCAGTGTACCTTTTATGCGTATTGTAACTATCTGGACAGCAACAGGCCCGTGTCATAAAGAGTGCTAGTGAGCCTTTTAATAATGTGACAGCCATGCCTCATTTTGTTGCTCTTCGGTCGTATTGCGTTTTTCACGAATTGAAGGTTTGTGGCAACCCTGGGTTGAGCGAGCCTATTGGCGCCACTTTTCCAACGGCATTTGCTCACTTCATGTCTTCATGCCACGTTTTGGTTAAGACTTGCAATGGGGCGCCTGGATGGCGCAGTCGGTTAAGCGTCCGACTTCAGCCAGGTCACGATCTCGCGGTCCGGGAGTTCGAGCCCCGCGTCAGGCTCTGGGCTGATGGCTCAGAGCCTGGAGCCTGTTTCCGATTCTGTGTCTCCCTCTCTCTCTGCCCCTCCCCCGTTTGTGCTTTGTCTCTCTCTGTCCCAAAAATAAATAAACGTTGAAAAAAAAAAAAAGACTTGCAGTATTTCCAACTATTGCATTAGTATTACATTTGTGATTAATCACGGTGATCAGTGATGATGGCTGGCATTTTTTTTTTTAGCAATGAAGTATTTTTTAATTACGCACGTACATTGTTTTCTTAGACCTAATGTTATTGCACACTTAATAGGCTGCGTTATAGTGTAAATATAACTTTAAATGCACTGGAAAGCCAAAAAAAAAAAAAAAATTCATGACTTGCTCCTTGCAGTATTCATTTTATTGCAGTGGTCTGGAACTGAACGCTCCGTAACTCCAAGGTATGCCTGTATGTGTCATTAGATTGTCCAGCTATGGCGTTGAGCTATAGCAGGCTTTGTAGGCTGATTCTGAAAACTGATTTGGACAAGGGGGAAGATCTCAGGAGTAACACACCTTATCAGACCTTTTGGAGAATGGAGTTTTGTACCATCAACTATATAAACAAAAATCTTTACAAACCATTGAAAGTGGCGTTGCTAATCAAATCCCTGTCTGTTAGAATTTTTAGGCAGTGGACTGTAAAACTTAAATTCATATTAAGATTTGCATTATGACTTTTTTGTCATGGTATTTTAGATAAGCCTTAATAATTTTTTTGGTACCGCATCGTCAAGTTTGATAATTCTTAAATCCACTTGTATGTCAAAGCCGCAGAATTGGAGCTGAAGGACCCTTGTCCTGAAGGAGGAAACAGAGGCACAGAGTCATACAGGGCATTGGGTCACTGAACCAGGCCTGGGACCCCATTCTGATCTGTGGCCTCATGCCACTTTTTGTGATCTCCTTATATGTGGTTGACCCCATTGCCCGCAGTTTCAGTCCTACAAGGTAGAAATTTCCATTATTTTAGAACGTAGAAACCTCAGAGCTTAAAATCTGACCCATTTTCCCTCCTCTCCAAACACCTGCCTTAGCCATATGTGATGGCACTTTGTGGCTGTTCAGAGTTAGAAATCAGTACTTCTTTTTTTTTTTTTTCTTCCATTTTCATTAATGAACTTCTAATCAACAGATATAATCAACTGATAACCAGCATTGTCATTTAGAACAGATAGAAATCCAGCCCAATGCAGAAAATCTTGGAGTTTGTCAGGGCGCCTGGGTGGCTCAGTGGGTTAAGCATCCAACTTCGGCTTGGGTCGTGATCTCGTGGTTCGTGGGTTTGAGCCCCGTGTCAGGCTCTGTGCTGATGGCTCAGAGCCTAGAGCCTGCTTTGGATTCTGTGTCTCCGTGTCTCTCTTTGCCCCTCCCCCATTCACGCTCTCTCTCAAAAATAAACACACACACACACACATAAAAATTAAAAAGAAAAAAACTTGGAATTTGTCCTGCTCAGGACTGCTTTATCTCGAGTAAGAATCCTAATTTCATGGGACGTTTTGAAATTTGGACCCTTGCTTATGGCCTTCCATTACTCTCTGGGCCCTGACTGGGGACCACTGTGCATGGTGTGAGTCCACATGGGGGAAGAAACCAGGGTTGAATTTTAGCCAGGCCACTCAAGGAGACTTTTGTATAGCTTTGTTCAGTGTCTGAAACTAGCACTTTCCCACTGGAATAAAGTTTTCCACCAAGTAGCTTGGTAGGAATGAAACATAGTTAGTTCTGCCAGAAGTCACCAAGATAGCCTGGCCCCATGTCCTTCTGGTCAGGCAGGGACCCTGCATATTCCTTCTGAGCTGGATGTCAGCTTGGGCCACTGTGGGGCCTGTGTGCTCTGAAGAGGGGTCTCACGTGGAGAGGGCAAAGAGGGGTAAGAAAGGGTGAGATGAGGCTGTGATATTTGGGAGCCCAGAGGGCCTAAAATTAGGGGTCTGGAGGTTTCTCGTGGTGCATTTGGTATGTGTAAGATTGGGTTGTGATGCTCACCTGATGTAACCTGCGACTCTTTTGGTTGTGTGCACTACTCAAC
Source organism: Lynx canadensis (assembly GCF_007474595.2). Taxonomy (NCBI): domain Eukaryota; kingdom Metazoa; phylum Chordata; class Mammalia; order Carnivora; family Felidae; genus Lynx; species Lynx canadensis. Next base: position 54,096,330 of record NC_044305.1, on the reverse strand, counting down.
CCAGTCAGATGATGTTTTTCAGTAATTCTTTTTGCTGCATTAACATCTAAGAGAAACGGTTCCTTTGAAAATAAGGTACTGTGTGCCTTCGTGGGCTTGCTTCTTTGACGCAGCATTATGCCGTCCCTACCTGATTGGAGAGGCTGAAGCTGGCCTCCCAGTGTAGCAGATACTCCAGACCGATGGCAGCGGCAGTCAGTCTCTGCTTGAGTCTCCAGGCTCTACCTGTTAGTGGTGATCTTTTCTGAGGAGAAAGAGCATTGGAAGGGCTCTGAAATCAGGCTGGGACGCCTGGCTGGCTCAGTCAGTTGAGCGTCTGACTTTGGCTCAGGTCGCGATCTCACCGTTCGAGGGTTCAAGCCCTGTGTTGGGCTCTGTGCAGACAGCTCAGAGCCTGGAGCCTGCTTCGGATTCTGTGTCTCCCTCTCTCTCTGCCCCTCTGCCGCTCATGCTCTGTCTCTCTTAAAAATAAGTAAATGTTAATAAAAAAATTTGAAACCAGGCCAGCGTAGGTTTAGATTCTGGCTGTGGGCCATCTCGTGGCTTAGTCCCTGAGCTGAATGATAAGATTTCTCTCATCGGGTTGCTGTGAAGGGGAACACCAGTGCAGTGCCTCACTGGGACCGGGACAAGCTCTTCTCGTCTCTGCCTGTTACTCTGTTTCTGTGAATCAGGGAGAAGGAGAGGTGGTATCCCCTGAGCACTCAGTATGAGCCTTCGGGAGATTTGGATGGTCCGGGAAGAGTGGCCAGCTGTAAAATAGGTAGAGCTGAGCGTCCCCGCACACAGCTTTGGGCCATCAGCGGAACGGGGTGCGTACCCCCTTGCTAATCCTTCATGACTCCCCTGGAGTAAAGCGCATTAGTGATGGATGTCACCACTGGACCTCCATGCGGGGCTAAGGTATGAAGGACACCGCCCTGGACATCCGGTGTCTGGTGCTGTAGCAGGCACTGGAAGTCTAAATTAGACTAAGGTTGGCACTGGTGGCGGGGCAGGGGGGCGGCATCTCTGTGCCAGGCCCTGGCCCCAGGACTCATAGTGCTCCCAGAATTGCAGATTGTGGTACCGAGGCACGCAAGCCCAGAGCACGCCCTCCCAGTTGTAACTGGTGCTGTAGCCAGATGCCCCCAGAAGACTGGGGAGAAGCCCCAAGTTGTGGCTCAGGTTTTTCAAAAACATATTTGAGAAAAAGAAAATGTCAGTGTTATAGACAATTCAGAAAATCCTGTGGATTTCGCGGTGATAAAATGTTGCATTATTAGGAGTCCAAAGTAATGTGGAGGGGAGATATGTTTGGTATCAGGGTTCATTGCTTTCTGGTTCTACCTCTTCGTCATCTGTTTCTAAAGGGAGATGCACATGGTGCTAGTGGGGAGATATTTTCAAAGGAAAACCTAGACGCGTTTCGTATATTCCCGTCTGTATGCAACACACTCTGTAGACTGTCCTTGAGTGAATTCTTGGGCGAGAACCTTCTGCAGTCCAGCTGACCTTGTGCTGGGTAGTGTTTGCAGTCTGAGGTGGTTTTTGCACAAGAGTGTATGCTTTCCTGATGGGTTTAAATCTTTGTACTTAAGATCTGATTGGAAATGTTTGTCCTTACCAGAGGTTTTAATACGCCAATGGCCCCACATTAAATAAACATAGGACGTGGGCAGGGTACATTTAAACCCAGGATGAGACAGGTCTTGATCCCTCTGTTTATTTCCATTGAAGGCGTATGCTTTGTGCATTGACCGTTTGTCTGTGAAATGCTTTTCTCTGGGAAAACACTGCAGCCTTCCTTTTTCACACTTGAATCCCAGATAGCCATTCGTGGATTTGAGCCCCGCATCGGGCTCTGTACTGACAGCTCAGAGCCTGGAGCCTGCTTCCTCAGATTCCGGGTCTGCCTCTTTCTGTTCCTCCCCCGCTCTCACTCTGTCTCTCTCAAAAATAAATAAAGGTTAAAAAAAAAAAGAATACTTGCTCAGGACCTGAGTCCGGATACTAAAATTTCTATTTCTGGAGATCCTGTCATTTGATTGTAAACATGTAGCAGAGAGAAGGGTGTAATTGTCCTGGTACACGTCTTGCCCAAACCTAGTATTTCTTTTGTGCTGCGGCATCACCTTTTCCTTGCATTAAATCATATATATACATATATACATATATATTTTGTAAGGTCTGCAGCCTTTAAAATAATTCTAGAGAGTGCATAAAGAGGAATTAATTTTTTAATCAAAATTTACGAATGTGCCATATAACGTTTTTATGAAAGCCCTACTTGAATTATCTTTTTCTATTGGACTAAAATAGAATTTGATTTTTTCCATGGGGTATTTAACGTTTTGGGTCATAATCATGCTAGAGATGAATAAATAGATCTTCTCTGAGTGAACTGTCAGGACCGATCCCCTCTGGGTCTGAAATGTAATTAAAACTGTCAGTGAACTCTCTTGGAGGTCCACAGAGCTTCAGGGTCCCCTCAGCAATGCTGGGCAAGGACTGAAAAGAGCCCCCCAAGTGCGGAGAATGTAAGGCAGCAGCAGACTCCCCCAGAGCACGGGGGAGAGGCCACAGGTCATCTCCGTCAGGCTGCTCTTGTCCCCACTTCCTTGTGGTTTCTGGACGTTATTCTCAGATTTCCTGCAGGGATGTTTTGTAGCACAAGGCTGTGGGGTCCAGTAGGGGATCTCTCCCAGTAAATGGCCAGTGCAAGAGACCTCCGAGACAGAGGAGTGAGTCTCTAAATTTAAACATCCCTGCTCTCTGCAACCCTTCTCCCTTCATTAGGCTCTCAGACTTGCTTCCTTTCCACCGGGCAACCTTTCTTTTGTCTCCAGCAGGCTTGGAAGGTTGTGGGGAGGAGCCGTCTTGGGGAAGAGGGCTGAAGAATCTTGGGAACTTACGTGCCTGGGTTATGGATAGCTGTCCCAACCGTCCCCATCTCTTTCCTCCATAGAGGTACCTGACTGCCTCAGAGGTACCAGACAGGGATCTGAAGGTGGAGGAGGAGGACGTTTTTGTTTGGGCAGGGGTCAGTAGGTACAAAGCAACTTTTTTCTGGGGTGTATTGAAAATATTGGACCCTCATGCACTGCTGGTGGGAATGCAAACTGGTGCATCCACTCTGGAAAATAGTGTGGAGGTTCCTCAAAAAATTAAAAATAGAATTACCTTACAACCAAGCGATGGCACTACTAGGAATTTATCCAAAGGATATGGGAGTGCTGATGCATAGGGGCACTTGTACCCCAATGTTTATAGCAGGGCTATCAACAATAGCCAGGGTATGGAAAAAGCCCAAGTGTCCATCAACTGATGAATGGATAAAGAAGATGTGGTTTATATATACCATAGAATACTACTCAGCAATGAGAAAGAATGAAATCCTGCAATTTGCAACAATGTGGATGGAACTGGAGGGTATTATGCTAAATGAAATAAGTCAGGCAGAGGACAGTGATCATATGTTTTCACTCATATGTGGAATTTGAGGAACTTAACAGAAGACCATGGGGGAAGGGAAGGGGCAAAAAATTAGTTTCAGAGGGAGGCAAACCATAAGAGACCCTTAAATACAGAGAACAAACTGAGGGTTGATGGGGGCGTGGGGGAGAGGGGAAAATGGGTGATGGGAGTTGCAGAGGGCACTTGTTGGGATGAGCACTGGGTGTTGTATGTAAGCAATGATTCATGGGAATCTACTCCCGAAACCAAGAGCACACTGTATGCACTGTATGTTAGCTAACTTGACAATAAATTCTATTTAAAAAAGAAAATTACTGGTTTCAGGCAAATAATTTTCAGGCAGTTAACTTAAAATCAAACGAGCACGTGGTCCCAATAAATGTGTTTTTTTCTGTTTCCTTTCAGAATTCATATGTTCCTTCTATACAAGTGATTCCCCAGATCATAATCCTCTGCTGAGATTTGGGTTGGATTCAAGAATCTGGAGAATTCCTGCAGCTTTGTAACGTCAGGAGGTGTGACCAGCTGAGAAATTCACCTTTTGAGGAGTTCTGCGTTTTGCCAGTCATCTCTTATAACTGAGTGCCAAAGGTAAGCCTGTGATTTCCTGCCTAAAACAGCTGGGAGAAGTTGGTGCTTTCGCCTCAAATGCTCGATTTGCATGGTAGGTTTTCCATTAGTAAAATGACAAGAAGTGTGGCCCTCATGTATTGAGCTACATAAACTGTAAGTTTTCAAGGGCCCTGGTTCAAAAATGAGTTGACTGTTCCTGCATCAGCACATGATGGCATTACTTGAGTAACCAGGAAGCAGAATGGTGGGTGTCCCCCCACTTATAAAACGCCCTGTGGCACCAGCTCGAGGTGGCCTTGAGTCTGTACAAGTCGAGGCCTTCCTTGTGCTGCTCTGGGACTATGAGATAAATAAGAACTGCCTTCAGGATGCTTTTGGTCTGGTAAAGGTTCATTCCAACTGTGACGCCCAGAAGAGTAGTCTACGTGTAAATGTGCAAATGGATAAAGGATTCTGGGGAAAATTCTGCTTGGTTGTATGAGAAATCTGCTCGCACGTGTTAAAACTGTACCCGTAATACAGCATGTGGGCTCTGAGATCCAGGGATCCTGTAATAGCCGTTCCTGGGCAGAAACATGTAGTCTGTATAACAGAAATATTTTTCAGCCCTAACAAATCGTTTGGGACATATGATTGAAATTGTAAGGGTAGTGGTTTGGTAGTGTGGTTAATCTGGCGTTCTGTCTCTGGCTGGGCAGTAGGCAGGCTTTATGAAGAAGGTGCAGTTTGGAGGTGAGAGCACCCAATTCACTAGCTTTCCTTCAGACCCTTATTTTGCTTGTGTTATTCACAAATTGTTTTAAACCGTTCTTGAATCTATAACTTTGGGCTGTAGAATCTCTTGGTATGATTTCTGTAAGTTTATTAATTTGATATAGATGAGAATTAGCTTTCATTTCATCTAAAACTGCTGCTAAAATTTTTGTAAGTGGGTTTTTTTTTCCCCCTTAACGACTTTTTTTTTTTTTTTTTGGAGGCTTCTTAATTTTACTTCTGCTCCTTTTTGATGTGTAGTAACCTGAACAGCACAGAAATAATAGGTAGTATTTCATAAGAGTAGGATTAAGTGTCTGGGTGTCTTCAGCTTATTATTATCCTTTATGATTTCACTTGGAGGAAATGACATGTCCCATTTATTTAGAGTGTTGTTCATTGTGATTTCCAGGTCTAGGGCTTGGTTTGGAATTGAGAGCTTGAAGGTCGTATTGTGTAGCTGAATTCTATGCCCTCCTTCCTCTCTCCCACTATGCTTAAAGTTATCCTGACCCTGTGCCCCCTGGACTGGTCTCTTACTAGCTTTACATAGCCTCATGCGTCGATGGGGCACTCCCAGGTTTCTCCTTCAGACCTGATGTAAGATAAACACCATTGGGATGTTTCATGTCCAATCCTAGGAGATTTCCATTACACAGAAAAGCTCTTACCCTTTGCAAATCAATTTTTTATAATAGTCATTGAAGTGGAACCTTTTAAGACTTAGTCTTTTATAAATGCAGTCACGTATTTCATGGTAATAAGCGAGAAATTAGTGCAAATCCTCAAATCTGATCGTCAGGATTCATCAGGAATTCATGAGTATTAGAATGTGACACTTAATGACATTAACACACTTCATGTTATCACTTCAGTTATTCTGAAAGTGTCTCGTTCGGAGAGTGGTAAGGCAGAGAAAGTAACATGCTCACTCCTGGCAGTATATTCCGCACGAGTGCCCAGCAGGTATCTATTACTATTAGGCAAATGGTTGATTCCTGTGTACAGTTAGATAGAGAACCATTCATAACCATGAAAAGATACTTACAGAAATATCTATACACATATTATTTTAACTAATTAATTTCTATAAGCTCATGACATCCATGACCAAAAAACCCTGATTGACTTATTAAGAATTACTTTTGTGGTTTAGAATAATGTCCAGTGGGAAAATCATTAGATGTATCCATTTGTATAATAAATATTTATTGTGAGCACCAACTAGATTCTAAACCATTTTTCTTACATTGACCATTTTAGCACTGTGTTTTAGCAGCTACAAAAATAGATAAAATAAGCTCTAGAAAGCCTTTCTCATGCCCTTGTGGGATGAGGCTGGACCCTGACAGCTGTGGCTGAGGTTCTTACAGTGAGTCCCTGGTGCACATGGCAGGGCGAACTGGCTGGCCCTCAGAGAAGAGTCTGGAAAAGCCAGAGGATGCTCTGTTTGGAGTGAGTTTTGAAGAATGAGGGCATGTGTGCACCGAGGCATACTGGGTCCCCTTGGCAAGGACAAGCTAGGTGAATTCACTGGGTAATGGATCTTAGAGTTTCCAGATCATTTAAGTAATATGGGTGGGGACCCAGCATGCTCTTTGGTCAGTGGTCTTTCAACTGCCAGCAGGAAAAGGGCACATTTTGGAAAGAAGTGACAGCCGTGCTAGCCTGGTAAGGTGGTTAGTGGGATGTCAGCCTCGAATGAATTGCCCAGTTATTGGGACACAAAGTATGCCCTGTCCTAGCTCAGACCTGCACCTAGGGCCGGGCTGAGGGTGGAATGAATGAAGATGGTGGAATGTCCATGCTGCATCTCAGAGGGGCCCAACTGGAGTCCCAAGCCCCTGTTTACCAAGTTGTGCACTTCCCTGCCCCATATTGTCTTCCCTGGAGCCTCCCCCACTTTGAGGTTGAAGAGCAGAATCTTGGGAACTCCCTAACCTTGACCCTGCCTATTTTGCGAAGTGGACACCATGGGAGAAGCCTGGCGGCAGACCCTTTCCCATGTACATTAGAACTGTTAGAGAATGCGTAGCCTGTACTTAACTCTTCTCATGTATGATTGAGAATCGACTGAGGTTCATGGTCGTTGGAGGCTGGCTGGGGTTTACTGGGGATGGAAGACATGAAGGGCATGGTACACTATGATGAAAATCTCTCATCTTTTGAGAAACGATTTAGAACCATTTTCAGGACAGAAGCTTAAGGGGTAGAAGGATCATGGTGTTATGGGGCAGGAAAGACCATGGCTTAGGTGAGAAGACTCGTGAGCGAAGTGAAGGAAAGGAGACGAAGATTTCAGACCGTCAATTTGCTGATAGTGTCGGAGAGCAGATGTTAACGGGGATCCTGTCCACATCATTTCCTTTATTCTTTTTTTCAGTTTTCTGGAGGTCTGATTGACAAAATTGTAAGATACTGAAAGCATACTTCATGGTGATTTGATACACCATATACAGTGTGAAAGAATCCTGACCATCTAGTTAATTAACACATCCATCACCTCACATATTTCTCTTCTGTGTGTATGTGAGAACATTTAGGTTCCCTCTTAGCAAATTTCGATTAAATAATGCAGTGTTATTAACTGTAGTCACTCTGTTATACATTAGATCCTTAAGCTTTATTTATCTTCTAGCTGGAAGTGTGTCCCTTTTATCAACCTCTGGCTGTTTCCTCTAACCTCAGTCCCTGGCAACCACTTTTCTACTCTCTGTTTCTAGGAGTTTGACCTCTTCCCCCCCCCCCCCCCCCCCCCGCCAGATATCACATGTAAGTGATACTACACAAGATTTGTCTTTCTCTGCTGGCTTATTTCACTTAGCATAATGCCTCAGGGTCCATCCGTGTTGTCAAGAATGGCAGGATTTCCTTTTTTTTTTTTTTTTCACGGCTAAATGTTATTCCATTATGCATAAACACCACGTCTTAATCCATTCATTGCTGGATAGACACGTAGGTTGTTTCCGTATCTTGGCTATTGTGAATAACAATAGCAGTGAATTTGGGGGTGCACACATCTCTTTGATATCCTGTTTTCATTTCCTTTGGATAGATATCCAGAAGTGGGATTGCTGGATCATATGGTACTTCTTTTTTTAATCTTTTGAGGTATCTCCATAGTGTTTTCCACAGTGGCTGCACCAACTTACTTTCCTGTCAACAGTGAGAAGGTGTTCCTTTTCTCTACATACTTGTCAATACTTGTTGTCTCTTGTATTTTTGCTAATAGCCATGCTAACAGGTATGATGAGGTGATATCTCATTGTGGTTTTGATACATTTCCCTGGTGATTAGTGATGTTGAGCGCCTTTTCATGTACCTGTTGGGCATTTAGATATCCTCTTTGGAAAAATATCTGTTCAGATCCTCTACCTATTTTTTGTTTGTGTTTTTGCTACTGAGTTGTATGAGTTCTTTATATATTTTGGATATTAGCCCTTCATCAGATAATGTGATTTGTATTTTTCCCCATTCCGTAGGTTACTTTTCACTCTGTTTATGGTTTCCTTTGCTATGCAGAAGCTTTTTAGACTGACGTAGTCCCACTTGTTTATTTTTGCTTTTGTTGACTTTTGCTTCCAAAAACACATTGCCAAGACCACTGTCAAGGAGCTTACTGCCTATGTTTTCTTCTGGGAGTTTAATGGTTTCAGGTCGTATATTCAAGCCTTCAGTCTACTTTGAGTGAATTATGTCTATGGTGTAAGATAGTGGTCTAGTTTGATTCTTTTACATGTGGCTGTCCAGTTTTCCCAACACCATTTATTAAAGAGACTATTCTTTCCCTGCTGTATATTCTTAGCTCCTTTGTTGGAAATTAATTGATCATCCATGTATGGGTTTATTTTGGGGCTCTTTATTCCATTGATCTATGTGTCTCTTTTTATGCCAACACCATACTGTTTTTGATTACCACAGCTTTGTAATATAGCTTGAAATCAGAAATCCATGCCTCCAGCTTTGTGGGTCTTTTTTGTTTTTTTGTTTGTTTGTTTGTTTTTTCCCTCAAGGTTGCTTTGGCTATTCAGGATCTTTTGTGGTTCCATAAAAATTTTAAGATTGTTCTATTTCTGACAAAAATGCCATTGGAATTTTGATAGGGATTGCACTGAGTCTGAAAATGGCTTTGGGTTATATGGACATTTTACCAATATTAATTCTTGCAATCCATGAGCATGGAATGAATATCTTTCTGTTTGTGTTTTCTTCTCTTTGTTTCGTCAGTGCCTTACAGTTTTCAGTGTATAGATATTGTACCTCCTCAGTTATATTTATTGCTAGGTATTTTATACTTAGTGATGCAATTGTAAATGAGATCGCTTTCTTAATTTCTCTTCCTGATAGTCCATTGTTAATGTAGAGGAACAGAACCAATATTTGTACAGCATATTGATATTGTATATTGCAACTTCATTGAATTTGTTTATCATGTCATCTGCAAATAGTGACCGTTTTTCTTCTTCCTTTCGGATTTGGGTGCTTTTTGTTTCTTTTTCTCGTCCAATTGCTCTGGCGAGGAATTCTAGTACTATCTTGAAAAGTGGCAGGAGTGGACATACTTCTCTCGTTCCTCGATCTTTGGGGAAAAGCTATCAGTTTTTCCACTACTAGGTATGTTATTAGCTGTGAGCTTTATTATGTTGAGTTTACATTGCTAAAAAATACTGCAGTATTGATTCTACCACAGTTAACCTGGTGGTGGAGTTGATGGGAACCTGCTTTAACCTACTGGACACTTTTCAGTCCAGGTTTGCTCAAGTACAGGGGCTCTCAAACATCTGCACCTGTGCTCTCATTTGTACCCCATGTTTGGAGTGTGATGCTTATAATGCAGGGCAGCATTCCATACAGATGGCACCACCCCTGGAGAGGGTGGCCCTGCCTCTCTCTCCCTGTTCTGGGCAACCAGTGAATCTGAAAAGGGATTTCACTTGACTGTAATATCTTTGTGCATCTTAGCAAATTTCACATTATTGCATATTAGGTTTGCTGCAACATTCTAACCAATTATGGTCTGAAAGTGGATATTTCTCTCTGTACCAAAGAAACACATTTTAGATGTCAGTCCTTTTTGTCTTCCCATCGATCCTTTTATTTTGAACTTCTTGAAGAGTAAATGGAGGGACTGAGATGGATTTTTAAAAATGCTTTAAACTTACATTCCAGTGAGCTCTTTTCTTCTTCCAAGGATCGAAATTAAAATGGAGCATAAATTGTAAAAAAAAAAAAAAAAAACAAAAAACCTACCAGACACTTTTCTGGTACCTGGCACAGGGCTTTTGCCACCTCTGTTGTTGTCCTTAATCTGAAAGACAGATCTCATTACCCCCATTTCATAAACAGAGGCACTAACCCTCAGGAGAGGGTAAGAGGATTGCCTGTGTTCATAGAGTTGAACTTGCACAATAGCATTTTGACCAAGGTCCTGGTTTATAAGTCCATGTTCTTTCTCTTCCCCATGTCCCTGACATACCCTGGCAATGACACAGTAATCCCCTGAGCACTAACTTGGGACCGGGGACCACTTGACACTCAGATTAAACAGCGTGGCCAAAGCCCAGAGCTCATAAGAGCAGGCTGTACACCCACGTTTTCCTGACCCAAAGCCTTTCATTCTTCCTAGACCATGAATTTTATCCATTTACTTATTTTTTTCCATAGAAAAGTCTCCAGGAACTAAGTATGGTTTGGAAGCAAGTCTCTTTTGGAAACTTAAAGAAGGGAGCATGAAGGAAAGCTTCGGGAAGGATCGGAGGGATGGGAGACAGGAAGCTGAATCCCGTGGAGGGCATTGTACCTGCTGAAGTCCTCGCGTCAGCTCAGCAGCTCGGGACCAAGCTGAGGTCAGGACACAGGCCTCAGACTTCCACTTGTGCTGTTCCCAAATGGCGTTCAGAGTCACCTTGTACTCGTGATTCCTCTCTTATGAACAGACCTTTGAAAGAGAAGTCATTGGTAGACTCAAGAGGACCTGGTATACTTTCTGTGTTCTGGGTCGTCCCGTGGTCCATTATACTTCCAGCACCTTTGTACATCAGAGTGAAGCTGCATAAAATCGCATTTAATGATTTTTCAATGTAGGCAATGAAACCATCATTTTATAGTGGTTGCAGTGATGATCAAAGTTGAAACAAGCATTTTTCTTTTCTGTCTTACCTAACATGCCCTAACAGGGTGGCTTCTTAGAAAGCTGGAAAAAACAATTAAAAACACGGCAAAGTAAGTCCTTGCCCTTTCCACACCCTTCCTTTTCTCTCTGACAGATTGTAGAGGCTGAATTCATAACATTGCTGTCCTTTCTCCATTGTTCTCTGACTCGTACCTTCTGGTTTACTAAGGAATTTTCCTATAAATTTTCCTAAATTCTCTTTAAAGCCAGGTGATGTGGCCGTTCCCCTCTCTTTTCACACCACCACCGTTGTATAAAAGAAGGAAATGAGCCAGAAGGTCGTGGGTTATAATTACTTAACCAAATATGGCCCTGTGTTGGATGGTGACCTTCGTGCTGGTTTGCATGGTGACCTAGTAGCACTCTTTGTCTTCTTTTAAGAGCCTGTAGATGTGACAGAACAATACTAAGAGGCAGGTCACACAGAGCTTGAAATGAGAGCATTGCTGCAGTCGTGGTTCCTCAGTTAGGTGAAGTGTTTTTTCTTGACCTTTCTCGAAAAAAACAAAAAGCACATTCCTGCTGTGTGCACGTGTTGCAGGGTAGGGGGATGTAGGCTTTTTTAGCAAGTTACCACGCATCTGTGACCGATGACGGGTTGCATCCCAACAAGCCTGTCATAAGTTGAAAACGGTGTTAAGTCAAAAAAGCATTTGATACACCTGTGAACATCAGCGTTTAGCCTAGCCTAGCGCTTAGAACACTTACTTTAGCCCCCAACTGGGCAAAATCATCTAACACAAAGCCTGTTTTCTAATAAAGTGTTGAATATCCCATATGATACATTGAATACTGTACCAAAAGTGAAAAACAGAATGAAAACAAACAAAAAGACCGGAATGGTTGTCAGTATATCAGTTATTGATCTTCGTGATCGCGAGTCTGCCTGGGGCCGTGGCCCCTGCCCTGCATCATGAGAGAAGATTGTACCACGTATCACTAGCCAGGGAAAAGATCCAAATTCAAAATCCAAAGTACAGTCTCTACTGAATGCATATCGCTTTCACGGCATCATCAAGTCGAAAATTCCTAGGTGGAGCCGTCGGAAATTGGCGGCCCTCTGTAGATCTCGAACAGGGAGATCTGTTGGAGGTGGTGGATGTGTTTATTACCTTGTTTGTGGTGATGGTACCAAGGTGTATGCATATGCCCGAACTCATCCAATTGTGTATATTAAAGATGTGTGACTTTTTTTTTTATATGAAGTATATCTCAGTTAACTTGAAAAATAAATTGCTGTGTCAGTATGAGAATTCCTTTGACCTCCCACCAGCGTGTGCCGATCTAAAGGGATGCATGGGATGCTGCAAAGCTGTCTTCCACAGGAAGTATGTCTGGTGGTCCTGGAACACTGCGGGGGGTGGTCCTAGGGACCTCTTGCTTCCACCTTCTCTGTGGAAGGTGTGGCAGTCCAGGTTATGTTACAGAACTGTCCACACGGTACTGTCCTAGGACTCCAAAATCATAGACCCGGCACTTCTCTGGTCCCTCCATGTCACCATCCCAGAAACCAAGGCTTAGACCTTAACACATGGCCATGAAAAACACCAGTGAACAGATGTCAGTCTTTGTATCACACACCCGCATGCACAACACTTTCTCCAGAATCCTCTGTTCCAGGCACGAGTCAAAGAGGCTTGGAATCTAACCTCCAAGAAAATATCATCATTGTTTTACAAAACTGTGTTCAATATGGAGTTTGGGGATTATAAGACAGGCATTTGAAAATGGCCAGTACATAGCTTCTCCCACAAAAGAGACCACCACCAGACCCAGGCTGTGGACAGGAAAGACCTTCTTGTTTCAGGCTCCTGGGATCAGTGGTTCTCCCTAGCTCTTCTCATCCTTGTTTTTTCTTTAATGTTTATTTATTTTTAGAGAGAGAGAACGTGCATGCACAAGAGAGGAGGGGCAGAGAAAAAAGGGGAGAGAGAGAATCTCAAGCAGGCCCCGTGCTGTCAGTGCAGAACCCTACACGGGGCTTGATCTCACAAACCATGAGATTATGACCTGAGCTGAAATCAAGAGTCGGACGCTTAACTGACTACCCAGCTCTTCTGCTCTTGGCATGGAAAGTCTCTCATAGTCTCTGTAAGCACTACCAAATCTACGACAAAATCTGAGTAAGATCATAAACTGTAAGTCCCCAAACCTTCTAAACAAGTCTGAAGAAGCGGGGTCTCAGAGCTGCTGTACTCCCCGCTCCTTTCCCATGAGTGCCTTTGGGGGGCCCAAGCAGAATGCAGCCTTCTATGGAAACATCCCACCTGTACACTAAACATTCTGAGTCCCCCAGTGGGCCCGGGTCTGGCCTAGAGTCCACGCGGTGGCCCTGGGCTGCTGCTGACTACCACCTGCCCACACCATGGCCTGCATAGTATTCCACACAGGAAGGGCAGAGAGCCAAGGGCTCCGGACAGGGAACCACTACAGTGGATTCAAAAATTAGGATCTCCCTTACTTCCAGAGGGCAGTCAAGCTCAAATCCAACCCGTCAGCTTGTCACTGTTATTGCTGGTCAAGTTCAACTCTCTGAGAGACCGAGAAGACAAGTGTCATTTCACAGCGAGATGCAGGTTGGGCCGCCGCAGTCCTGGACCTGGCAGGTGGATACAGCCACCTCCCACTCAGCACTGGGCCATCCAGGTTTCCATTCAAACCTTGCTTTTGTTACCATCTTGCTCATTAACACAGCCACAAATCGCTCCCCTTAAACGGTGATGTTCTATGGTCTGATTTAGTCATGAAGTTTTTATTTAACTTCCTAGAGCCAGTACTGTTCCCAAAGAAAAACTTTTGCAATGTTACAATAAAAGTCGACAGGCAGAAATCTAAAACTCAGGCTGCATTTTTGTTCTCTACGCTGAAGCACATCAGTGACACGAGAAGGTGGAAGCAAGAGGTCCCTAGGGCCATCCCCCACCCCCCGACAGTGTTCCAGGACCACCAGACATGCTTCCTGCAGAAGACAGCTTTGCAGCGTCCCCCACACCCCTTTAGATCGGCACATGCTGGTGGGAGGTCAAAGGAATTCTCATATTGACACAACAATTTATTTTTCAAGTTAACGGAGATATACTTCATATAAAAAAAATCACGCATATTTAATATGTACAATTGGATGAGTTCGGACATATGCATACGCCTTGGTACCATCAGCACAAGAAGAAGTATTCAAGGTGTGTGAGACACCACAGGCCCCCCTCCAGCTCCAACTGGCAGTAAACAGTCGCTCATCTCCCATGTGCCCCTCACCTCTAGCAGATTCCCCCCAGCTACAAGCTGCCCATGCTGCTGGCTTTTGTTGGCTGGGTGGGCCAGGCATGGAGCAGGGGCTGGTAACGTGATAGGTGCTTGGGGACGAGTGGAGACAGGTGTGCCTTGGCCTCTGCCTCACCACTTTTCCTTCCAGAAGCATACGGGCCTCAGGGAACTCTGGGTCAGTGCCTGCTGGCTTTACAAGGGAGCCACCAACCTGGAGGGGTGGATGGGGTGGGGCATCTCATGGGGGAAGCTCCCCAGAGATTCAGGTTTGCTGATGGAGGGGAGGATCACTGGTGCAGATGTTTACATCCCAAACCTGCCTCGACCTCACAGAGCCACTTTGAAAATCACAGACCCCGGGCCCAGGCCCTAGCTCCGGGGATTCGATGCGGGGAAGCCTGGAGTTTTTTTGCTTGATTTTAAAACTTCTCAAGTCCTTCTCATCAGCCAATTTGGAAACTTCTAACGTGAACCCTAGATTTTGTTTTCGCACTGGGGAGATGAAGGGCTAGTTTGGGATTTAGCATAGGCTAAAGGCAAGAAAAGAGAGTCAAGGTGTGTATCAAAATGCAGTGTTCCTGTTTCCTAGATGGGGCTCAGTTGCTTTTGTGCCAGGGTCACCTCCTCCGTGCTCTGGGCCACTTGGTAACGTGCGTTTTTCTTGAAGAGTCACTAGGATGCTCAGGCTTGACTCTAGACCAACCTGGAGTGAGCTAAAGGGGCCTGGGAGGCTGGATGTTTGCATCAATCGTCCTGCAACGGACCTTCTACTTTGAAGGCCTCCAGTTGAAAATTGTCATGTATTCACACTGTAGGTGATTCATGAAACTTAAAAAAAAAAAAAAAAAAAAAAAAAAATCCATTCCATGACTGATTATAGTGTTTCTTGGCAATTCTAATTTTATGGTTACAGTGAGCTAACCCTCAAGGGAGACTGGTCTTATATACAGAAATCTAACAAAATATAATGAAGAAACAGGAAGCCACACAGGGTGCCTTGGTGCTTTAGAACATCCCAGAAATAGGAGTGCTAATCCTCTCTCTCCATATCTTATGTTCTCAATTTTGGAGATTTCAGCATGAGGGATGGTGGTTCCGGCAGAATGTGGCTCGGGGTCAGTGGAGAAATCACACAGCAGAGCCTCTATTATTTTGTATGAAAGGGAAATAATTTATTTTCTGCTAGGGACTTTTTACAGAGCCCTTATTTTTGCCCATGAGGGACAACATCTGGGTTTACCTGCAGAACACAGGAGAGGTGTGAAACAGAACTTTATAAAAGGTAACGTACCCCAAGTCACTTTTTGCTCTCAGTGATGTCACACACTGAAGACCGTAGGATGCATTCGGTTCCAGACCCACACCCTCTAGCTTCAGGATCAAAGTCCCTTAGGTCTTAGTGTTCTAGTGACTGGGATTGGAGCTCCTCGTACCACAAGATCCCAATGGATCGACTGATGAACCGGATGATTGCATTAGGTCCTTTGTGACTCTAGAATTGGGCATGAAAATGTATGTCCCTTAGAGGCTGACCGCATGAGGCCCAGTCCTGTCTCCTCAGATGTTTTGCTTGCAGGATGGATGATGTTTGTGGGGAAGCTTGTCATTTTGATGGTCTCAGTAATGGAAAACTCAAAGAGGCTGCTGTATAGAGTACCTGATGACTTGGGCTTTTTTTTTTCTTGCAAAAAATAGAACTGAATAAAGCAGAAATTGCTTATTCTCAAATTAGAGCCCAATTTCAAATGGGTTACTTGGTATAGGGTTCTGAACTCTTTGCACAGTTATAGGACCCCTGGGTTTGGGCCATTCCTAACTCATCCCTACAGTACCCCTCCATTTTAGCACAAAAACGGCCAAGTAAATGTCCTGTGTTCTCAGGAGCTTCTCTCTCTCCCGTCATATCCTGGAACACTTTAGAGATAGTTTATATGCATGTATGTATGTACATGTATATGTGTATGCGTATGTGTTGACAATAAAAGGATGGAAAAATCTATACCGTGTAAACATTAAGCATTATCAAATGAAAGGCAGGAATGGCTATATTAATATCAAAGTACACTTCAGAGTATGGAAAATCACCAGGTATGGAGGATCCTATCCAGGAGAGCACAGTACATTTAGTTGTCCTGTGTCCTAAGGCTGTGACCACCCCTGAGACTTCCTTGGTTTGGGTGACCTGGACAACACTTGTCAGGTGTTCCTCGGTTGGGATTTAGCTGGTAGTTATTCTCATTGTTAGGCTGGAGTTATGGGTTTTTTGGAGGACGACCATAGGGGTAAAGTGGCATTTTTCATCACATACTACCCAGGGTATGTGCTGTCCATCTGCCTTATTAATGTGCCCTTGGCCTTAACCAGCCGGCAGAGGCTGCCTGTTAGGGTTCTCCACTCTAGAGTTCCTCCTTGTGCCCTTCTCAGGCTGTCCTCCTTGGGAGGAGGTCTGAGAGCAGCCCCCACGTAAGTGAGCAGGTTAAGCTTCCGATCCTTGAGAAGGAGGAGCTACATGATTTATTTGGAATTCCTCTGGTGACGTTTGTCTTTTCTCTCCCAGTTATTTATTTACTCAACTTTCCATTCCCTTGCTTCTTCTTTTTTTCTTTTTTTTTCTTTTGTAATTTCTATGCTAAATGTGGGGCTTGAACTCACAACCCTGAGATTGAGTTGCTCACTCCCCTGACTGCCAACCAGGCACCCTCATTCCCTTACTTTTTGAAGCTCATTTCACTATATACATAGGTAAGCCTAAACAACGGTGTTTTGTTGGCTGGTTTCAGGGCTTTCTGAAAATGGAACCGTGTAGGGTCCTTTGCCTCTTTTCCCTACTCATCATGGTGTCTGGGAGTCATCAAAGTGATTTGGGGCGGCTTGCTTCTCTTTCACTGCTGTACGGTACCGAGTCGTGTGACCGTGCACGCCTTTCTCCCTTCTCCCCTTGTTTGGATGCTCTGTTTCTCTTCTTTAATGTCATAAGCAGTGCTGCTGTGAGCACTGCTGGGCAGGTGCCCCAACATACATGAGCCACTTTCTCTACCACCCACGACTCGGAGTGGAATTACCGCCTTGCACGGTGTGCCACGTTCAGCTTAAAGGAAAATACCAAACTGTCTTCCAAAGCGGTTACTCCATTTCGGTTTCTCCAGCAGAATGTGAGGGTTCCTGTTGCTCCACAGCCTTCCGAACACCTGTATCCTCAACCTTGTGCATTTTTAATCCATCTGGAGTCAAATGGCATCTTACTTACTATGGTCACAAATTATGAATGCAGTGGAGCTTTTTGTATATGTGCTCCCCATGTGCGCTGCCCTTCTGTGCAATGACCGTGTCCTTTGCTTTCAGTCAAGCTGTTGATCTTTTTCTTGGACTTATTATGTATTCTAAATACCAGTCCTTAGTCATTATGTGTGGTGCTTACGGCGGTTTCTTTACAAGTGTATTTCATCATGTTTCAATCTGTGAAAGTCAAGAATTCCTTCTCAATCGAGAATCTAGACGTTCTTTTATTGTGCCAGCAATGGATAACCACTAGTTAGAAACTTTAATGCTTTCACGTAAAAGGGCATCTTGCATTCTTCTGGCTCTGCTGAGAGGGCCACATCCATTTTGTGTCGTTTCAGTGTTTTCAGTGTTCAACTGCCTATTTTGAGATAGGGGGTTGAGAAGGAGACATACAAAGGTTTTCAATGCTGGAATTGTATTAACAGTGCTTCAGTTGCCTTGGCCAGGTGTGTAATCTGGTTTTGGGCTGTGCGTTCTCCGACGCTTCGTGGGCTTGCCGAAACTCAAATCTTTCATTCTCTCTTGCTGCACGAATCAGTTGCTAGAAAGAGCTGGAAGATTTACTCCTCGTTATTGATCGGCATTTCATGAATATGTATGCCTATCCCATGTACTTTTGTCTTTCTACTCAAAGTAGCTGAATAGTATGAAATTTAAATTTTTAATTGGAAATCTTCTGTGACCTCCGTCATGAGTCAAGAGCTCTTATTATGTAGAAGAACAATGGCCGTCTCACAAAGTGAGATCGTTTTAGATGAAGCACCTTAAGTTTGAATGCAACTGCAAACCAGGCCTTCAGGATAGGACACAACAGCCTTTCAGTGTCTCCTACCCACGAGTGGATTCTTCTGCTGGAGGCCGTCAACAGCCACTGATAAAAGAGCATCCGTGGGCCATCCATCAATTCACCCCTTCATATGCTTGCTGGGTACATGCATAGGCTCAGGCCCTCTTCAAGTGCTCTGTTTACAAGGACACAAAGTCCTTGTCCTCAAGGAATTACATTCCGTGGGAGAAAATAGACAATCAATAAAGACACGTCTGAAGTTCTGGCAAGTGGGATGGAAACAAGAAAACAGAGCGAGGGGATGGAGAGAATACAGCAGCTGTTTTAGATAAGGTGGGGCAGACTGGGGGCACCTGGGTGGCTCAGTCGGTTAAACCTCCAACTCCTGATTTCGGCTCAGGTCATGATCTCACAGTTTGCAGTTGGCGAGTTTGAGCCCCGCATCAGGCTCTGTGCGGACAGCATGGAGCTGGCTTGGGATTCTGTTTCCCTCTCTCTCTGCCCCTCTCTCACTTGCTCTCTATCTCTCTCTCTCCATATAAATAAAAATAAACTTTAAAAAAAGAAAAAAAGGTGGAACAGACTGGACTTGGCTGAGAGTTGAATTTAATCGGGGATGGGATACGAAGGAGAGAAGGCTTGGAGCAAGGAAGGTGACATTTGGACAGAGGTTTGAGCAAAGCAAGGGGACAAAGAGTCTGCAGCTATTGGGGGAACAGCATTGCAGGTGGCGGGCACGGTGCAGAGACCCCAAGGCAAGAGTTCACCTGGTCGTTCTGAGGAACAGCGAAGCGTGAGGGACAGGAGGATAGGAACATGGAGAAAACGAGCCCAAGGTCAAGTTATTTGAGGCCTTCCTGAAGGCTTTGAATTCTGTGGTAACGTGACAGGAAGCTGTAGTAAGATTTGCACAAAGGCGTGACCCAGATCCCTGCCCTCGTACATATACTTGTCTTGCAAAGCCAGTGTTAGGGAAACAGGCTGGGGATGGGGCAGGGAGCGGTGGAGGGTGAACCCAGAGAGACCAGTGAGGAGAAAGTCACACAGT
Organism: Lynx canadensis; assembly: GCF_007474595.2. Taxonomy (NCBI): domain Eukaryota; kingdom Metazoa; phylum Chordata; class Mammalia; order Carnivora; family Felidae; genus Lynx; species Lynx canadensis. The sequence goes on along the minus strand of NC_044305.1, from coordinate 54,076,995 downwards.
CAAGAGAAGAGGGGGCTGCTGGCTTGGAGCAGGGCGGTGGAGGGGGCGAGTCAATGTCAGTGGATTCGAGACATTGTTTGGGGGTGAGCCCGCAGGGTCTGTCAAATGGGGTGGGTGGTGCCGGAGACGAGGCTGGAATGGCTCCAAGGTTTTTGGCTTGACAAGCAACTGGGTGAAGGGTTTGTCATTTGCTCAGAAGGGAACACCGGTGGGAGACACAGGAGGGTTTTGTTGTTGTTGACTTGATTCGTTTTCTTTTGTTTCTGGTGGGGAGAATGAAGAGTTGTTTTAAGGCGTGTACAGCGGGAGGGCCACCTTAGACATCCAGGTGGACGCATCCAGTGGTGACTTGGGTGGAGTAGTCTGGCGATTCCGGTGAGAGCAGGGGTGGAGACAGTTTTGGAAGTGACACGCATCGCAATGGCACTCAGAAGCAGGAGGACGGGCGGAGTCATCCGGGCCGCAGGCAGATGGAATAGGGGCTCCCAGACAGCCTGGTTGCTCCTGCATCTCTGTCACAAACAACATAGGAGCCAGAGGGGAGACTGAGAAGGGGGAATCAGGGAGGGGAGAAGCAGGGCTGTGTGATTGCCCGGAAGCCAAGTGAGGGACGCACTCAAGAGGGGCTGATGGACACTGTCAGCTGTCAGCGTGCCGGTGAGGGAATCCAGAAATGAGAGGAGTATTCATGACACAGTAGAGCAGATTCCTCCAGGGGCAGAGGGGTGGCATCCAGTGCACAGAGAAGGGCAGAGCTCAGAAGGGCACCCAGATGCTCGTGCCAGGAACAAAAGGGACAGTGGCCTGTTCATAGGCACAGGTACATGGGTGGCCTTCCGACTGCTTCTGTTTCTCTCAGGAAAATAAGAGGCAAGCAAAGTCATTCATCAACCGAGACTGGGGGTGGAGGGTGGGCATGTGAGCGGAGGGAGGAGGATCTGAAACAGACCCCTCACAGACGGAGAGAGGAGTCACTTGGGACACAGAGTAAGCTGCCAGGTGGCACTGAAGGCTTGCTCGGGCCGGTGATCAGAAGTATAAAAATGGGACTGGTCAGCAGGTTGTGAGTGCCTCTGGGGCCATATTCGGCTGCCCTGGGGCAGGTATGGAGTAGGCGCTACCAGAGTCTTCTAGATGGTTCCTTGGTACTTGTGGCGGCCATGTCAGACTCCTGATTTATGGCACCTGAGATCTCTTGAGCGGCTCTTGGCATATGTCACCAACTTTTGGCTCACCTAGGTCAGGAGTAAAAATAATCATGCTTGCAGTGGCATGAAGTAGGCACCGCAGGCTGTAGGTGGGATCAGGGAGGCCTGTGTGGTGAGGAGAGGGGATGGGACCCAGCCAAGGCTGGTGGGAGAAGGTGACTGCGGCTGTGGAGGGGGTGGGGGTAGTCAGCAAGGCAGACAAAGTGAGAACTATGTTAGGAACCAGTGAGAGGTATTCGTTAACAGCACTGCTCAGCAGAAGGGAAGGCTAGTCAAAGCCAGACGGCAGTAGTCCCGCAGAATGGCTTCTTTGCTTTCTTCGACGGTACTGTGACCCAGGAGCTGGGCTAGAGGCAGCACAGGAGAACGCTCATGTGGAAAATGCACACGAGGTGGGATGTAGAGACTGATTTTACTATAACATCAGCCATGTTGATTCTGAGACTGGGGCAGGAGATCTACAGGATGAGCCTGGCGTATGTTGTGATGCTAGAAAGTAAGGATGTGTTCTGAATGCTCGGAACACACGCATTCATACATACACGCAAACTCACAACGATGGTGGAATGTCAAAGGAACACAGGAGCCGGCTGAAATCAGAGTGCCTGACAGCCCAAGTTAGAACAGTTGGAGCAACAACATAAGAAATATTGGAATATAGCCCAAGGTACAAAATAAATATCTAGAAGTTTCCACTGATACAGATAAATGAATAAATTTTAAAACCGGGGAAGAGAGACAGATTTCCTGTGTGGAATACCAAATAACTTGCGGAGACACTCTTCCTCAGGAAGGTGGAGCACAGATCCCCACCCTTGGGTGGGCGGTGCTTAGAGGTGTCCTTCCAGAAAGCTCTGTATGGAGAAGAGGCAGAGTGACTCAGAAGTGGGAAACCCTGACAGACACACCTCAGCCGGCCGTTGCCGTCAACATCAACAGTGATGAGTCAGTGGGTAGCATCTACCCTTGATACCCATGTGATGAAAATGGCATCTCCCCTCTGTGCTCTTCCTCCCAAAGCCATAACACAACTCTGCTGAGGAGAAACCAGACATATCCCAGCTGAGGACCTTCTACAAATTACAAAGACCTGGCGACTGTCCCTCAAAACTGGAAAGGTCATCAAGACGAGCCAAGTCTGAGAAATTGTCACAGCCAAGAGGAGCCTAAGGAGACATGAGGACTGACTGTGATGTGGTCTTCCCAGTGGAATCGCGGATTTTAAAAAAGGACTTAGGCAAAACCCAAGGGCATCCGCATAAAATATGAACTCTAGATAATAACGCATCAGTATTGGTTTATTAATTGCCCAAATGTACCATTCTAATGTAAGATGTTAATAAGAGGGGGAACTAAAACTATTCTGAAAAATTAAAAAATAATAATTTTTTTTTATTTCAAAAAATCAGGCACAGATGATAGAAATTCTTATTTTCTCCTTCTGTTTTCTTGAATGATGGGAAAGACTTCCGTAAAACAATGATATGTTTGGAATAAATATCTGCGTTTATCTTTACAAAAGCATTTGTAGGGGTATCTGTGTAGTGAGTAAACCCAGAGTAGCCAGGTATCCCCTCATGTACTAGGTCCCTGACCTGGGCCAGGCTCCATGCTGAGCATGATGGGTGAAGGTCCCCATCCCCAGGGCTAGATACAGAGGGGCTTTCTGTAATTTTTTCTCGCCATTAAGCAGGAAAATTGAAAACCTGGAATATTGAGGAATGTAGGCATAAACCATGTAGATCTGAAGACCTAAAATGATTTGGGCAGCTTAATTACATTTGGACACTGTAAGACCTTGATAATATGGACTGTTTTTAAAATCACTGTGCTTCTTGTTTTACTCTTGTGTGGTTTTAGAATTAGGCAGAGGATTGTGAATAATAAAGTGGTAAGGAAGAAGGTCAGGTATTGATTAGTGTAGCTGAATTCATTAGTAAGAACCAAGGAAGCTCCTGGCATTTACGTTATGATATATTTATGAAATAGATATTTAAGTTATAACAGTTACAATTACTTTTGTGGGGAAAAAAATAGCAAAGCCCAATAAACTCTTAGAAATGGTGACCGATGGCTATTTGTCTACTTTGAGAGCAGTGGGTGTGCATCGTGGAAACACTTCACACTCTCGTGGCATTGGAAAGGAGGGCCAAATTTTGCCAGAGATCAGTGTCCATTTTCACAGACGAGTGTTTTTCTTTTCTTCTTTTTTTAATTTCAGCTTTATTGAGGTATAACTGGCTAATAAAATTGGAAGGTACTTAAAGTGTACATCATGGTGCTATCATTTTCCATATATGTTGTGAAAGGATTCTCCCCACCTAGATGTTAATTAAAACATCCATCACCTCACATATTTCGTTCTTTTTTTGGTGAGAACATTTAAGTTCTCTCTTAGCCAATTTCACTTATGCAACACAGTGTTACCAACTGTAGTCACTGTGCTCTACGGGAGATGTCAGACCTTATTCATCTTAGAGCTATAAAAGCTTATATCCTTTTTACCTAAACCTAATCCTCCCTGTTTCTTCCACCTTCCCAGCTACTGGCAACCACTTTCTGGCTCTACTGCTACAAGTTTACCTTTTGGGGGTGGGGGTATTTTTCCATTGCTCTCCTTTGTCTCTTGACCCCGTTACTGTGATGTCTTCCAGGTCGATGGAAGACCGTGTTGGTTCCAAGTCCATGTGTTTTACAATTAATGCTGTATAATGAAATTGGCTTGTGACGTTGACAGTGAGTCTCCAAAATGGTGGTACTTGGGCTAAATTAACGTTCATAACCTTCTTCTCAGTGTGCTGAATGTCTAAGACGCTCATGAAGAAACTGACAGAGGTTAGCAAAGGTTAGCAAAATGGATACTCTCAGGGCCTGAGTGGTAAATTATGTATAAAAAGAGTAAAAAAAAAAAAAAAATAGCATTTCCCAGTTTCTGTTGCAGCAACAGAACTCCCAGTTCTGTTTCTTTTGTCAAATTTCCTAGGCACTAAAGACTCGTATTGACTTATTAGTCTAGTGTTTGGAATTCTGGTTGTGTCAGGGATTTCACATAGTAAAATTAGTTGCTTGGTGACAAACTTCTGCAAACTCACATTTGAAGATATTTTTGTTAATATGGCTCAGTTTGGGAGATGATCTGATCCTGAGAGTAAGGATAAATTAGCAGTATTCACTTAAAAAGAAAAAAAAGACGGGGATGGGGTATAGCAGAAAATCCGAGCTTTATTATAAAGTATAAAACTTTCTTTTTCTTGAGAATTGCCATCCACTAATAAATCCTGTTCAGGATCCAGTAAAAAGAAAGTTCGCTTAAGAAATTATTTGTGCCTCACATCCAGTATGATGGCTGCTATCAAAAACAAAACAAAATTGGGGCACCTGGGTAGCTCAGTTGGTTAAGCATCTGACTTCGGCTCAGGTCATGATCTTGCGGTTGGTGAGTTTGAGCCCCATGTCTGGCTCTGTGCTGACAGCTCAGAGCCTGGAGCCTGCTTTGGATTCTGTGCCTCCCTCTCTCTCTGCCCCTCCCTGGCTCATACTCTGTCTCTGTCTCTCTCAAAAGTAAGTAAACATTAAAAACAACAGCAACAAAACAAAACAAAAAAACAACAAAATAACAAACATTGGTGAGGATGTGGAGAAATTGGAACTCTTGTTCACTGCTGGTGGGAATGTAAAATGGTACAGCCATTACAGAAAATAGTTTGGAGGTTCCTCAAAAAATAAAAATGGAATGATCACATGACCCCATCCCTTTGGGATATATGCCCCAAAGAATTAAAAGCTGAGTCTCAAAGAAATAGTCGCACGTTCACATTCATAGCAGTGCTACTCATAATAATTCAGAGGTGGAAGTAAGCCATGTGTCCATCGATGGATGGGTGGATGGATAAACAAAATGCGGTATAATACCTATGGTGAAATATTTTTTAGGCTTACAAAGGAGGGAAATTCTGACACCTGCCATAAGGTAGAGGAACCTTGAGGACTTTATACTGAGTGAAATAAGCCAGACACAAAAGGACAGACGCTGTATGATCCCACTTACGTGAGGTCCCTAGAATCATCACAATCATAGAGCTAGAAGGTGGAGTGGTGGTTGCCAGGGGAGGGGGATGGGAAATTAGTGCATAATGGCAACCTGGTTGCAGTCTGAGAAGATGAAAAAGCTCTGGAGATCGAGGCTGAACGATGTAAATGTACTTAATGCCACTGGACCTGTACGCTTAAAATTAGTAGAAATGGTTAAATTTTATGTTATGTGTGTTTTGCCACAGTTTAAAAAATAAATCGTATGGCATATTGTGTGCTTGAGCTTCTACTAATACTGTAATCAGTCTTCAAAAAGGTGATAAATGCCGCTCTGGGTCAATGAGGCTAGGTCCAGTGGGCAGGTGGAAATGCCGGTGTGATGCAGAGCTGCCCTCGGAGACATAGACACCAGGGAGCAAGAGCCCTGGAACCATCAGTGCAAAGTGAGCTCGCTTGCAGAGCCCCAGGGGTTGGGGAGGGGCCAGGAGCACCAGGAAGCAGCAGGCAGCAGCGGAGGAGGAAAAAAAGCCAGCCACCTTCCATCTTGGATGTTTAGGAATCTCTTTTCACTGGTTCCCTTCAGTAACATCAACAAATGCTTTATGTTTTGGAAATAACTTGGCTACACTTACTTGCCTATAAAATGTATTGTGGTTAAGTGGCCATGGACACGTGACAATTCTCTCTTGGCTGAATACAAGCAGATATCATTCAGATTAGCCACAGCAGGAGCCGGGTGCACCCAAGATCTGTTGGGACCTCCTTGTAAAACTTCCAGCATAGGATTGATGGTGCTCTGGCATCCCAGTTTGATGACACTACCTTAGAGCACTGGTCTTATGGTTATTTTAAATTCCCTCATGCCACTCTTTTTAAATGGCGCTGTCATAATCTAGGGCAACGTGTTTTTTGAGTCCCTGTAAACAAGCTACATTCGAGTCTACTGAGTCTTGTGATTTGGCATCTCATGATGTAGGAGGAACCAGAATGTCTAACGATTATCCAGCATGGACCAGGTAGTGGGTACTTCCTGTGGATCATTTGATTTCAGCCTCACAGAAGCTCCGACCCCACCTTCAAACACATCAATGGAGGTCAGAGAAGTTAGGCAACTTCCCCCCACGGTCACCTGCCGGGTTGGTGCTGAAACTGGATTTTAAACCCAGCCTTCCCCAACTGGAGAGGAACAATCACAAAGGAAACCTTCTTCACACATACAAAGATGTAGAGACTTTACACGCTTTGACTGTCATCCAATACAATTAGGAAACAAATCCTAAAAAAGACCCTCTCCAAAATAAGCCGTGGAGTGAAAGCCACCAGGCTCTTACTGCCTTGGAAGTCTGTGCCCTGTCCTGTTCAGCCACGCTTAGCAGGAGCAGCTGCAGGGAGGTGGCCATCTGCTTGGGGTGACAACAGTATATACCCATGGGCCTGCTCCTGCACCACGGGAGGAACTGAACTCTTCAACTTTGTGTTTTGGAATCGGGAAACTTCCCTTGCAGCTGGTCTAGCCTTCCTGTACCCCTCCTCCAATAGGATACTAAAAAGCCAACAAGGCCTTCCCAGATCACACCTGGAAGACTGGGAGCTACTGTCTCTTTCTCTCATCTCATTCTCATTTACCAGTCCATCAAAAAGAAATTGAAATTCGTGTCTTGCTTATTCGTATCCGCCTTGCCCTAGGGATTTCTTTCTTCAGCCATGCTGCAAAATTCTACCGGGGAACACTCCCGGGTCGTAGAGGATCATGGATATAAAGCCTGAGCTTTGTGATGAGACCGTTCTAGGCACTTGGAATCCCCATGCAGGCCCTTTATAGCTTTGTGGATTTGGACAAGCTATTTAATTATGCTCCAGGTTTATCGTTCCTTGCCTATATCTGTAGATAACTTCAGTTTCTGAAGGTTGTCATAAACATTTGATGAGCTAGCACATCTGAAACAGTGCCGTGCGTGTACAAGGTGAATGTCGTTGCTCGGGTACACCCGTGCACCCCTTAGCCACTCCGTTGACATCCTGTACTGGCACCCCTCCACCTCTGTGGAAAAACAGTGTGGCGAGCCTAGCGCTATTGTTTATTTTCTCTTTTACATGTAGTGTATTTTTGTGCCTTAGGGAAGTAGTAAGACCTTGACTCTTGTCACGGCTTAATTAACTTACTGAGAGTTGGAACGGCCACCGGATTCCATATTGTGTCCTACTTAAAGTTGAAGTGTATTAGCTGTAATTAGTGATCCTGCTTGTAAAAAGCCACCAACTGGTCTTTCTGTTCCCCCACAGGATACCACAGGTTTCTGCCAACTCCTGTCAAATTAGTGGGCATCTGGCAAGTCTTACTTACAGCACAATTTGAAACTTTAGTAAGGAAGTTATAAGGTATTTCACTTGTTTCTGGGACTGCTTCTTTGGGTGGATCTCCTTAATATGAATGTACTGTTTAAAAATATTTGCCGATACACACCGAGGGAGGAAAACATTGTAATAAATGAGGGAATACATAGAAGGTATTGCCTTTTTGGACTGACCTTGCTAAGGTCACTCCGTGGGCTTTCCTTTTTTTTTTTTTTTTTTTTTTTTTTTAGATATTTGTATGTTTGTTTGTTTCTTTTTAGAGAGAGAGGGAGAGAGAGAATCCCAAGCAGTCTCCAAACTGTCAACGTGGGGCCTGAACTCACACACCGTGAGATCATGACCTGAGCCAAAACCAGGAGTTGGACTTTTCACTGACTGAGCCACCCAAGCGTCCCTGCATGGGTTTTTCTGTTGACTGCTAAAGCAACTCACCACAAACTCGGTGGCTTAAGACAGCCCAAATTTATCCTCTTAACAGTTCTGGAGGTCAGAAGTCCAAAAACCCAGGCTCACAAGGCTAAAATCAGGGTTTCCACAAGGCTGCATTCCTTCTGGGGGCTCTAGAGGAGAATCTGTTCCTTGTTTTTCCCCCTACTTTCTAGAGGTATCCTTATCCCTTGGCTAGTTGTACCTTCCTGTCTTCAAATGAACCACATTTCTGACCCTTCTGCCTCCCTCTCCTGCTGATACAAGGACCTTCGAGATTGCATTGGACCTACCTGGCTAATCCAGGATAATCTCCCCCTCTCAAAATGAGCTGATGAGCAACCTTAATTACCCTCTGCCATGCAATCTAATACATTCACAGGTTTGCAGGCATTTGGATGCAGACACCTTTGGTGGTGGGGGAGAGGGGTGTGGGGGCTATTATCCTTCTTCCCTCATCAGCCAAAAGCCTATATTTGAGTGAGTTTCCATACTCATTTCTTGACTGCATTGAAGGAATGAAATATTACAAAGGAAAAAAAGTCGTTTAGAACCACAGTGAAATAGATCATTTTATTCAAGTAATTCAGACTATATGTTGAAAAATCAAGGTAGGGAGGGCAACAATTCTTTTCCTGTAGTCTTCTTTTCTTTCAAGATTACTCTCTAAACCAATTATTTGCTCACAGACACATATATTTTGATATGTCTATATCCACAAGTGCATGTATGTATTTTTCTGAAACTCCAAGTTAATATTCTGGGGGTAAAAAGTTACACCTTTTTGGTCTATTTAGCTGTCTGCATATTTTGACTTAAGTTCAAGAAATCCTATTCGTCCATGTCAGTTTTATATTGCAAAGTGGGATTGGCATTTCTTAGAACTCTGCGACCCTGGTGTTTCCTGCAGTGGGCTAAATTGCTTTGTTGGTAGAAGGGTAAATGAAGCACATGTCTGGTAACCTTGAATCATCAGTCTACCTTATCCTTGAGCTTCCCATCAAACCAGGCGGCTAAAGCCTAAACAGCCACTGTCACACAATGAGGTCTCCCAGACAGTAAATACAAAAACAGGTAACCTCAGGTGGTGCGATTCGGAAGAAGCAATGTTGTCCACTCAGTGACCTCTGGAGAGGCGAGGCTGGACAGTGATACTGCCTTAGATGGGGAGGCCAGGGGAGGTGTCTCTGAAAAGGAACTCCATGTGCCTAGGGCTTAAATCACAAGAGAACAGACACCGGGGTCTGTCTTGCTCAGCAAGGAACCCTGGTGCTTTGGAAGGCTGTCTGCTGCATAGTAAGTGCTTAGTAAATCCTGACTGAATGAAGGAAAGGGTCACTAGAACATAGTCCCCCCTTACCTTTGTACAGTGTGCTGCAGTATACAGAGGGATTTAATTACGGCTGTAATTCTCATTCATTTTTTTTTTTTGAAGTATAATTGACATACAATGTTATGTTAGTTTCAGGGATACAACGTATTGATTCGACAGTTCTGTACATTAATTACCCAGGGCTCAACCACGAGTAAGAGTAGTCACCATCTGTCACCACAAAACAGTCTTAGAATATTATTGACTATATTTCTATGCTGTACTTATCCATGACTTGTTTATTTTATCATTGAAAGTTTGCACTGCTTAATCCCCTTAATCTATTTTGTCCATTCCCCCGCTGACCTCCTCTCTGGCAACCACCAGTTTGATCTCCGTATTCATGAGTCTGCTTTTTGGTTTGTTTGTTTTGTTTTATAGAGTCCACACACACGTGAAATCATATGGTATTTGTCTTTCCCTGTCTGACTTATTTCACTTAGCATAATAATCCCTAAGTCCATCCAGGTTGTCACAAATGGCAGGATCTCATCCTTTTTTATGGCTGAGTGATAGTCTATTGTATATAAATTCACCTCTTCTTTATCCTGTAGCTCTTGTTCTGGAGTCTTTTTTTTTTTTTTTTTAAATGTTTATTTATTTTTGAGAGAGAGAGAGAGGGAGACACAGAATCCGAAGCAGGCTCCAGGCTCCGAGCTGACAGCACAGAGCTGGATACGGGGCTGGAACTCACGGACTGTGAGATCGTGACCTGAGCCAAAGTGGGACACTTAACCGGCTGAGCCACCCAGACACCCCATGAGTCTTTCCTGTGCTGGGCAGTGTGCTTAGGGCTTTCTTCAAGAGCTCCCAAAGGAGGTGCTGTTATTATCCCATGTTATATGAGAGGCAGCTAGGCTAATATGTCATTGCAGGACTCCAATCGATGTCCATACGACACCAAGCCTCACTCTCTTAAACACTACATTATTATGCTTCTCCTGAGCATCGAAAGCATCTTACGAGGCTAGGCAAATATTGTTATTTCCATTTTACAGAATAAGCTAGTCTAAGGTGGGCCTACAAATGGTTTAGCTAAGCTTAGAATCCTTGGCCCTTGACGCGCGTTTTCTATTTGCCATTATGACTGAGTGGTTCAGCTTGGTCCCAGAGACCTCTTTGGAAACAGCTATGGTCATTTTGGGGTGTTTTAGGAACAGGGGCTGTTTTGAGGAGTACATAACCCAGCCGTAACCCAGCAAGATGCAGTTAACAGGATCATTTTTAAAAAGAAAATAGGGTCCTGGAATAGGATCGGCGTTATTTTAGGAATTAGTGAGAAGTTTTGAGCCAAGAAAGTTTTTATAGCTATTCTAGGCTTTTTCTTTTCTTTTTTTTTTTTTTTTAAATCTTCTCCCACCTAAAACTTGAAACAGCAGCTTCCCATTTGTTAGATTCTCTGAGGGTTTCTTTTATTCAGTATGACAGGAGATTCTTGCTAAGCTCTATTCTAGAGTGGCCACCTGACATTTAAGATAGGATCTGGCTGTATAATAGCAAATATGTGGCTCTCATTTCTGTTGGCTGGACCTGCATGATAACTTAATTAGCTATAGTTAACAAAGGCAAAAATGAGATTTTTCTGAACTGCCTAAGCTGGAGTGATAAACGTGCTTTAGTCTTTGGATCTCACCTCTGTGATTCATAGACTAAATCTAAATACTATCTCTGACCGAACAATCAGCAGTCAGAGTGTACTTTTTCAGACTTCCGTCTGTTCAGGGTTTTCCATATTAGAAAATTAAGTCAGCGTGTACGTCCAGTTTTATTATGGAATAATCTTGATTTAACTGCGTCTCTTCCTATTCCAATATGTCCTACATGCTGTAGCAACTTACCCTTAACTGAAACTAACATGCTCCTCTTGGACCCCTGATAAAAAGGGGTGGATTCTGAACTCCTGGCCAGTATGCAGTTTCCTTTAGAATGGGCCTCCAGCTGGCCTTTTCAACCTGTGTTGGCAAAGAGAAAGGAGATCGAACATCTCTTGGGATACAGGGTGATGTACAGGGTGAGGGAAGGGTACTGAACTCCACGTTGAAATGGCTTAAAAAAAAAAAAAAAAAAAAAAAGAAGACACCCAAAGGAACACTTGTGTGCTATTGGTGGGAATGCAAACTGGTGTAGCCACTGTGGAAAGCAGTATGGAGGTTCCTCAAAAAGTTAAAATTAGAACTACCCTATGATCCAGCAATCACACTGCTGGGTATTTATCCAAAGAGTACAAAAATACTAATTCAGAGGGATGCATGCACTCCTATGTTTATAGCAGCATTACTTACAATAGCCAAACTGTGGAAGCAGCCCAAGTGCCCATCGATTGATGAAGAGATAAAGAGGTGGTGTGTGTATATATATATATATATATATACATATATATATATATATATATACACACACACACATACATACATACATACATACATACATACATACAGTGGACTATTTCTCAGCCAGAAAAAACGAATGAAATCTTGCCATTTGCAATGACATGGATGACGCTAGAGAGTATTATGCTAAGGGAAATTAAGTCAGAGAAAGACAAATACCATATGATTTCACAAACAAGCAAGGGAAAAGAGAGAGAAACTAAGAAACAGATTCTTAACTGTAGAGAAGAAACAGATGGTTGCCAGAGGGGAGGTGGGTGGGAATGGATGAAATAGGTGATGGGGATGAAGGAGGGCACTTGTGATGAGCACCGGGTGATGGAAGTGTTGAATCGTGATATTGTACACCTGAAACTAATATAACCCTGTGTGTTAGCTATACTGGAATTAAAAACTTAAAAAAAAAATCCAGAAATATTTATTGTTTGCTTTTTATTGTAAATGACTTTTTGGAGTCATTTATTCTTAATTCTTCTGCTTAGTAATGTATTCCTACCCTCTAGTTCTTGTTTGCGCCTTTCAGGCCTGGAGAGCCCCCCTCTGACTCCACTGCCCCCCCAAATCCTACCCATCTTCCAAGACTGAAATCAGTCTCCTTTTCCTTTTCCCCACCTCCCAGTTATCTGTCCTTTCTCTCAGCTGCTGCCATGTAACTGGTTCAGCATCAACTCCTTCCATCGACCCTGCCTTTACTGCCTTTTTGGGTGGGTGCTCTTTTTTCCACTGGGACTGCTGTTGATTGGCTGACATTCAGAAACCCCGGAGTGAGGTGGTTGTTGATTGGTGGAGTCCACTGGGGTGAAGGAGATGTGATTGGCTAGCCCTCTGAAGCACCAGGGTAAAGCTCCTGTTGATTGGCAGACTTCACTCGAGTGAGGCAGTTATTGATTGACTGGCCTTGTGAAATTTTTATATTGATACAAGCTGGCATGAATCAATTAGAATAGGTTTGAAACCAATCAAGTGAATAGGTTCCTTGCTCTGACCAAGGAACAAACCAGTCATTTCCTAGGTGCCAAGGGAACTTCTTATTGTCACCTGACCTGGAATCCTAGATTTCCTGGGTTGAATTAAGCCTGTCGAAATACACACTACACATTAGACCCTCACCCAGCCACCCACCCCAGAAGTGGATGCATGAGCACAGATTTGGGAGTTGACAGACCTGGGCTCAAATCCTGATTCTGTAATTCAGCACCTCACTTAATCCCTGTGATCCTCAGTCTCCTAAAGAATAACACCTCCCTGAAAGGTGGAGGTTCTGGAGATTAAACAGGTTGATGTGTGTCAGGTACTCATCACACCCTTAGAGCTCTCATTACAACCCCACAGGTCTAATGACCCAAGGAAAGCATCCTGAGGGGTCATTTTGTGACTCAGTTCCCTCTTAGTTGTTTTTTTTCCCTCCTAAGGCCTGTCAGAAAGATTAACTGTAAAAACCTGATGCTCAGACCTCACTCCTCAAGGTTCTGATATAATTGATCTGTGGTAGAGCCCAGGCACCATGTTTGTTTGAGCTCCCACAGGATGTTCAGTGTGCATGGAATCATACCCTGCCCAGCCAGCTCCTTACTTAACTACTCTTCATACAGTGAAATCACACAGGAAATTAATAGATGGCTTTGACTGGTCTTACGTGATGGGCTCATCATGTTAAAAACTCTCTTGAAAACTGTGTAATTAAGAAACAAAGCTGGTATTCAAATGGAATAGTCTCTGAGCCCCATTCCTATTTCTGCTCTCATTATTATTAGAAAAAGAAAAACTGCCTTTATGATTTTGAAAATTCTAACCCTGACAGAAAGGTCAGGATAGAGAGAGAGACACATAGTATGGAGGGGAGATTTTCCAAAAGTGTATAACAAAGTGGTCTACAGTTTGGAAATGAACATTGTGTACACTTGGGTGTTGCATATATTATGCATAAGGTTTATTAAATATTTCCTCCTTCCCGAAAGGTTTGATGTCTCTAAATTTGGAAGTTAATTCAAGAAACAGGAGAACATGTTTTATTTATAAGTTTCTTTAGCATCTAGTAAAAAGTGTCATGTCATTTAAAAATGGTATTCATGCTTCTGTGGAGTCAAGTGCGTTGGTTCCCTCTGTAATCCTGAAGTCATCCCTCTAAAGTAATGAGAAGTTCTCTCTGTCAGAGAGGAAGAGGGTTTTAGTTAAGAGTCTTTCCATTATTCCTTCCTTCCAAGTTTTAAGGAAACCTAGTCAGGTGAAGGACTGAATATTGAATGGTTCTGCTGGAAAAAATACTGGGCCATCTTGTGCCTAAAAAGTCTGGAGCTGCTGAAGCAGTTAACTATATTCATTTTAATGATATGCCTTTGCTATATATTACTTCCAGAACTGATGTAACTAGATGTATAATATACCATTATTTATTTCTTGTTGTTTTAATAAGCTCTTTATTTGGGGATGACTTCATATATGGTTCACTCTTGGTGTTGCGTATTTTATGGGTCTTGACAAATGTATAGTGACATATCCACTATTAAAGTATCATACAGACTAGCGTCACTACTTTAAAAACCGAATGCTCCACATATTCATCCCACCCTCCTCCCTCACCCATTTGGGCTCAAGTCTAAGATAAGAAGGAAAAGTGGGAGTTTATCGCTGAGGAGTAAGGTAGGCAGTCGATGAGTGGACAATTACTGAAGGAAACATCAGAGGTAAAGGAGGGATTCTGACTAAACTGACCTGGCAGGATTCTTCCTGAAGGCAGGCAAGGCAATCTGTCCATCTGTCGGGCATTACCTGGGTGAGCGTGGAGGATTCTAGCTAAACCAGCGTAGCAGGATTCTTGTTAAAATTGGGACGTGTTGGGACAAACACGGAAGTACAAATATCTTGCACATCTTGCACGAGGCCTCGTGTGGAAAGAGGATTCAGAGGAGCCTGACTGAAGTTTGGTCTAGGAGAAAGTCTTTAGGAGATCGAGACAATAGATGGCCTTTTCTTTTTTTTTTTTTTTTTTAAGTTTATTTATTATTTATTTTTTAGGGTGAGTTGGGGAGGGCCAGAGAGGGAGAGAGAGAATCCCGAGCAGGCTCTGCCCCATCAGTGCAGAGCCCTAATCGGGGCTCAGTCTCACAAACCATGAGACCGTGACCTCAGCCGAAATTAAGAGTCGGACGCTCAACTGAACCACCCTGGTGTGCTGAGAGTAGGTGGGCCTTTATAGAATGGCTTCTTTACTTAGTAACGTTCATTTAAGGTTCCTCCGTGCCTTTTCATGGCTTGATAGCTCATTTCTTTTAATCACTGAGTAATAGTCCATTACCTGGATATACCACAGTTTATCCATTCACCTCCCTCAGGACGTCTTGATCACTTCCAAATTTTGCCAATTATGAGTGAAGCTGCTAGAAACACTCACCCATGTATGGGTTTCAAGAATAGTTTTATTTGTGTAAAAAAGTTGCAACGATAGTACAAAGCATTCCCATATACCCTTTACTCCATTTTCCCTAGTGTAGCACCTCACACAACCAGGGTGTGTTTGTCAAAACTAAGATTAACATTGGTATGTTACTGTTGACTCGACTTCATTCAGATTTCACCATCGTTCCTACTAATTTCCTTTTTGTGTTTTAGGAGCCAGTCCAGGATGCCACATTGCTTTCGGCTTTAATTTATAAGAACAGTTTGGGTGTGCGTGTTCATTAAATATGTTCATAAAATTCAGCGTATCTTGAGAAAGTGGATGTAAACATATTAGCTACAAGGAGCTGCTGTTACTTAATCAAGTGAACGCATTTAATTATGGCATTGTTATTTAGAATTTTTTGAAAGTTTGTTTTTGCTTCTGGCAGAGCACGCAGATTTCCCAATGTACAAAATCAGGGTTTGTTTTATTAGGGTTGCTGTTTCTAAACAAAATACCAAAGCTTGTTGAAAGAAGGTCATTTTAAGGTTATTCCAAGACCCAGGAGAAAACTGGTTGCCAAGTAGTAATAAAAGCTGTCAGTGCATAATTTCTCAAGTTGATGCACAGGACGAAGTGTTTGGTTGGTTCTCTAATGAGCATCTCCAAATGTTTTGCTGGCAGAAGGACTCCATGAAAGATGACAGAGGAAGTTATTGTGATAGCAAAGTGGGACTACACTGCCCAACAGGACCAGGAGCTGGACATCAAGAAAAACGAGCGTCTGTGGCTGCTGGACGACTCCAAGACGTGGTGGCGCGTGAGGAACGCGGCCAACAGGACGGGCTACGTGCCGTCCAACTACGTGGAGAGGAAGAACAGCCTGAAGAAGGGTTCCCTCGTGAAGAACCTGAAGGACACGCTAGGTGAGTGCATCTGTGCGTTAGGTCCCACATTATCGCTGAACTACTTCCGGTGATGGCGGGGGCGGGGCGGGGGTGGGTTGGGGCGAGGAAGCTTTGTGCTTTTGGAGGGGAGCGTGTCCCATCTTTTTAGTTCGTGTGTTTTGTTTTGTTAAAAAAAAAAACGGTCTGTTTTAAAGTTGGCCTCTTTCTTGTTGTCTTTTTTTTTTAAATAATAATGTTTTTATTTATTTTTGAGAGAGAGAGAGAGCACGAGAGGGGGAGGGGCAGAGAGAGGGGGAGGCAAGCTCCAGGCTCTGAGCTGTCAGCACAGAGCCGGACGTGGGTCTCGATCGAACTCGCGAACCACAGGATCATGACCTGAGCCAAAGTCGGACGCTCGACTGAGCCACCCAGGTGCCCCTAGTTGTCTTTTTTTTTTTTCTTTTCAATCTCTGCAAATAAAGAGATCAAGATGGAGAAATACCATGTTTGTCATTTCCTGGAGACTTCGGAGTCCAGAATCGTGTCTGGGTGTTGGGGACCCCCTGCACGTGTTTCCATCTCCTGGCATCAATATTCTAGAGGTTCCTGAAATGGAATTCCCTCCTCCAAAATGTCCGCAGCTCTGCCTGTGTCATCCCATCAGGTCTCTTTTCTCTTACATGATCCTGCCCGTGCTGCCTTCATGCATAGTGTGGGAAGGAACAGAAAGTGCTCTGAACTGGGTGGGGTTTTTTCCCCCCCTCTGCTCTATTGATTATGTTTCATAGAAACCACAGTCCTGGCAGCGTTCACTAACGTGGCCGTGGGCGAGCACCCGGGTGATGTCCGAGGCCGTCTGCGGGGACCATGGGGAGCTCAGCCCGGTTGGCTTGACACCTGGTTTTCTCCCCACGTGCCCAGTATCCCGACTTGGGACAGGCCGCCTTGAATCCCCTGAAGTTAAGGGTGTCCACTCTTGCCCTTGTGTGCATATCTGATGTACTTGAAGTAGTTACTCCTTCAGTGGTAACTCTGAGGGCTTTGCTGGAGAACCATGAGCTGAACCCCCACGTACTAAATCTAGTGTCGCCTCCTTCTAGGAGTATAGTGTGGGTCGTACCTGAGACTACTGGATATCACTTAAGAGTTTGCTCTGAAATAAGCCAGTATTCTCGTCATGTTGCGTATACTGGAGCGTTTGCTTTTTATTTCTAACAGGAGGGTTTGTTTCAGGTAGGGTCGGAGGGAAGCAGGTGGGGAACTGGGAAGAAAATTACACACCGAATGTAGTGGGCGTGGCAAAATATTCATCTTGAGTTTCGTGTAATCTTGAAAAGTCTCCTGAGTCTCTCTTCAGACCCATTTATTTATTTACTTTTAATTTTTTTTTAATTGTTTTTATCTATTTTTGAGACAGAGACAGAGCATGAGCGGGGTTGGGGCAGAGAGAGAGGGAGACACAGACTCTGAAGCAGGCTCCAGGCTCTGAGCTGTCAGCACAGAGCCCGACGCGTGGCTCAAACTCACAGATCATGAGATCATGACCTGAGCCGAAGTCGGACACTTAACCGACTGAGCCACCCAGGCCAGTCACCCATCTTCAGACCCATTTAAAGCCTTCATTTATTGGGTAGTGTTTCTGTGTTAGGGCTCAGGTTGTTTCCATGATTTGGAAAGAGAAATGAGACACCGGCCTGAGTATGAGTCACACGACCTCTCCTAGGTTCAGAGCCTTATGCAGAAATTTCTTTTTGCACAAGCAGTTTCATTCTTTCTCCACTAACCTGATACCCCTTTAATTTTTTTTTTTTTTCTCCAAGCAAGTCGCTTGAAAGGAACGTTGTGGTCCTATACTTATAACTCTTAATGAACTATGGTAGAAATGCAGTTAGCATGAGTAGATAAATACCAGGGCCTAATTTTATTTATTTATTTTTCCAATTTCAGCCTCTGCCTCACCAAAGTACCTTTTTTGGGAGATGCTAAACATCGTTGCCTTGTTTTATTTTCTTGCCTATCCATTTTTTAAAAATACAGTATCGATAGTGTAGTAAAGAATGATGTACGCAGAAACTGAACGAGTTGCTCAGAAGAGAAATAGGACAAAGCAAGCACCCCGAACCATCTAGAAGTTCCCTTGCGTACCTTGTCATTGTTCTTTTTCTCCTTCACTTGGCAGAAGGAGAAAAGCCAAAGGCCCAAGTTGAAACCCTCAGCCAGATGTCTCACTCAGTGTCTACTCCTTCACCAGCTGCGATCCGCCTCGTGCGCCGGGGGGACCGCAGGCTCTCCGCGTTAGTGGAGCCTCGAGCAATCGGCCCCTCCCAGTGCTGGGTGCTGGGTGCTGGGCCGCTGCCCCGCCCCTGCCAGATGGCCACCCAGCTCTGCCAGAACACTTCTACCTCGACAGTCAGCCAATTCCATTTTTGGAGAACACAGATTGCTCGAAAGCTCTTCCTTAAATAGAATCAAAGTTTGCTTTTCTTTAACTTTCTCCCCTTGGCTCCCGTTGTGCCCTCGAGAGCCGCCTGAGTAACGTGTGCTCCTCTCCTAGAAGATGACCGCCCCGCCTCCAGGCCTCAGTCACAGTGCAGGCATGCATCTGCCTGGAAACGTTTAGGCTAAGCATATCACGCGTTGTAAAAACACAAGTGAGATTCTGTTTTTGACATCCGTATCTGTGGAGAAATGCCCCCCTTGTTTCTGTGTATCTTTCTGTTTCGTGTTCACCATATTCCCCCGAAGCCTTGCTCCTGCTGCCCGGAGAGAGACCTTGGTGTTCCAGTGTGAGTTTTCCATTGCCCACTTGAGCAGCATCAAAGGGAAGGATCACAATGGAGTGACTTCTCAGTTCCCCGCAGCCGGGCTCGACACGGCATCGTTGTCAACCAGGAAGGTCAGAAAACATCCCGCAGCCCGTCCTGCCTCCCCCTGGCCCCTGTAGCTAAAGAATTGGAGCCAAGTGTTCGTGGCTCCCTGTTTAAATTCTTGTCTCCAGCGCGCTCTCACAATTACTGTATGATTCTAGCCAGTCATGCGGCCGGCAGAATTTCTCTGCACTGCCTGTTAGAAGGAGTGAAAATAACATGTGTTGACCTTCCAGTAGCTACTCCTGGAGTCATCCACATTTGTCATTTTTACTGCTGTAGAAGTCCACCTGATTCCTCAATCCACAGTAAGATTTTCCTGGCAGGTGCCTGGTTTGGAATAAAATAGCACTGGACTCCCCCCAGCAAAGTCCCAGTGTTATAAATGTGCGTACACATCTCTGGTTGCAGAGAAATGTAACTCTGTAAGAGTCCTCTTCTACTTTCTTATACTCACTTGCTGTGTTGAGGTCCGTGGGGAATTCAATTTAATCACACGCACGACTTGGTTAGAGTAACTTCTAGAAAGCAGTACCTCTGACAAAAAGATCTCTGTTGGGAAAGGATTAACATTCTTTCTTTTCCTTTCATAATTTATAATCAAATCAAACAATATGAGCTCTTATTTGCACATGAGCAAAACATTTATATACTGGATCTCCTCTTGTATTTAACTTATGATCATGAATAGTCAGAGAACTTTTCCACAGATGACAAGGGGCAATTGTTAAGAACCCTTTCTGCTGGCAGAGCCCAGTTGATATTTTGAAGGGCTCAGACTGTGCAGCTCTTTGCTCAGCAGTTGAGGAGCGTTCCTGGTCTACAGTCTGGCCTTGACATTGCAGCCTAGCTTATTAAATTACGCGGGTTAGGTGTTTTAAAGCACTGTGCTAAATCTTTTGAGATGGGGAAGCTGCTTCCAGGGAGGTATTTTTCAAAGATTTTCCTTCAGACTACTGAAGAACGGTTTTTGTTACCACTTCGTGACAGCAGCTGGGATCCAGCAAAGCCCCAAAGGTTAATGCTGTTCTCAGTTGTTCCCTTAAGTCTACGTGCTGACTTGGGTTCTGCAGAGCTATGCAGTTCCCTTTATAACCTATTAGTAAGCTTCTCAGGAGGGTTTGTTCCAAGGCACACATGTCCATTGCTGACCACCTCCCTAGGTATCTGGAGCTAGAGGTGACCCACCCCCTGTCAGGGTTGCTCCTTTATAGCATTTGTCTCAATGTGACCATACCTAAGGCCGTTTAGCAACCTGCCAGTGATTAGCCCCAGGACTCCCGCCTCTGATTCCAAGCTAGACCTTGGGAGCAGAGAGAGACTCCCAGTGCTAAGTGGCTATACAACAGCCCCTGTTTCCTTTTGAGCTAATGCTTTCAGATGAGGAGGGGGTGGTTCCTATGGGTGAAATTCACAAGGCTCTTAGAGGCATAGCCAGTCTGGGATTGACTTTGGGGTGGCTAAGTGACTTCCCCAGGAACACACTACTAGTGCCAGTGTGGGACAGAGATGGGACTTCACCTCAAACTTGAGGTTTTTTTACTATAGCAAGTTGAATATATGGACTTAGCAGGTGGGCATTTGATAAGATTCTGTTGCAGAGACAGGCAGTTAGAATGTTAGGGGAGATTTTACTGATACCAAGTCCTTTATTTTAGAGATGAAAAATTATTAGCAAAACTTGAGCTGGGTCAGGGAGTTGGGCAGTAATAATATATTGATGTGAATTTCCTGATTTGGTGTTTATATTGTGGTTGTAGAGGAAAATGTCCTTGTTTAAGTGTTAGAACATCGTGTAGGTAGGAAAGTGGCTCTCAGATGGCTCAGGGAAAACAATATTTTTGCACTGTTGTAACTTTACGTTAGAACAAACAGACAGACATGAGTGGTTGAGGGACCACCCCAAGGCTCTAAAGTTGGCTTGTAGCAGAGGAGATATAACTTGGGGTCCCCCCACTTTGCCTGGGCACCTACAGTGCCTTAAATTTGGCATATCGCTGAACACCTGCTGACATTGGGCCAAAAACATGAGAGTAACACCAGACGCAAACGTGTCCTACTGATTATTCATGAGAATGGTTTCCCACAGTACTTAATCTGGAACCTTCTGTAATTATCCAGAGTTCTCTCCTTATCACTAGCTTGCAAGTGAGGAAAATCCCTGCTGCTTGCTGGATCAGCCCAGACTGTTTTGAGCCCGTTCAATGTATGCTTTTTTGTTAAAATGGAGATCAGGAGAGTGATGGTCAGAAGTGATCTTCTGAGCTCACTGCCTCTGTGATTGTGTGGCATGTGAGGGAATTTTTGTTTAGACACCGCAGGACTGTGGACCTTTGCTTATAAATGTTCTCAGCAGGCCTGATCCAGGGCAAGTGGTCGGTTAAAAACGAACAGGGAGTAACGAATGGCACAGCCTATTTGTGGGAGCAGAGCCTGCGTCTGGGCTGCCCCTTCCTTGCTCTGTCCCTGGGAAATCCCTTCTGAGCCACTTCATTCCCTGCTGAGTGACCTTTGGGAACAATAACCAAGGGCTTTGAAACAGGGATGCAAACAGTATGTAGGGATCAGCATGGTGTAATAGAGTATGTCTGGATCAGAAGTGGGAGCCTGGACGGACGTCATTGCATCTGGTGGGATATGAAGAGAGGATAAGGTTGAGTCCCCGACTTTCGGAAGCTTGTCATACCTGGGAAATGACACTGACACAAATGAGCAGGCCTCATTTGAGCAGTGGCACTGTCTCTGCCCGTCCCCTTGGAAACTGGGCTCTGCCCTACCCTTCAGGAAGCAGTGTGCAGAGCGGTTAGGAGAGAGACTCCCCACCACGTTCAGATCGAGTCTTTGCCAAACCGTTGAACTCACGGAGCCTGGACTCCCTCATCTGTAAAATGGGATAAGTGACTACTTGTCTCCTGCAGTTGTTGAGAATTGAATGAAGTCCTTCAGCAAAGAGTACCCGGGCCGAGCGGACACTTGGGAGAGGAGGCGGGGCTTCAGCTGAAGAAGGGAGAACGTAAGTCAAGATTTGGAGGCTGGAAGCCAAGTTGTGTTGGAGGATATTAAGGAGTTAGCTGGACTGGGGTGAGGGAAAGCGCGGGGGTGTCCTGAGGGATCATGGTGTCCCATACTGCCGGCCCTGAACACCAGACCTGGTGCCATTTGAAAAGGGAACCCCCGAGAGTTTCCATATGGCGGACAGAGATGACCGTCACAGCGTGCAGGGGTCATCCTGGTCCTGATCCTCAGGAAGGGACTGGTCCATAGGTAGCTGGCAGCGAGGCCTCAGAGCAACCCAAACGTGATGTTGGAAGTCTTGAGCTCAGCAGCGGAGAGGGATTTCACAAGAAACCCCCAGGACTCTGTGTTGACTGGGTGTGGAACAGCTGGAAGACTGAAATACTCGTCACAGATGACTCCAGCATTCTGAGCCTGAATGAATGTCTCCAGCAGAGAATTCGGGAAGTAGGAAGACAAACAGGGCCATCAGGATGAGACCTGTTTGAAGTTGAGGCAATGGCAGGACACTCATGGAAACGTTCAGTAGGATTCAGACGTGTGTTATAATGTTCTTCCTATTTTTAAGTGAATTTTAGTTTTGGGCCTCCAAGTACTTATTTTTACCTAGGATCTGCAGTTTAGACCTGACATTTCTGCCGCAGCGTGTCAGGGGACCTCAGACAGGCTTTCAGCGTGTATGTCGTCCTGAGGACTGGCCCCAGGCCTCTGGTCCCCTTTGGAGAGCTGTCACCGCAGCCCTGCCCTGGCAAGAGAGCCCACGGGAGGTATGTGGTAACCGCCAAGGGCGTGCAGGCTCCCTGAGCCAACATTCCCCATGCTCCTGACACTCCCTGCAAAGAAGTGTCACCCCACACTCCGCAGCCAAACCAAAAGCTAATGCTGCAGAAAAATTGAAACCAGGACCCCGAAATGGATTTTGTGCGTATGGTTCCAGGGAGTAGACAGTAGTTTCTGTCTCTCTCTGAGTGCCTCATTGTGTGAGGTACCGCGCTAGCTGCCTGCACGCATTTCTGTTTTTATCTTCACGAAAAGAGGGGGGGGGAAGAGAGGCGTGCTAATACCCTCATTTCCCATGTGAAAGCATGGACACCGGGAACTTAAGTGATGTGCCCGGGAACACGCAGTAAGTGGTTGGAATTCAAACCACGTCTCCCTGACTTCAGCCTGTGTTATTGTGGATCAGCTGCTAGAATTGGGGATTCAGATCCAGCAGGGGTCGGGGAAGACGCACACAACACCTGCCTGTCGTGGATCGCAGTGAACTCCACCCCCTCGTGGGCCCCCACCCGCACAGCTGTTTTGATTTCCTCCCACTCTTGTTCTGGCCCCTGAAATGCTAGGGGACCAGCTCCTTGAGTGAGCATCAATTTCTCCCTGACCCCAAGGGAGTCGCTTAGTAATTCTGCCCAGTTCCTTCATGTTGAGGTGAGCAAGAGCCATTAATTAAAATGATTTAGAGGCAGAATGTCACGGGAACATGTCTCCTTTTCTGTAAATTGATTTTTATTTCGGGAGCACTTTGGCCAGCAGCAAGCATGTGCCGCCACTGCACGCATATATTTCAGCCATCTCTGCCATTCACCGTTCCTTTGTACGACACAGGTCTCTGCAAACAGGAATTGCTCAGATATACACTGTCATTTACCGCAGCATGCTTATTTTAAAAAGTCTGGAAAAGAGGAGAAAATACAAATCACCTGTGATCTCCCCACCCAGAACTCATCCCCGTGTCTATAATCACCTGTTTTTTTTCAGTATTTATACACATATATATGACTTTTCACTGTTATTAATACTAGCTGTCACATTGCCGTTGGTCCAGAAAAGATCAAGCCCTTTCTCCAAGGTGCCTGGTCCCAGCACATGCTGGAAAGAAGATTGACCCAGTGAGTTTTGCAACAAACTTTGGCTCGTCAGTGGTCGGGGTGCTCACTGAATTCTATATATTCTATCAACTGTGTAAGAGGAGAAGCTGACTCTTTATGGTGCTTCTGTCCTAGAAGTAGTTTTTGTTCCTGGGTTGGATGTTCTTCGAGAATAAGAAAATTGTTGTTAATCTTCCTGGAAGCCACTTAAATGTGATTCTGAAGCTGTGTCACTCTCCGAGGAACCAGTTCTTGGTTTCAGAAAAGTGCAAAGCCGAACCATCCCCCGTGAAAAGTTTGTATGTAACACGTGAAAACGTTAAGGGAAAACTCCTTTTGATGTTTTTTTAAATCCCATATAGTTAACATACAGTGTTAGCTTAGTTTTCAGGTGTACAATATAGTGATTCAACACTTCAACATGTGCTCATCATGACAAACTCTGTCTCTTCTTAATCCCCATCACCTATTAACTCCTTTTGATTTCACCTATTAACTCCTTTTGATTTTGAGCATTCGACTTCTCCAGCCAGTTATCTCCGCACAGTAAAAACTCAGGGAGTCCAGTTAACCTGTCAGGTTTACCTTTCTGGCCCCTGTTGTTTTTTTTTTTAAATTTTATTTTTTTCAACGTTTTTATTTATTTTTGGGACAGAGAGAGACAGAGCATGAACGGGGGAGGGGCAGAGAGAGAGGGAGACACAGAATCGGAAACAGGCTCCAGGCTCTGAGCCATCAGCCCAGAGCCCGACGCGGGGCTCGAACTCACGGACCGCGAGATCGTGACCTGGCTGAAGTCGGACGCTTAACCGACTGCGCCACCCAGGCGCCCCTGGCCCCTGTTGTTTAATCTACCATTGTTACGAACATGAATCACATAAAGTGAATGCCTCCTAAATCTGGAATTCTTTAGGATTCTGTCTTGCGAGCTCATTCCCAATAGAACTGACCGGCCAAACGTATTGCCCACATAATATGGAAACTTACGGCAATTGTGGTGCCAGCCACCCAAAATAAACTTGGATTTGTTTTCGTAGATCAGAAGCGTCCAAGTATTTAGAACCAAAAATGTAAAACAACTCACAACAGATTAGTGGGAGGATAATTAGAGACTAGACAGATTGTTAAAAAGAATGCTAGCAAGAGAAAAGCCAGGAGAGGCGATGGGAAATGAGGAGGGGTCTGTACCCTGGGAAAACCAGGAGAAACAGGCATGCAGTTACACGTGGGTGCGAGAGAGCCACGCTGCTCTGTCCACTGAGGCAAAGCATTTCCCAGTTTGCTTCCCAGAAACCGGCATCCTGTTGGCTTCTTATTAAAATCATCATTTTCTGCTTCAGTTTTCTAAAGAACAGAGAGAACACCCTTTCCTGACTAAAGAGTTATTCGTGTGGGAGCCTTAAGTTTTAGAACAGAGAAACATGAACTAAAAATGCCTAGGGATTAAAGTAAAATCTTCTTAGCATGCTTCTAACTGCATTTCCCCATATGGCAGGCTCTCTTTTTTAGACCGTATCCATATGTCTCAAATGTTCCTTCTCTCTATTACATTTTTGGATCTGTCCCCTGGGGGCAGGCACGGGGTGCAGAGGGGGTATTTGTTTACTCACAGATGCTACAGTGCTTGATGCTGAGCCCCTCAAATCGCTGCACCTTCTTGTGGTGCCTCCTGCTGAGACCCTGCCTGGGCGCGTGCCACTGGAGGGCAGGTGGGCCCCTGTGGGGCTCCTGATTGACCCACACTATGCTGGGATCTAATCAGTGTGTTGCAGTCAGTTTCAGGCAGGCTGGGTGTTTCCTGCACATCAGCCTGCATTTACTCAAGTCTTGTCCCGAAGTCGGTCCCCAGGAACAGCTCTGGTCTTCGTGCTTCCCCCACCTGCTGCGAACTCAGAGTGTCTGCGAACATCCCTTGTTGTCCCAGTGGTGTCACACAGCCCGGGAAGCCGCCTGGAGGGTAGCTCTTCATACATTTTTTTTTTTTTTTTTTTTTTTTTTACATTTATTTTTGAGAGACAGAGAAAGACAGAGCACAAGCAGGGGAGGGGCAGAGAAAGGAGGAGACACGACACAGAATCTGAAGCAGGCTCCGGGCTCTGAGCTGTCAGCACAGAACCCTACGTGGGGCTTGAACTCACAAGCCATGAGATCATGACCTGAGCTAAAGTCAGATGCTTAACTGACTGAACCACCCAGGTGCCCCTCTTCATTCATTTTTAAGCCTGGGGCCAACGTGCTTCCTCAGAGCAGGCCATTCTGTGGCGGCCGTTTGCAGCGGATCTCACTGATTTTGTATTTTTGGTTTTTCAAGGAGCGATGCAGTTGATTGTCTGACTTGGAAAATCGACGTGTGGGTGTTTATAAATAGAGCCTGAATTAGTAGTAAAACCATAGTTGTTCTCATGCTGCTAATTTAACTTGGCTGAATCCACAATGTTTAACCTAAGGTGCTAAGAAAAATGCTAAGGTGACCATTTGAATCCTTTCTTCTTCCATGGGTTTTTTTTTCCCTTCTAATATGTAAAGTTAAGTTTATTTATTTTTTTTTCAACGTTTTTTTTTTTTTTTTTTTTTTTTTTTTTTGGGGGGGACAGAGAGAGACAGAGCATGAACGGGGGAGGGGCAGAGAGAGAGGGAGACACAGAATCAGAAACAGGCTCCAGGCTCTGAGCCATCAGCCCAGAGCCCGACGTGGGGCTGGAACCCACGGACCGCGAGATCGTGACCTGGCTGAAGTCGGACGCTTAACCGACTGCGCCACCCAGGCGCCCCGTAAAGTTAAGTTTAAAAAGTGGAGTTCATTTGAGAGTTTGGGCTGTCTGTAGAACCCTCAAGTACTGGAATGAGGTTTGAGATAACCTGGTCTGAGCTTTTTCTACAAAAATCAGGCAAGTTGAGCGACTTGTCTAAGGTTGCAGGACTCGTTTGCGGCAAAGCCAGGCCTCTCCAAGCGCAGGCGGGGCGCTGTCCACGGAAGCCAGAGATGAGCAAGGACCTGGAGGCCAGGAGCCCAGGTACATCAAAGACCACCTTCCTGGAGCACAGGCAGGTATGACCTGTCATTTTAGTAACCAGTGTCTGCCCTGTCCAGAGCGGCATGTGAGCTGGTGAGCAATTCTGCTCATCCTTACTTGGAAGATGGGGCTCCTTTTTCACCCTATGTGAAGGCCCATTTTGCACTGATGGAGCATTTCCTCTGTGACTGATCGTGGGGTCCCTGGTGACTTAGCTGCTCCTGGAGAGCAGGAGTGAGGTGAGGCTTGCCCCCCCATCCAGGCACACTTCAGGAAGAAAACAGACACGTGCACACCTCTGTTGAGAAAGCACCACCTGTGCCCTTCTCTACTCGCTCCTGCCACTGTCCTCAACCAGGAAGGGAAGCAA
Source organism: Lynx canadensis (assembly GCF_007474595.2). Taxonomy (NCBI): domain Eukaryota; kingdom Metazoa; phylum Chordata; class Mammalia; order Carnivora; family Felidae; genus Lynx; species Lynx canadensis. The sequence continues at coordinate 54,049,812 of NC_044305.1, read as the reverse complement.
TTAGATGCTGTCATAATAGCAATAAACACAATGACGGGTTTTGCTTGGTCTCTTGCTATGTCTTAGACACCACGCTCAGTGTGCTCCTCAGCTCTTGGGCCCTCCTGACAGCCCATGGGGGCCACCTATATATATCCTTCTATCACAGATGAAGAAACGGAGGGGTAGGGAGAGGCCGTAGAATCATCGAGGTCCAAAGCTAGTAGGTATGGAAGCCTGGCTTGAAGTGTGGTCCGAAGTACGGTTCACTTGTCCTTGCCAGCTCCTTGCCAACCGTGTTTTCCCCCGCCCACATGCCGTACCCTTGCACATTTGCATGTATTTATCATATTTCACTTAGCAGGTACGGTCCTAAAAAGTTGCACGCGTGCCGAGCTTCTGCCAGTGGGTTGACACTTTAAGTAACGTGGCAGCATGTCATAGCTGAGCCTTGCCACGTCTCGTACATCCCTTTGCATATTCAAAATTGCTTGTGCTAATGGATCGGGAATATGTGTTGAGAGGTACTAAATATGTATTTTTAATTAAAAATTATAATTACAATCTTTAAAGCTTCTTTTCATTGGCATGTGTGATAACCGTTTGACTTTCACATGTGATAGAAAATCCTATACTCTGAATGATTTTTTTGCAGGCGTCCATATTTGATCATGTTATTCGCCTGCCTGCTCGTGCACGAAAAGGCTTTCTTATGCCCGGGGATGGCAGTTGTGGTTCAGGGCCCTGGACGCATGGACCCGTGTGATGGTAGGCCCTTTGCCCTGGCCCCTCTCTGGAGCTGGCTCCTGCGATGTCTGCCCCTCAGAAGAGGGACCATCAGGGCATAGGGATGGTGAACAGTAACTCTGTCCCTCCCTCAGCTGGCGACCCCTCCCCGGTCAGTGCAGGTTTGCCTCAGGTATGGCAGTCCCCTTCCATCTACAGGTATCCTTCCTCCCTCTGAGGTGGGGAGGTTTGCTGATTGTAATCTCGGTCTGCTTCCAGATAGTCTGTGAACACTCCTGGCCGGGTGCCTGGGTGGCTCAGTCAGTTAAGTGTCTGACTCTTGATCTCAGTTCACGTCATGATCTCACCGTTCGTGAGTTCGAGCCCTGCATCGGGCTTGGGAGTCTGTCTCTCCTTCTCTCTGCCCTTCCCCTGCTTGTGCATGCCCATGCTCGCTCTCTCTCTCTCCCCGCCAAAATAAACTTAAAAAAAAAAAAAAAACCACTCCTGGCAATATAGGTGCATATCATTGGAGAGATCAGTTGGGAAGGACTGATCAGTACATATGGATTAGTGGCAGTGAGATAGGAAGTGAAGTTTGCCTGAGCAAACACTTACTGAATGTCAGGCTCTGAGGCCACAGAATGACTAAACACAGTCTTTCTCAGGGAGATAAATGAAGCAGTAAGGCGGGCGCTGAAATCGAGGTGGGTGAGTACCACAAGGGTGTGTGTGGGGATGACAGGACGTTATTTTAGTGTTTATGGATTTTAGTGCTGAGTGAGTCTTTGGGATCAGCTCTCGCTCTGCTGTGGGGGGAAGACCCACAGGGAGTTAGTTACTCACCGCCCCTGAGTCCTGCCCACGAGCCCATGGTGTTTCCCATGGGTCATATTGCCTACGATCTGGTCATGGAGATACAGGTTGACTAAGCTTTTGGAAAAAAAACCTTGGTTGTCATTTTTAAAAGCTAGATTCAGACTACTAGAGGAAGAAAGTATCCGAGCCAACTTTGTGCTCCAGCCTCCTTTGTTTCTAGCACAGCCTGGCTGTCAAAAGGATATATTCTCCCGGCTTGTTGTCAAACCTTACAGAGCGAGGATGGAAATGTGGCACCCAACAGCAATGGCAGTAAGGCCAGGATTTTTTGCAAATGAAGTTGTTGCCCAAAGAGACACAAAAGCTGCCAAGGATGCATTTAGTCCTTTGTCTCGGAAGTGGTTGGGAATGCAGCATTCCCCCTTCGTTCAGCGTATCCAGTTTCTAATGGCGAGTCGCGATGCCGGGTAGAATTTTTTTCTCCCAGTGGCACACTCAGAAGAGAATTAGGTTGGTGGGTTGTTTGCTTTGCTGAACACAGTTCTTCTGGGCCTCAACTGTACATGTATCTGCTCCAGTGTGGCCTAGCCTCCGATTTCGTCCCACATCCCGCTCTCCCACTTCTTCTCCATAGCGTGGCCCCCAAGGCCTCCTTCAGGTTCTCCTCACAGCCCTGTGAAGCCTGTCTCCCCTGCCCCACGCACTTCCTGTCCTCCTCTGAGCTCAACCATGGTCAGCAGCTTGAGCCTCTGTGGGACAAAAGGAACAGATGCTGAGTGAAACAGCTGAGTGAGGGCATTTATGCTAGAGTCTGTTTTGACTTAGATAATGGCCTTGTCTGAAATCAGTTGCACTGAAGAGGCTGCTCCCCTCTCTTGAGCTGTCCTTGGGGCTTCTTTGACAACCCATGCCTGAATTCATTTGGGCCCATCCTAAGTCAAATATGCTATCCCCCATTAGAATGTGGTTCGATCGTGCCGGTCCGTTAAGCCTGATGTCTGTGGCCACACAGTGTCACAGATTTCTCATGATGGCTGTTGCAGTAAGCGTTTTAAACCCAAGATTCTCTGGGCTTAGAAAGCAGGGGTGCCAGCCTGGCAGTTAACTGTGACGTCATGGTAATGTCAGTCCCTATCCTCACCATCCCACCCTCACCCCCATACTCAAACCTGGGTGCTCCCAAACTATGACTGTATTGTTTTTGACTTAGTCACCCAAGTATGCCACCTTGCTAAGTGGGAATCAACACTTTGGCATATTGAAGGAAGTGGGATGGGTGACGAGGAGTGAGAGATGGGTAGTTATATTTTTTCAACACTCTTTAATTGAAGAGACAGAAAATCAACTCAAAAGTAGACAAGGTTAAAAAAAAAAAAAGGAAAATTTCAAAAGGGAATCCATTGGTTCACATCATTAGGAAGTATGGTTGGATCCAGGGCCTCAACTCATATCATCCAAGTTCTGTCTCTCTTTCTGGGGCTTGTCCCTGCTCAGCGCTCCATTCTTTGAAGACTGTGACAAATGTGGGCAACTCCAGGTGAGGGAGCCGGGTCTGAGCAGGTCTGAGTCATGGGTCCCCCCAACCATGGCCCGATGGGGTAGGGGTGGCCCTGCTGAAGCCACACGAAGAGGAGTTTTGTTCAATAAGAGGAAGGATAAAGGATACTGAACAGTTTAAAACCACAGAGGACCACCTTATTGCCTTTCACCTGGTCACCCTTCAAAGCATTGGAAATTTAGTAAATTTGAGGGTTTTTTCCCCTTTATATATCAAATATTTTGATCATAAATTTTGGCACTGGATATTTTCTGAATAGTGGAAGCCAATCTTCCAGCCTAGGTACCAAAAAACTAGACACAAGGTAATTACACATATAATAACGCAAAAAGCTATTAGAAGCCAAATATTAAACCTATCCTAACTTTATATGAGAAGTTACTTTAGACATTTTATACCTTAATCAAACCTTGTCAGATCTCCTTAGCATTTATTTAATAATAAAAGTTGTCAGTTTTAGTTGATTCTAATATATAGGCCCTAACCCTAATGGGGGAAATCCCCACAAATTAATGACCTCCAGTCTTATTATAAATGGCGTTTTAGGACCATTTATTTAGGACCAAGGAAGCTTTCTAGTTAAATCTGGTTTATGTTACAGTTCTAATTAGTAACAAAAATAAAATCTTTGCCATACATCTCCTAAAACTTGGGTGCACAGTGCCTAAATAGATCAGCTTGAATATATTTCTGAACTATCAAATTTGTTTGACATTTTATCTTAAATCCCCAGAACTCCAGCTGGCAGGTGACAGTTAGAGCATATTTTGAAGTCGTCTGTTATAACATCCCTTTATCTCAAAAGGAGTATTTAAAAGATTTTGACTTTAAAATCACCAACATTAATAATGTATGACATATTCCAGCTTTTATTAGAACTCTGTCCTTAATGTAAGTAATTTTATTCAAGAAACTTAAAATGTGCTTATTATTGTCAATGAAAATGTAACTCAGAATCAGAGATCCGGAGCTTGGGGCGAGAAAATCCTCATAAAAGCTGAAAAGTATAGTTTACTTTGCGATCCAACTCCCCTGTTTGCCACTTAAAATAGTACTTTATTACTCTTACGAGATGCAGATAAAGCCCATTGAACAAATTGTGCCTGGTCTGTAATGCGACAGCTACAGAGGTGGCTCGGTCAAGGAGCTTGTTCATATCTTCGGCTGCAGACCCATCCATCCCAGGCAGCCCTGCGCTCAGGGGTCCGCGCCCTTGCTGTCCAGCCTGACCGCTAACTGGCCCGGAGTCCTGGGTGAGCGTTCACTCTCACCAAGACTTTCGCCCATCCTGGTATGTGGAGTGCATTGTCTGGCACCTTCCTGCCCGGGGCCACTGGTGGAGCGAGGAGAGCATTGGAGCTGCCGGAGGACCAGGGAGTGAGTTAGGGGACTAGGGGCGCTCTGGACTCCAGTTGTTCTGAGAGCCTGATCTTTAACGTAGAAGTTAAAATCCCGGTCACTCCTGAGCACATGCCACGTGAGACAGCGTCTTTTTCTTTTTGTCTTTTTGTCTTTTTGTCTTTTTTTTTTTTTAACAACGATTTCCATTCGTTCTTTGTTCTTTCTTAGCGCAAAGGTGTTGCAGTTTATACATTATTGAACAAGCTGTAGAGAAAGTCATTACCTTGTGAAAAAAATGTTGCTCAACGTCGCCCGGTACGGCATGCCAGCAATTGCAGAGATTTTTCTGACGGTCCCATTCTAGAAACTCCCATCCGTAATACGATTCACGCAGAGCACAGTGCGGCAAAACCTCCAACCAAAACGCTCAAGCATCAAATAAATTCCGTGCAGTTGGATTTTATGATTAACTGGAGAACTGGAGGAAAGGCATCTCATTAGAGGTCCTGCCAAATCTTGCTGAAACAAACCAGTGCTCCTCCATGCCTCAGAAGTGCAGCGTGGTGGGGTGTGGCCGGGCTGGGAGCAGGGCTCCTCGATCCCTAGGCCACCCCAGGAATTCATGAGAGGCCAAGGGGAGCATGCCTCATGGGAAAGTGTGGTCTTCCAAAATATGGTACAGAGACAGTGTGAGGAGAAGTCTGATTAACATTTGGTTAGTTACTGTTTACTTACAGTAGGTAAGGATTGCCAGAGGCTGCCAGTCCTGTTGGGAAAAAAAATAAAATTGTAAGGGGGGAAAAAAGATCACGTTATCTTTGTTGGAAGATCAAAACCACACATTGGAGTTCCAGGTGTTTTTGCTACAACAGAGAGAAGTAGGTGGTATGACTATAATGCAAGAAGAGATGAAGCAGAAGAGGGGCCAGGGGGTGGCTCAGTCGGTTAGGCATCCGACTTCGACTCAGGTTGTGATCTCGCGGTTTGTGAGTTCGAGCCCCGCGTCGTGCTCTGTGCTGACAGCGCAAAGCCTGGAGTCTGCTTCGTATTCTGTGTCTCCTCTCTCTGCCCCTCCCATGCTCATGCTCTGTCTTTCTCTGTCTCTCAATAATAAATAAACGTTAAAAAAAAATTTTAAAAAAAAAGAAATGAAGCAGAAGATATGTGGAAGAAATAGCCACAAGAAGACTAGTGGAGTTGAGGAATGCCCACCCTGTCTCCTTCCCTAAAAGGTAGCAGACTTGCCTTTGAATTAGAAACATCGCATGGAGCCTGGACACCATGGGGTGGCCCAGGGCTTGGGGCTGGCAAGCACGGCAGCAGAGCCATCCTTTGTGAGACGTCCATGAACCACTGTGCCTGTTCTGCATTCAGAAATCTCCCTTTGCGCCTTTGAGATCACACGGCAGTGGTCACATGGCCTCATGGCTACTCATGATACATTTCTTATCCCAAATTTTCATTCCCTAAACCTCAGCCCCACTTCAGCCTGGAGATGCGGGCCATTTCCATTCCCTAGAATCAGAGGAAAGGTCCATCACTTCTTTGGAGGGTTGGTATTGAAAGCGAGGATGGATTTTTGACGACCCCCCCCCCCCGTCATAGTCCTGCTGCATTTCCCATAGAAATCACGTGAAGATCATGATGCATTTGCCACAGGAATCCTGCTACGCATCAGCCTCTTAACAGAAGTGTGCCTCTCGACTATTATGGATTAAACAGGCTTTTACTGGTGCGCGAGTCAGTGCCACTCCACTGGCTGTATGTGTTGGGTCAGTTCCCCGATCCCTTTCTGCCTCAGTTTCCCCACCTGCAGAAACGGGGGGATGCTCACCTTGTCACAGGACTGTTGTGAGCGTTCCAATAAGGTAGATGTCAGTAGGGTCAGGTTCCTCCCTATTCCCAGACACCTGTCTCTTGAATTTCACTGCATCAGCAGCTACCTGTGACATTGCTCCTGTGGAATAATGTTTCCCGGGTGCCAAAGGCTTGACAGGCGAGCTTTCTATTTTGGTGGCCATCTGGCACTGGTAAGGTTGTGTTCAAAGAGGACTTTGGCCCTCTCCTGGTAAAACACCTTTCTGGGGAAAAAAGAAATTCAAAGCCCCAACTCAGTGAGAGTACCAATTGTTATTCATAGAGCACTTCCTTGCTTTATATTACAATCCGAATTTCGGTACCTGTTAGGGGCTAAATTATGTCCTTCAATTCATATGTTGAAGTCTTAACCCCCAGTAAATCCATGTGTGACTGGATTTGGTACAGGGTCTTTTGAGAGGCAGTTGAATTAAAATGAGGTCTTTAGGGTGGGCCCTAATCCAGTGTGACTGGTGTCCTTGTGAGAAGAGGGAATTAGGACACCAGCATACAACAAAGGGAAGCCCACAGTAAGAAGGCAGCCATCTGCAAGGTAAGGAGGGAGGGAGGCCTCAGAAGGAACCAACCCTGCGGACACCTTGATCTTTTCACTTCTAGCCCCACAACTATGAGAATATGAATTTCTGTTGTTCAAGCACCTCCCCGCCCCCTCAGTCTGTGGTACTTTGTTATGGCAGCCGGAGTACAAGGATACAGTGCCATTGTTGTCCACGTTATATGGGTAAGAGAACAAAGACACAGATTAAGTAACTTGCCCAAGAGCTCCAGCTAGTAAGTGGCATAGTCAGGATTTTCCTCTGGGCTGTGCTGTCAGTCACTGTGCTGCCGTCCATCCCCCGCCCACCCCACCCCCCCTTTCCAGAGTTGCCTCAAAGACTATTTGGGTCACAGTAGAGCAAAGCAGGTTAGTTTTCCATGGTGTGGTTGCTGTGTGGGATGTTCCGGTCTTGATAGAAAAATGTAAGCTCCATACGGGCAGGAAGCATGCCTGTCTTGTTTTTCTTGGTCTCCCCAAAGTCTGGGAAGGTGCCTGGTAAAAACTTGATGGCTAAAGTGATTATCTTGTGCTTGAAAAGAGTCAGCAAAGTGCTGTATTCGTAAGTCGGTTGTAAAGTGTCTCCGACAGTGTATTACGAGGTCTAAAGTCTTACGTTGTCTTTTCTGCTGACTTTGACACCTTTCTGTGCCAATGAATATTCTAAACCCTGCTCTTCTGTACATATTTTCTTAAGTAGTTGTCGTTACTCACAAACTTGAAAAGGTGTCTTAGAAAGTTACTTGTAAATGTTATTTCTTGAAGTGTTCATTACCAATAAAAACTGTCCTCTGCCTGGTCATGGCTGCCTCAGCATGCTGACTCCTTGGTGAGGCGATGAGGCTTAGAATACTCTGGTGCCCGGGCCTTCGAGACAGAAGTGTACTTCCGTGAACTGACTGCTTTCTGGATTCTGAAGCTAGTGAATCACCCCAGTGCGCTCTCACGCGTAGCTAACCTAACCTAGGTTTGAAATCATACGGAAGGACTCATTTGATTATTTAGAGGTTCATGTGTTCATGTAAAGCAAGTTAACTTGTAAGAAGAAATCTAAAATTTTAACTTAGTCTGATATCCTGGTTTACTCTCGTGTCTCCTACACACTGAAAATGCTGTGGTATAAAAAACAAACAACAACAACAACAAAAAACCGCCAAAGCCATTTGTTTCAACAATCTGTGTGTTCACTTGAAATGCCTGTAAGTGACCACTTCACATCGCTGTGCTGTCACCCCACCTGTGCTGTCCGAGTGCCTTTCCGCTCAGGGCCCAGCTGGTGGTGCGGAGCCCGCACGTGTCCCAGGGCAGTGGAGTCTTAGCCCAGGGGTGGGTTGGCCATAGAAAGCAGTGCACAACTCTCCACAGCAGAGGAGGATCACAAGCCAGTGTTGTGTTCCTCTTGAACTCCTGTTCAAGAATAGAAGCAAAGCATCATTCTGTCTTCACTCCAGTTGAAGGCACAAAATGAGAGAGAGGTACAAGCTACCCATAAAAGTGCTTTGGTGTCATTTTGGGGGGAAAAAAATCTGCAAGTGGCCACAGCTTCCATACCATGAAAATCTCCGCACTAAGTTAGGGGCTTGTGCAGGGCTGGTGGGCAGGCAGCCATCCATTAGGAAAAGCTGGGGGACATGGCCCTGACCAACCAGTCTAGTGGCACACGGTGGCTCTGGGCGCTGATGTGCCCTCCTCCCCTAGGCTCACTTCTCAAGAAGGCTCCAGAGCTTTGTGCATGTTAACCAGGCTGAAACATTGTTCCCTTAGGGCTTTTCACACAGTCTTCCCCATGCACAGGAAGAAAGAAGGTTCACATTACAACTCAGCACTTACTCCCTTATGTAACTGAAGCAGTGCTACTGTGCTTGAGGCAGATTTTTTCTTTCTTCTTCCCTTAAAGAAACCAAACAACTCAACACACACATACAAGCTGGTCACAACCCATTAAATGATTGTTTTGATCCACTAGTGGGTTTTGAATCAACCTGAAAAATTCTGCCTTACACTTAACAGATCAGCTGATGGGTTTCTAACTGGCTCATCACAACATGTGGGAAATGAGTCTCTCGTTTGGAAAGGACAGAATTGCAGGAAGAAGAAAGAAAGGAGGGTATTGGTTTCTGCCATCAGGGTGCTGCCAGGCAGTTCTGTGGCTGGTTGAGGGGGTGGGGGGAGGGCGGGTCCTGAGTGTCCCCTGAGTGGAAGAGGCCTTGGGCTGGCCACAGGGGGAGCCAGGTGGGAGCCAGGCAGGTAGCTCTGCTTCTTGTCTAGTTCATTAGTCCAACTTCCCGTCCAGTACAAGGCCAAAGACATCTTGTCTATGCCTTATTTTTCTCTCTGAGGAGTATAGGAATTATCTAAAAATACCACCTTTCGGAAGGAAACTAGCTTTCTGCTGTTTTGATCTCTTTTGCGCCGCTAGTACTCTTAGAAGTGAATGAGAGAGCAGGTGTAGGAATTCCCAGTTTTTACAAAGGCGCCCCCCCAACTGCCCAAGGCCACTGTCCTGCACCTTTTCCAGCGGTGGCTGTAGGGTGTGCCTGCGGTGGCTTTGTCCCCATGTGTCGTAGGGACGGGGAAGGCGTGTCCGAGCACCAGTGATGCCCTGAGCGTGCTGGCTGGCACCGTGCTCCGTGCCCACTGAGCCCTTGCTGTGTCTCCACAGGCCTCGGCAAGACCAAGAGGAAGACCAGCGCGCGAGACGCATCCCCGACCCCCAGCACAGACGCCGAGTACCCAGCCAACGGGGGCGGCGCCGACCGCATCTACGACCTCAACATCCCCGCCTTCGTCAAGTTCGCCTACGTGGCCGAGAGGGAGGACGAGCTGTCCCTGGTAAAGGGGTCGCGCGTCACTGTCATGGAGAAGTGCAGCGACGGTTGGTGGCGTGGCAGCTACAACGGGCAGATCGGCTGGTTTCCCTCCAACTACGTCCTGGAGGAGGTGGACGAAGCGGCCGCAGAGTCCCCCAGTTTCCTGAGCCTGCGGAAGGGTGCCTCCATGAGCAATGGCCAGGGCGCCCGGGTCCTGCACGTGGTGCAGACGCTGTACCCCTTCAGCTCGGTCACCGAGGAGGAGCTCAACTTCGAGAAGGGGGAGACCATGGAGGTGATCGAGAAGCCCGAGAACGACCCCGAGTGGTGGAAGTGCAAAAATGCCCGGGGGCAGGTCGGCCTGGTCCCCAAAAACTACGTGGTGGTCCTAAGCGACGGGCCCGCCCTGCACCCCTCGCACGCGCCGCAGATAAGCTACGCGGGCCCCGCGTGCAGCGGGCGCTTCGCGGGCCGAGAGTGGTACTACGGGAACGTGACGCGGCACCAGGCCGAGTGTGCCCTCAACGAGCGGGGCGTCGAGGGTGACTTCCTCATTAGGGACAGCGAGTCTTCGGTAAGTGCCCCGGGGTGGCCGAGGTCTGCCCCGCGCAGGGAGGCGCCGGGACAAAACTGCGCGGCTGCGTATGTATATTGCGTAACGCGGCTGGTCTGCTCGATTCCCTTTCCACGCTGCGTGAGCTCGCTGAAAATAGCGAAAGAATGTTTGGGGCTCTTGTTAACATAGAGCCCCAGATATTTGAGGCTCCGGTCAAGCTAGCCGAATGCACTGTGCCTGTACTCCTGCGTAAGGTTGCTGCTCTGTAATTGACTTAAATCTGTTGAGGGTGTAAGTAACTCAGCTGGGGGCTGTTGCCGTCATTCTCCTGCAGGTGTAGTTTCACGGATGGGATGGTAAGTAAAATGGTTTTCAGCTCACGAAGGTGGCTCTACTGAGATCACCTCTTTTCTGTTCTACAGACTCAGACATCATTTTCTTTCCAGGTTTCCCATTGTGTTAATGACATCCTGCCCCCCTCCCAGGCCCTGGTGGTTGACTTTGTTTTCTTTCTGGGTCCTGGGCATGTCGGTTCTCAGCAGGAGGGGCCCCTGATTTCTGACACAGCCTTTGTTGGTTGGTTGGTTTTTCTTTTTAAACCATGCAGTCCTACGGTCATCTCTGCTGCAGGCGGCACCATGGAGTTCATCTCTGAAAAGCTTTTAAAGCACTTATGAACAGAATTGAAAAGCAAAAGACAGTGCTTGAGAGAGATGAGTTTGTGTTTGTGCACTGAATCCGAGGTATGGGGCCACTTGACTTGTAGCAGATCCCTTTCCAGCAGCAGACAGATTTGGGGTTTGTGTTTCAGGTATGTGGCTGAGCCTGTCTGGAAGAACTGGGCCAGTGTCACGTAGGATAACCTTTTCATGTGTACATTGTGGAAATACTCAACCGGTGTTGTAGATCTGTTTGAAGATATGCCTTGATAAGATACAATAAGACGCCCCCAAAACAAGACTTCTTCTGTAGGTAGAATCCATTGTGGCTACGTTGTATCGGTCTTGGCAGGTTTCAGTTTAATTTTTTAAATGCAAACTATAAGACTAGTAAGTATGTGATCTGTGTGTAATTTTGTGTCCTCTGGGAAGGTTGGTAGCACGATGAGTAAGCGCATACTCAAGACTCTTGTAGAGTGATCTTGGAGGAAATCAAGGCCGCAGAAGTGTTTTTCCTCTTTTGAGAGACAGACAGCTGTGATCTGTTCTTCGAGGCAGGAGGAACACCATGGTGGTGGAAACCAGACCCCTTATGGGGTCAGCAGGTCGCGAAGTTGGCAGTCGCCTTAGATGTGCTGCGGCAGGCACACCGGGCCTGGATATTAACTACATCTGAAAACTGAACTCTGAGATTTTCTTATCCACCCACCAGAGTTTATCATTTCTGGCAAGACATCAGATTGAATTGTTCTCACGAGATGTAAACTCTGTGCATAGCTTCCTTTTAGATCATGCTTGAGGCTTAGGAGAGCTAAGTATGCCGCACTTTTAACTCTTTTGAGCAAAACTTAGAGGAAGCACTGGAAAACCAATTACGGAATAAGGTGATTGGTCCAGACTACTTAAGGGATAAGTATAATCCAGAGTCAGAAAATATAATCTTGATTTAGAAATTTTGAGTTTAAGGGGCACCTGGCTGGCTCAGTCAGCGGAGCACACGACCCTTGATCTTGGGGTTGTGAATTCGAGCCCTGCATTGGGCGTAGAGATTACTTAAAAAAAAATTAAAAAAAAAAAAAAAGAAATTTTGAGTTTGAAGATACTTCCTAGAATATAGAGGGGCCAAGGCAACCCCCAATGTGGAGATGTTAGCCCTCTTCATTGTTCTTCCTGTTCTAGGGCTTGGGGGCCTTGGGATGGACCCACTACTTTTCTGTAAGAAAAACACACTCAGGTGGTGTCACTATCTGAACTCAGAGACCAACTCCTTTTCAGTAGGGAGAGAGGGATACAGGCATACCTCATTTCCTTGTGCTTCTCTTTGTCATGTTTCACAGATAAATTTGTTTTTCATAAATTGAAGGTTTATGGTAACCCTGTGACAGGTAAGTTTAATTGGCACCATTTTCTACCAGCATTTGCTCACTTTGTGGATCTGTTATGGTAATCTGCACTCAGTGATTATGATTCCTCGAAAGCTCAGGTGATGGTTAGCAATTTTTAGCAATAAAGTATTTTTTAATTAAGGCACGCACGTTAGTTTTTTTAACGTCATGCTACTGCACGCTTAATGGACTAGAGTGTAGTGTGAACATAACATTTCTATGCACCTGAAAGCCAGAGAATTCATGTGATTTGCTTTATTGTGATACTTTACTGAGGCGGTCTGGAACCGAACCTGAACCTGCAGTATCTCTGAGGTGTGCCTGTATTTATGTTATTTGGGTTCCATCTCAGCACTTGAATAAGCTCCAGTGTCTCGTTTGTCTCAGATTATTAGAGAATATGCTGACTTTCTAAATAACTGAAACATTGTTTACGTTGTATTTTAACCATTTTTATGGGAGCCTTTTTAGATTTTCTACATTCTATCTTAACTTAGAAAACCGAACTATGACATAGTAATGGCATGACGTCACGGGGATGGAGAGGGGAAGGGACCTGCGTCAGCCCTGCACCCTCACTAGCACCGCTCCAGCTCGAGAGTGCCATGTGACCTGATGGTGTCCAGGGACGCCTGTCCCAGTGGCTTGTGCCATGACACGTGGCGTTTTCTGCCGTTGGGATGCTTGCTTTGTGCCAAAGGGAGGCTGCAAGGGGCTCCAAGGGACGTTGCTGCATTTCTCCTAACAGCAGACCTAGGTCTACTTTTCTCACTCATATCCAGGTCACCAGAGGCTGTTGAGGAACTTTGTGGATGGACAGATGGACAGATCCATTCCTTATTAATCTTCCACTGTCCGTTGACTACCTCTGCCTCTTGCCAGGGTTTCTCACGTCCTTTCCTCTCCTTCTTTGTCTTTTTTTCATATTAATTTTGGCATTTCTAAGATGACAGCCTGGCTTTGAAAGCAACCACCAGACCAGTGTGAGCCCTTAATCTAGCAGCCATAACCTGACATCACATCGTATCGTGCCAGAGTCAGAAAGGTTTCTGATGCGTTGGGCATACCTGCTGGACTTGGAGACATCTTCTTTTCATTTCCTTTTCTCTCTGGCAGTTTTTGGGCCAGGGACTTTCCTTTGACTGAGGTTACCACAGGACATCTGACTTCTAAATAAGCACAATAGCATTTTTTAGAGTGCATCTTCAAGGTATGTATCATGTTTTAAGATTTCCTGAGTGATTCCAATATAAATAAGCTAGGCTCTTGCTTGACGGTATCTTGCATTTAAAACTATTCAATGTTTCTCTATTTTGAAAAATACAAAATATACCCAAGTGTGAGCCCTAGGACATGTGTGCTTTTGGGGAAGGAGAAGTACATATTTTGGAAAAACAAACACAAACATGGCCACATCCTGTGATATCCAGGGTCCGTGAAGTCCTGGGTGTTTTCTGTCAGCCATGTTTTATCGAGGAAGGAATGAACAAACCAAATGATCCTGTTCGGGCTCTCTTTCCTGTCCTGAATCTTAATACTCATTCTTTGTGTTCTCTACCATCTTTTCTCCCTTCCTCCCCACTTTCCTTTCTCATCTGTAACTGTCATTTATCCCCAGCAGCTCAAGGTGAAACAGCCTCGTTTCTTAGTCTCCATATTCCATTATCCTTCCTGCACCTGCTAATCCCTAGCTCATTAACTCTAGAAAATTCAAAGTTCCTACCTGCTCATCATACATCCTTCTGTATTTGTCCATCCTTCTTCTGTGGATGCGGTTGCAAAGTGGTACTTACAGTTAAGAATAACCAGCGGTTAGGTTTCTGGATGAACTGTTAGTTGTCAGTAGGTTAGTTTTCCGTTTGCTCTCATTCAGAAGGAGACAGCTTATAGCGAGGATGCCGTCACCCAAGGTGACTAGCTGGATGGTGTCAGCCTGTAGTTTACGGAGCCGTTTTCCTCTGTAAGACTTTAAAAATCCCAGAAAGATCACCTTTCTTCCTCACATGTATTATGTTCCACAGTAGGATTTGGGGACTGATTTTTGGTCATACAATACATTTGCTTCTGATAGAGAAAAGCTACCTTGCTGAAGATAACTGAACGTACATATTGTCCACATGGATAGTCATGTGTTTCAGTCCTTGCTGTTTTTTAAAAATCCATTAAGAGTGGGATGCCTGGGTGGCTCAGTCAGTTAAGCATCTGACTCTTGATTTCTGCTCCGTTCCAGATCTGGTTCATGAGATACATCCCTGCATTGGACTCTGCTAAGCATGGAGCCCGCTTAAGATCCTCTCTTTCTTTCACTCTCTTTCTGCCCCTTGTTTGTGCTTGCTCTCTGTCTCCCACCAAAAACAAACAAACAAAAAAACACCGTAATTTTTTTTTTTTTTTTTTTTTTTACCAGAACTCTGTTTTGGGATGATATCATCACTTTGTCTCTCTAGATCGGTGATACTCAAACTGTACCGTGTGCTAGCATCTCCTTGAGGGCCTGGTAAAACAGACTGCTGGGTCCCACCCATAAAGTTCCCGACCTGGGAGGTCTGGAGCCTGAGAATTTGCATTATTAGCACATTCCTTGGTGATGTTGATGCTGCTGGTCTAGAGACCACACTTTGAAAACTGGTAGGCAATTTTAATGGTTTTATACGTATTTACAGCAATTGCTTAAACTCCATTTCTGCTTAATAGTACATTTCCAAGAATTATAAACATGCTTAAAGATGAACATTTTCACTCTTGTCGGAAAGATTCTTTTAGGTAGAACTGTTGACTCCTGTTGAGTGGAATTCACCTCCTCAAGTGCTTTTCTGTTTATTTATTTTTTTTAGCTGTTGAGAACTTGGTAACAAAGTGGCTGCATTTGCTCTGTGTTCCTGATGGAGAATGGGAAAGAGTTCAGTCCTCAGAGTAGAGTGAAGGCGCTTTCGTAGCAGTTCGGGGGATGGGGAGCTATGGAGTCAGTTCTTCCAGCAGTGACTTACTTGCTCATGAGCTTTCTAAATCCACCGTCTGGTGCCCTGATTCCTAGATGGTTTCTCATAAATGGGTTGATGTTAAGAAAAGAGTATAGGTTTTGCTGTGATCCATGCATACCTGCATCTTTCCAATTGCAAAACTTACAAGCTGCTTTTTGATTGTCAGGCTTTTTGCCCAGTACCTAATGGACACTTTAAGCCTAGATTTTTAGAATATTTCTCACTTTAACTATATCTGATTCTTCAAACCGGAAGGACCTGAACCATCATTTAGTATGGGCACTTCTCTCAGAGTTCACTGCTCCTCACCTGTTTCATTCATCCGACTCTTAGATGGCTCAGAGCCTTGGCAGTCCTGGCTAGCACTTCAATATTTACCTTAAAACAAACAAACCCACGCTATTAACTGGCATATGTGAAAAAGACAAGAGTCTTATTTGAAGCTATTTCTTAAAAGGTAATCAATCACAAATCTGCTCAAGGTGTCACTTGTAATTTTTTGCAGAACCCGACAAGGCTTCTCTACTGTGCCCTTGGCCTTGGTTAAAGGCGTGGCGTCCCATTCTCTCTCCCTGGAAGGCGGGGGTGTGCGGGTCGAGTTAAGTGAGCACTCTGCCGGGGAGCTCCCGTGTCATCGCAGAGTGCCGATAAAATTGCATGTAACCAACGGACAAAATTACTAGCCTTTCAGTAATATAGAAGGCACCTGAGAATCTTGGAATTTCAGCCCCAAAGCCATTATTTATGATGAAGGGCTTTAAATGGAGTTTCATTTCTGCTATGTTACAAAAGAAAGTAAATGTTACTCAATCCATTGATTTGTTTTTGGAGGGATATAAATGTCGAAAGCAGAACAGAGAGTAGTCTGTGGCCCAGACTCACCTGACTTGTGACATGTAAATGAAGCAGGTGCAGGTCAGCTGAGCAGGCCCCCTCAGGTCATTGGGAAGCTGCAGGTGGCCACTTTTCTCTTTGTGTTGCTGATAATTGCTGAGTGGCTTCTCTCTTGTCTGTACCTTCCTCTCTGGGTCCTAATGTGTCATCACTCTTTTCCTCCTTACACCTGGGTTCCTGGGTTCTTGGACTGGGCTGTCTCTTCCTCCAGACCTTCGTACAGATCTAGAAAACTCTAGAACACAGCTCCCTTCCCCTGCACCCCCATCAGTGTAATGTCCACACGTCTTTCAAGTCTCATTCTGGCCACCTTTGCTCTTGGGAAGCCTCTCCTGACCTGCAGGCCTGGGCCACATGCTCCCACATGTTCCTGGGACACAGGGCAGTCTTAATGCTAGGGTGTCATTGCCCCCGGACGTGACAATGTTGCCCCCTTGAAAGGCCAAGTCAGCACAGAGAATGCATGTTGTGTCATGTTGTTGGCTGTTGAATCCTACTACCTTGGTGGGACTCCCGAGAAATATTCTTTGCATTAACTGATGAATTAATTATCCAGAATGTGCATAATAAATTCAATGTGGGAATCAGCAGCCAACCAGTACAGAGTGCTAAGGATTCCTGAGTTGTGTCTCTGTGCCTGTGTTCTCCTGGGGTTGTGCTAAATGCACTGTTGAGCTTGAATCAGAACCGTGGCCTCTGGCTTACTTTTTGCTGCCACGAGAGGGGTCCAGACACCATTTCTTCAGGCCTGCAAACATAGTAGGGAGGGAAATGGTCATCCAGTAACCACTGGCAACTGAAGAACAAGCCTTTCAAAGTAACACAAAAAATATGTCAAAGTACATAATTTATCCATGAAGGTGTTCAGAAATATTTTCATAAAAATCTCTTAGATCATGAACTACCATTTATCTAAATATTTATATTGCTCTCATAGAAAATCACCAGAACCTGTAAGAAATGCTTTTCCCCAGTGTTTTAAAATATTTAACGCTATAATGGAAAATTTTGAAAACTGGGTCAAGGAAGTTTTTAGCATTTAATATATCAGAAAGGCTTATGTGGAAAATACATGCTATACCAGTGTAAGCCTCTGGGTCGGTTGTTTTTGGTTTTTTGTGTTTTTTTCTGTTGTTGTTGTTAAACGATTTCTTTTTAGCTGTGGCTACAGAAATAGCTAAATAAAGTTGTCTTTTAGACTGAGATTTCCACTTGGTTTCTACAAGAAGTTAGGCTCACCTCTCAGTAATCTCACAATCACTCCACGAAATTAGCAATGAAAGAGAAGCATAGAAGTCGTTAGGATTTTTTTTTTTTTTTTGAACTGGGCATTTTTGTTTTGTTTTTAACACACGTGCGCAGACGCATACTGAGGGGCCGGTGAGGCTGCAGGCCCCGGCAGGTGCACGCTGGCTGGTCCATGGGGCTGTTTCCTGCTGTGGATGTGGTTTCTCGGCTGGCGAAGGAAGATCGTACACTCCACTTTTCAAGATTGTGGAGTGAGAGATGCTGAGGAACCGGGACAGATGGAGAAATGTTTAAATCCAGCTCTGGTCGACACTTGGTAAACATAAATGTGATTTTCTCATATGTAGGTAGGTGCCTGGACAGCAGGCTCACAACTCTTCTCCCCTTAAACAGAGGGCCCCATGTACTGCCTGCCAGGGGTCTTTACCACGTGCCCTTTGAAAACTGATCTTTTGCAACTTACGGAAGGAATTTCACGAGAGGTGTATACATTTTGGTCTTAAGCTGCGTGCATGGAAAGTGCTTGCCTGGCACAGATGGTTTCTCGGGTATCTCACTAATACTGCCAGTATTCAGATATTCTAAGAGTGCCCATTGGGTGTCCCAGCCAGAGCCCATCAGGATCCTTGTAGCATTCTGGGGAGGTCGAGAAAAAAGTGATTCATAGAAAAAAGTCGAGTTTAGGGATCACTGTTGCCTGACCCCAGGCCAGAGGAGAGCAAACGTTTTTGGTTCGGGAGTTGTGTCTGAGCCACGTCTCCAACTGCCATGTGTCCCTACCCGCCTCCCCCCACCAGGAAAAACCTTTAACGAGGATCACCGGGTGTTGCAGGTGATCTGAAGAAAATGTGGAGTTCTTTTGTACCACTGCTGTGCCCTCCTCACTAGGAGGCGATGCGCTGGGCCCTTGTGACCTCCCCGCCCCCCCACCCCCCATGTCCTCACCCATCCTGACGCCTCGGATTCCTCTATCACATTCCTGCTGTCCCCACCAAAACTTCACAAACCTTTTTAGGCTAGCATATAAACTTTATTTAAGAAATGTTTTTTATGTGACAAAGTGTACATTACAGAAAATTCACCGTTTCAACTATTTTTAAGTGCAGTGGCATTACGTAGGTTCCCATTATTACACAACCATCACCATTCAAACTTTTTCAACCTCCCTGATTGGAACTGTGGGCCCATTAAATACTAACTTTCCACTTCCCCCTTTCCCCAGCCCCTGGTGACTTTCTCCTTTCTGTCTACCTTCTGTCTCCATGAATCCGACTACTCTAGGTACCTCATGTGGATGGAATCAGACAGTGTCTGTCTGCCCTTTTGTGTCTGGCTTATTTCACATAGCATAATGTCCTCAGGGGTCCATCCATGTTGTCGCCTGTGACAGGATTTCCTTCCTTTTTTAAAGCTGAATGATATTCCATTTTATGCATCTACCCCATATTGTTTATCAATTCATCTGTAGATGGGTAATGGGTAGCTTCCACCTTTTGGCTATTTTTAATGATGCTGCTGTGAACACGAGCGTGCAAATATCTTTTCGAGTCGCTGCCTTCCATTTTTGTAGATGTGTACACCCAGTAGAGGGATGGCTTGATCAAATGGCAATTCAGTGGTTAATTTTTGGAAGAGCTGCTATCTGTCTTCCACAGCGACTGCACCTAGACATTCCCACCAGCGGTGCACAGAGTTTCTCCACATCCACACCAACAGTCGTTACTTTCTGTTTTTTGGAGGTTTTGTTTTTCACCATAACCACCCTAATGGGTGTGAAGTGAGTGACAGCTCACTGTGGTTTTGATTTGTATCAGCACGTAACCTGTTAATCTCAGCTGCACTGGTTGCTTGTGTGGGGATGTTTCTTGTGGCACTCTCGCTAAACAGCTCCTTACCGTGGCCTCTGGTGGCATGGCCAATGTGGGGTTGAGTAACAAAATAGAGCCACCCCCGTAGAGCTTCTAACACAGAAAGCGGTTCTTAGGAATTGCTTGATTTTTATCAGTTAGGTCCGTGAATGGAATTGTGTGCAAACTGGCCTGCTCACTCCCTTCTTCCTTAACTCTCTTCACCTTTTTGAAAGTTCCCACCAGACTATAGTCACTGGAAATCCTACAGAATCAAGCCTGAGTAGTTCCGCAGACAAACAGGAAAAGGCACATGTAAAATTTTCCTCAGCCTCGTAGCAGTAATTCTCAAACTGTGGTCGCTGCATCAGTGTCACCAGAGAACTTGCTAGAAATGCAGAATATCAGGCCTCCCGCAGACCTGCTGAATCTGAGTGTCTGGGATGGAGCCCTGCACCCTCTGTGTGAATGAGCTCTCCCAGTGATTCTGATGCTCAAGTTTGGGAACCACTGAATTATGGCTTAGGAAATTGGTTCCAGCCCTTTTGAGCAGCATTGTGTTCTATGGCAAAATTCGGAATTGAATTTTTGAATGCCATTTATTATTGATCATTTACACTGGGCATGACATGGCAGAAAGAGTGAACAGGACAGTATTCTAAAAGTCTAACCTCTGAGGTATTTACATTTAATTTTAGGAACTATGTTTTGGGAGGCAACGAGGGATATACACACACATACGGGTACTAACTTGAAAATGGGGCACCTGGGTAGCTCAGTCGGTTAAGCATCAGACTTCGGCTCAGGTCATGATTTCGCGGTTCGTGAGTTCAAGCCCTGCATCAGGCTCGTGCTAATGATAGCTCAGAGCCTGGAGCCTGCTTCGGATTCTCTGTCTCCCTCTCTCTCTGCCCCTCCCCTACTCATGCTCTGTCTCTCTCTCTCTCTCTCTCTCTCTCTCTCTCTCTCTCAAAAATAAATTAACATTAAAATTTTTTGTAAAAAAATGGAGAGTAAACACTGTCATTTAAAGATTGGGTTCTGTGGTTGATGATTTATGCAGAAATGTTTATTTCAGGAGGTAATGAGAATGATAATGTTTGATCTTGTCACAGGTGGATTGGCTTTAGGCCTGTGGAGTAAATATTTCAGAGACACATTTAAAGAAGAACAGAAAATGCCAGTGACGACATAATCTGATGCAGAAACAGAGTAGTATCAATTGACAGCTAGTGGCCTAAGTATAGACAGTGAGTCAATTTTGATTAAAAAAAGGCTATATTGGACAACCAGGCCAGGTGATTTAACAGAATGATAAAACTGAAAGGAAGCTTTTTTGAGATAAGAACAGAGAGAGTATTGATCAGTGGAATACAATTTGCCTCTAATCCATAGGTTCTCAGATTTTTGTGGTAAAGGAACTACTTTTCTGGGCAAGGAGTACCTTCCTTAAAGAAGTAAGAAAAGGGAAATATCCATTTGCCAAACAAAAGGAAAGAATGATGTAGCTATTGACAAGAAACCAACAAGGTGACCTCTATTTGGAAGTGCAGAGAGTATTAAATATACGTATAAATGGTTGATAATCAAAAGCCAGCATGACCGGAAATCAGTCCAGAGTCTACCTGGGAGACTTGGCGAACCACACAAAGGACAATTTCAACTCCCCAAAGTGAAAAAAAAAGTAGAAGTTTAAGAATCAGGAGTGCTTGGGAGCAAGGTCCTACCTACCCTCCCGTTATTTCTTCCCACCCACATGCTTAGAAGAAAATCATATTAGTACTTAAGCTATCAGGGATGGAGGTAGAAATAAAGGATATTACAGATTGTTCTTGACTTTATTTATTTATTTATTTATTTATTTATTTATATCAATGAGAAAATAAGGATTAAATCTTGAGGAAAGGAGAGGAATATTTGACCAGGGCATCTGTTTTATAAAAATGCAAAGTGCTTTTCAGCAAGTATTTCAAACAGTGGATATCAAGCTGATGAACCTGTAGAAACAGTACCAAAGAGGGTGTGTTCTTTAGTTTTCTTTTCTAAAAGTGATCGCTTGTGAGCAGAAATTGCAAAGAGGTGAGATGTGAGAATTACCTAAAGAAATGAATAATGGAAGAGATGGTCAGAATTGGAAATTTGTAAGTCAGTACATTTATTTATTTTTTTAATGTTTATTTATTCTTGAGAGAGAGAGTGAGACAGAGTGTGAGCAGGGGAGGGGCAGAGAGCAAAGGAGACACAGTATCCCAAGTGGGCTCCAGGCTCTGAGCTCAGCTGTCAGCACAGAGCCTGACGCGAGGCTCAAACCACGAACTGGGAGAACATGACCTGAGCCAAAGTTGGACGCCCAACCGACTGAGCCATCCAGGGGCCCCAAAATCAGTACAGTTATTGAACATCTACTCTGATCCCAGTGTGGACATGTGGAGTTAAGTCAAGTTCTCGTCCTTAGAGGGATTATATTCAAATAGGGGACCTAAAACCTAAACAAAAACAGTGATAACATATTAATAAAAGCCCAGAGAGAGGTTGATTTTCTACCAGTCTATTAATTGCCCTTATATTCCACTTGGAAGATGACTTCCTGAAAAAAAAAGTGAGGGGTAAAATGAATTGCTTATCCCAAATGATAATTCTTCAGAATCTCTGGTTCAAAAGCTTTGAGAATAGAAAAATCATTCCTTCAAGGAACAGTCAGAAGGAGAGAACAAGAAGACGTGGTCTGATGTTATAATATTTGAAAAGTTAGCATGGCGTTCAGCCAAGAGAAATGGAACCAAGTAAGTATAGTGTTTGGAGAAGGAAAGGGAAGAAAATGTGGATAATGGGAGGAATCTCAAAGATGGGAATTGAAAGGGGGTAGGGGGGACGTTGGGAATTGAGGGCAGATGTTTCAGAATTGAAAAGAAAGTATAAGATTGTATCTAGTTAGATTTTAGTGCAGCCAAAGAAAGTTTAACAAACATGGTAGCTGTGATGGCTTAAAAAGATGTCCACAAATTCTTGATTGCCTCCCCTTCGGAAGGAACTGCACTTAATGACTCACTTCTAATGAGCAGAATGTGGTAGAAGTGATGTTAGGTGATTTCCAAGACTGGGTTGTAAAAGACATTGTGGCTTTGCTCTTTCTCAGATCTCTTGATCTTGAGGGAGTCAGCTGTCAGGTTGTGAAGAGACTCAAGGGCTCCTGACTGGTACATGTGAGCAAACCTGGTTCTTGGAAGCAGCTCCTGAATCCCTAGTTAAGTCTTTAGATGATGTCTTGACTGTAGCCCAATAGCAGTTGAGTGGTTCCAGCTCAAGTTTTAAGGCACTTCCAAATTCCTGAGCCACGGAAATTGCAAGTATAAACGTTCACCGTATTTAAGCCATTGAATTTGGGGGCGATTTGTTACACAGCCAATAGACAAGTAATATGGTACTCCAGGTAGAAAACAAGACTATAAGAAAGGCGACAGTACAAAAATGACAAAATTCAAGAGACACGGCTTTACCATTTGTTGTTCAAAGAAGGAGCAAACAAGTAGCTGTCACGTTGGTAATGTTTATTTTTCCTCTGCTGGAAATCAGGAGACCTCAAAGATACTTGGTGGCAGGTAGTTCAGCGGCTACCTATTGAGTGCTTATGTATCGGATCTGGTTTTTTCTCTAGCATCCGTAAAAATGAACTAGAAGTGAGCCTTTTGGTTCAAGGTGCTTGGAGCTTAGCAAGAGAGACAGATGTAAACAAGGATGACCACGTGATCATGAGTGAAGTAAAATGTGATTCTTCTGGGTTGCCTGGGTGGCTCAGCCAGTTAAGTGTTGACTTCAGCTCAGGTCATGATCTCACGGTTTGTGAGCTCAACCCCCACGTTGGGCTCTGTGCTGACAGCTCAGAGCCTGGAGCCTGCTTTGGATTCTGTGTCTCCCTCTCTCCCTCCCCCTCCCCCTCAGAGCTCATGCTCTATCTCTCTCTCAAAAATAAATATTAAAAAATTTTTTTTGCGGGGGGGACGCTTGGGTGGCTCAGTTGGTTAAGCATCTGACTTCAGCTCAGGTCACGATCGCGAGGTTCGTGAGATCGAGCCCCGCGTCGGGCTCTGTGCTGACAGCTCAGAGCCTGGAGCCTGCTTCGGATTCTGTGTCTCCCTCTCTCTCTGCCCCTCCCCTGCTCATGCACGTGCTCGCTCGCTCTCTCTCTCTCTCTCTCTCTGTCAAAAATAAACATTGGAAAAAAATTTTTTTTAATTTTTTTTTAATGTGATGCTTCTGCAATAGAAGATAGACCTCTTCTAGTTTGTTTGGAAAGTTAAGTATTCTCTAGAGATTCTAATCGAAAGAAATCTTTTAAAAGTTGGCAAGATGCTGATTGCTGTGTTTATAAAGTTTCATAAAACAAACTTAAAGAAGAGCCCCTAAATGGTGGTGTTCGCTTAATATTTCCCCAAAGATGTTGTACTCCTGACATGACTGTAGTTTATTAAACTGTTCCAGTCTCTTCCCAGTTTCAGGAATTCTATCTGTTTTGCGGTTGAGAAAACTGAAGCGGCAAACCATTGGGAAATTTGCCCAAGGTTGTGTTGCTAGTTGGTAAAGGAGCCAGAATATGAACCCAGGCAGCCTGGTTCCAGAGCCTATAATACAACCAACTGTCCTCCTTCTCAGTTAGTGTAACTGTACTAGAAACCTGGAGTCTGAACAAATCACGACTTGCCCAATGTCACATGACCAGTTTCTACCTGTGTCATAGTGGACTGATTTCTTACAGACTAACACTTCTGCTGAAAACAGCTAGAAAAGCTGGACAAAACCTTGAAACAAACAAAAAGCAACCAAGAAGTAGTCTTTCAGGAGCCTATGGTGCTGGGGGCAAAAATTAGAGGTCAGGGCCACCAAGGAGTCATGGCCCCAGGAAAAAAAAAAAAAAAAAAAAAAGCCAGGCCTTTAGTATGGACTCTCCAAACTACTACTCTTCTACATACTAGAAGCCCAAAGCAAACCTGAAATAAATCACAGTCATTCATTCTGTTCCTCATTGTATTAAGGTGTTCTGTGTTACCTTCACTGAGTAGAGAAGCAAAAGCAAATAAATCTCTGGAAGACAGTATCAGCCTTGCAAACCTCATATCAATATGCAGCATTCAAATTAAAGTACCAAAAGATAAGGCTGAATTACCAAAAACAAAGAGGGGAGAAAAAGAGAATAGAAACAGACCTACAGAAACCCAGATTTTGAATGTGTAAGTGTGGTTTTTAAGGTGAATGGATTCGTAGTTTCAGGAAATTCTGCAAGATGAATTTGAGTCGAGAATTAGAAGTAATAAACAAAAAGAGCAAAGTGAGAATTATAAGACCAAAAAATACAGTAATTGAAATTAACAACTTGGTAGGTTTACAGTAGATTAAACACAGCCAAAGAAGGGATTAGTAAATGGGATGATAGCTCAAAGGAATAGAAATTTTAGGTTTCTAAAACACACAAAAAAAGAGAAAAGCACAAGAGATTTTGCTATGGACCAAGTGTGTGTGTGTGTGTCTCCCTTTATCTCCTGCAAAATTCACATGCTGAAGCCCAGTACCCAATGTGATGATATAGGGTGGGAGGAGCCCTCATGAATGGAATTAGTGCCATGAGAAAAGAGACCCTAGAGAACTCTCTTGGCCCTTCTGCCGTTTGAGGACACCATGAGAAAATGGTTATCTATGAAGCAGGAAGCAGGCCCTTACCAGACACTAAATCTGCCAAATCTGATCTTGACTTCCTTGTCTCTAAAACTAAGAGAAGTCAATTTCTGTCTTTAAACCACCCAGCTTATGGTATTCTGTTATAGAAGGCTGAACTGAGATTTATAGGACCAACTGAAAGGTTTACCGTACACGTAACCGGTGTCCCAAAAGAATGGATGGTGAGGAGGAGAGGTAGGCAAGAGGGGGAAGCAATATTTGAAGCAGTAAATGCCAGTGCCACATGACTAGTGGATAGCCGGGCCAGGTCTAGCTTCAGATTTATCGTCTTCAAAACATTTTTCATTATGACACATAGCACCCAGAAAATGTCGTTTAAGAAGTATGTGTTTAACCCAGATCAAGGTCAGGAAATAGGACACTGCTGGTACTCCAGAAGCTCCTGCCCACCCCCATAGTAGCTTCCTGATTGCACCACGCCTCCCACTAGAGATAACTGCTACCTTTGATTTTATGATAATCATTTTCATCATTGGTTAAACCTACATGTATATCCCTAAACAGTCCATTTTAGCTTTGCCTGCTTTTGAATCCTGTGGATGGTATCATACTGCAGCTATTGTTTTCTCATTTTCTTCTCTTGGTCCGTACTGTATGAGATTTATTTAGTCCACGTTGATACGTTATGGGACCTGGTCTGGATCACCTGGCGGAAGAACCAGGTGGCACTCGGAGATCTTGGAAGGCAGGAGGTTTATGTTACACCAGCCAGCTCAGAGGAGATCACTCTCCAGAGGTCTGAGCCCTGAGCGTAAGCAGAGGGAACAATTTGTAGCCTGTTACTTCTGCATTCTGCATTAGTAGTAATTTGGCACGTGAAGCAAGCAGGGCAGAAGAACCCGGAGGGGGGTTTTCGGTGGGGGACTGGAAATTTCTCTATCAGTCCTGTTGGCCATCTTATAACAGATTTTGCCCTATTAGATCGATTTCATTGTTTGATGAAGTATATACCTCATCTATGTGTCCATTTTCCTGTTGGTGGAGATGAAGAGTGTTTGTACTTCGACGTCATTATGAGTAATGCTGCTCGGATGTTCCTAAACCTGTAGCCTAGTACACATGTGCACGCTTCTCTAGAGCACTTCTCTAGAACACCTCCCTGCAGTGGAAGTGCGGCGTTCTTAAGAATGCCTGCACTCAACTTCTCCATGATGCAAAAACGGTAGCGCTGGCTTCTACCCCCACCAACCATGAAGACTTCCCAAGTCTGGCACACTTCCCACCTCACAATCACTGCGACACATTGGCCTCCCGAGGAGGGACACTCAACAGGGCTTCCGCTCTTGGGCCCCGTCATGGAAAGCTTGTTTACTACCTCATGGGGACCTGTGCCTTCTGATCAGTAACACCCCAAAACAAAAGCGTGTGTGGAGAGAGAATGCGGGGCTGGAGTCTGTTTGGGTCCTCTTTTCTCAGCGTAGGTATTCACACAAAACCCTGTTAAGGTTCTTTGACAAGCTTTAAGTGAGGGTCCAGAGCACAGCGCTACTGGTCGAGGGGAGCGTGGCATGGTTTTTTTCACCCAAGTCTGCCAAGTCGTTCCAGAAAACCAGCCTGGAAGGACCGTGGAAATGTGGACAAGACTGGTGGCACTGCCTTCCCAGGGGTCCTCCCCTGCCTCATGAGCTTTCTCTGGAGGCAGAGTTGTTTTGATTCTGGAGCCTCTCCATCTCTGTCGGGCCCAGGGAACTGGCCCAAACTGAGGAAAAGAGATGTTAGAGCATTCTCCCCACCTGTGTCCCAGTGTTTCATCGAGGCAGTTTTGCGCAGCAAAGTCTGGAGCAGGGCCGGACCCCTTAATTTTTTTTTTTAATGTTTGTTTATTTTTGAGAAAGAGCATGAGCAGGGGAAGGGCAGAGAGAGGGAGACACAGAATCCAAAGCAGGCTCCAGGCTCTGAGCTGTCAGCACAGAGCCTGCTGTGGTACTCGAACTCACAAACGGTGAGATAGTGACCTGAGCCGAAGTCAGTTGTTCAGCCAACTGAGCCACCCAGGCGCCCCGAGGCCGGACTCCTTAGAATCAGGAAGGCATCCACAGCCTGGAGGTGAGATTGGCCATGGAGCTCCCTCCTTTGAGGGGCTACTTAGCCCATCAGTCATGTTCATATCTTTTTCTCATGGCTCTGAACATCTGAGAGCGCTGCTGGTAGTTGGCCCAGATCTCATTTCTGTTCTCAAACTGTCTCAGCATCCCCTGGATGGCTCAATGAAACACAGATGGCTAGGCCCCACCCTGGAGTCTCTGAGGCAGCAGGTCTGGGGCGAGGCCTGAGAATTTGCTTTTTCTGGCTGATTCCCAGGTGACACTGCCACCGTTACTGGTCTCGGGAGCACACCTTGAGAGCCACTGGTCTAGCTCCTCTTCAGGCTTCATTCAGTGCTGGTTGTGAGAACATGTAACTGCGTTTTAGTTCGTAGATTGGAAATTCTACTCAGGATGCATTGAGAATGCCCCAAATGTTCGGCATTCCTGCTTGACATAAACTTGGTTCGTTCTGTGTCCTTAACTTTAAGCTTAGTTTCTGCTCAAGAGCCCATGAAATTAACAATTACCTTCTCTGCTGCATCAGTTTTACTGGCGTTAACACACGCATACATGTGACGCGCCATGATGTTACATTAAGGAGCTTAAATTAGAAGCAAATCTCCCTGGTCAGAAAGTCATCTGGTCATTTGGCTTAATGAAAATTGGGTCTGTCATGTACTGACCCTGACTCATGTACCGCCTCCACGACGATGCTGCTCTGTGAATTGAGAAGTATCTATAAAACCAGCATAGGGCCCCGCTTGTGCTAAACTGTAAAGGTGAGGTGGCCTTCTGTCTTCTCCGAAAGACACAGACTCCTGTCCCAGAGTACATATATTTCAATGAAATTTACTAGAAGCTTGAAACTAAACCTTGCCTTAAGGAAAACGTGAAGCCCTCAGGAGAGGGTTGAGTGGTTCATAACTTGTATGTACTGTCGCACGCGGTTGTGGTGTCCTGATCCGCTAGGACTAATAACTTGTGACAGCCACGATGACGCCAACACCGCAGGCCTCGCTCACGCGTGGAGTACCCGTCAGGCCGCACCTGCTTCACTCCGTTCTTTTTTTAGAACAGTACACAGCCACCAGCTTGGGCGATGATTCTGAGGACGCTGACGCTAGGCTGCATCTATCTAGTTCGGTCCTGCGAAACAGTCATGATTTGAGAATTATGCAGTCAAGTGATTGCTTAGAACCAACGCCGTCTTGTGCTGTTTGCTGTTTAGAATATTACGTTGATAGGGTGGCTTGACCGGATCATCTGTGACATCAGGGTTCGTGATGATTTGTTTCTAAGAGGTCTGGTGTGGGAAATGCTCTTCAAGTTCTGTGTCCTCCTCTCCACCCCCGACCCTTTAGTGGCCATGATTCTGAAAATCACATGTAGCCTGAGGCTGAATCGCAGAGAACTCTTCCTGTGTCTTCCTGAAGGTTCACCCTGTTACCACTTGATGTTCCTCTGGGACATCAAGCCCTAGGATGAAGCGTGGAGATAAGATGGGGCTTTTCCCTCAAAGGTTTGTTTCTGCTTGGTCTGTTTGAGACTGAGGGATACATAAATACAAACTATGAATACAATTGTCTCTTGATTCTTTTATGATAGCAGCTGTGACTGGTGGGTGAGCCCCGAGGTGCTTTTACAGAGTTGAATGTCCCCAGACATCCATTTCCCTGAGCTGTCATTGACTTCATGGGATTTCCACTTGTCTTGCAAGATTGGCACACTTTGTATCAAATGTTTGTAAACTCTGTGTAAGAGACAATGGCTGAGATGCTTGTTCATTTTGTCCCCGTGGGAAGGACACAAAGCTGGGTGGGTCCTCAGCAGCAAGAAGGTGCTGGGTATTGGGGAACACTGAATCCTGCTTTAGGAATTCAGTCACCAACTGTAGTAGCCTTGGGGCGCCTGGGTGGCTCACTCGGTTAAGTGTCTTGATCCTGGCTCAGGTCGTCATCTTGTAATTCATGGGTTCGAGCCCCACATTGGGGCTCTGCTCTGGTGGTGTGTAGGCTGCTTGGGATTCTTCCTCTCTTCTCTGCCACTTACCTGCTTATGGTCTCTCTGTCTCAAAATAAATAAATGAACTTTAAAAAAAGAAAAAAAGAACTGTAGTAGGCACTCACCATCTGTATGGCGAAATATGGTGAAATATGGCAGTGGAGAAGACATGGTCTACCTGGCCTAATGCATAATGAAGGAATAAGACATGCGTGTAAATTATTTATTACAGAGAAGTTACTAGAATGCACTCTGCTTCTGCCACTGGAAGCTATTGCTTTATGCTATGTGGACAGACGAGGTGGAAGAACTTCTCTTGATTGAGAATGGGGAGGCTTCCCCAGGTGGAAAACCTTATAGCTGAGCCTTACAGGAATAGTTGTCCAAGGTGGGGGGACAGGATGGCTCAAAGAACAACGTGAACAGATGTGAAAAATGGCACTAGGGGTGGGACATACTTTCATCTCCTTCATTTTGATCTGTAGGCATAGGGGCCAGGAGACACAGCCCCGATGGGCTGTGGTGGGCAGTAGGGTTTTATTCTGAGGCCGTTGTGGGAGGCGAGCCTCCTTCCACTTCCCTCCTCAGCCTTGCCAGCTATTTAGTGCCTCAGAAGAGGCAGGACCAATTTTAATAAAAATAATGGTATCTTTCTAAAAATGTATTCAAAGGTAAGCAAGGCACTGACATAATCACAAATTTAAATGTTTCTCAGGAAAATTTGTGCTTAAACCATAGTACAGTCACCCCCCCACCCCCCCCCAGGATATTACCAACCATGTTTAAAATGCAAGCCAGAGTTTTCAACTGCTCTTAAAGTATTTATTTTTAAATAGCTTAGAATTTGAACATTTTTGATGGCTTAATTTCTGATAGTCAGCAGAAAGGAAATCTCTAGCTGCTGCCTATATGCAAATCCACTTTTTACAGATTCCCAGTTTATCCCAAATAGGTTGGGAAATTTGAAAAGATGCAAGTCTCTTGAGTCTCCGGTTTTCACACTAAAATCTATTTGGCACCAAAGCTGTACTAAGCAAAATGCAGTTTTGCTCGGGGTCCGGACGCGTGAACCCTGGATGGCCTCCGGGTCATCCTGAGCGTCAGGTGTCATAGAAGACACCGCAGGAGACCGGGCTCCTGTGCTCGCGGGTGGTGGCGATCCCCCATCTCCTGCGCGCGGCCCACCCTGACTCGTGTTCTGTTTCCTCCCCAGCCCAGTGACTTCTCCGTGTCTCTGAAAGCATCAGGGAAGAACAAACATTTCAAGGTGCAGCTTGTGGACAATGTCTACTGCATCGGGCAGCGGCGGTTTCACACCATGGATGAGTTGGTGGAACACTACAAAAAGGCTCCCATCTTCACCAGCGAGCACGGGGAGAAGCTCTACCTCGTGAGAGCGCTGCAGTGACGGCCCCTGCCACAGCCCCAGCCACCTCTGGGCCCTCGGGGCCGCACTCACCTCCCCAGAGCCGAGCGGACCGGCCCCCAGAAGCAGCCGCGCTCACGGGCCCTCCCGCAGCGGGCTCCGCTCCGTCCGGTGGTTCATCATCGTCTCTTGGCTTCCTTTGCCTCGTTCATCTTCGCGTGCAGGTCGGTTTGTTTGCCACTCGCCTCTCTCCTCTGCCGCGCCGCGCCCTGCCACCCACTCTCCAGCCGCCCTCCTCCCGGCCAGGTTCAGGGCTCGGGAGGCGAGGAGGAACGTTCCTTCACTTTATTCCTGTGCAACTGAAAACAGCCTTCGGGTTGTTCACGCTGACAGAACCCCTCATGAAAAAGACATCGGGCACGGTTTGAATGCACCAAAGCTGCCGTTAATTATGTGAACTACAGTACGCTCCGAACGCGGGGTCCGCAGGCCCTGGGCTCCCTCTCCGGCCAGGCGGCACCTGCGAGGTCCCCGGCCCTGGCTCCGTGCCCCTCGCCCCTGCATGGCTCCCAGACTGTCCAGGGAGAGTGGACGCGCTTGCGGGTAGCAGCACCAGAACCACCAGATGAGACAGTCGCGAGGAAACTCCAGTGCCTTCGGGGCTATGCTTGCAATAAAAGAAATTTCCTTGAAAGTCCGTCTGCAGAAGCCGGACCGGTGACTCCGAAAGACAGAGGTTGTGGTCATTTCCCCCCAGATGTGCCATCCGCATAGTGCTTTTTCCTTTTGCCCTTCGGCTTGTTTAAATTTCACAATTATGTATTTAATTCTCAAAGTAATATGTATCCGTAGCCATTTGTTGACACTAATACAGATGATTAAGGAAAACAGCTGATCTTTGGGGAAGGGGAGCTACCATACACTTACACACACACACACACGCACACACACACACACCATATATATATATACACACACACACACACACACACACACACACACATATACACACACACATCCATGGATGTGTGTGTGTATATATGTGTGTGTGTGTGTGTAAGAACTATTTGCTTTACAGGGAATTTTTCAGGGTTTACAAGAGAATATGTGATTGGTAGGTAAAAGACACACAGAATGTTTATGAAGAAATTGCATTTTTTTCTTTACATTTGAACTTCTTTATAGTTGAAATATACAGTCTTGAGATGGCACATTCCTACAACTGAAGAAGGGGTCTCGAGACCTCCTGAACTTGCATACTCAGTTTTTTGGATATTGTAATAAAAAACGTATTATGAGAAGACTATGTGTGTATTGATCTTTGGGAAAACTCAGACTCAATACGGGGAAGTAGTCGCTCTAGCATTTACTGAACACTCAGTGCCTACAGGGAAACATTTTTAGAGAGGAGGCTAATAAATTTATTATTTGTGTGTTTTCTTTTTCTACCACCACATCTTTGTATGTTGAAATAATAAATTTGAATTAGTGAAACTCTCCAAGAGAAAGCAGAATCTCAAGCCTGGTCTTAACTTTACTCTTTGGAAATTATCCGTCACACAATGTTTTCCTAAATGTTCGTCAGCCCCGCTTCTCAGCTGCAGCTTTTCTCTCTTCACCCGGGTCTCACTTTCATTTGTTCAATCGGTAAATGAATCTCGAACGGTCGCGGTGTGCCAGGCACTGGAAAACGGGATTTGTGCCTTCGCGAGCTAATTACGAGTGCGTGTTCAACGCTCCATCTATGCGTCCTCACTTATTATTCCTCATGACAATCCCATGAGACGGCCCTGTTCTCATCCCCCTTACAGAGATGGAGGAAGTGAGGCATGAGGTACGTGCACAAGGTCACATGGCTGGTACGTGGTAGGGCAGGGTTGCACACCCAGAGATCAGGCTTCAGGGGTACAACCTTCCAACACCAGCCCAGGAAGGAAGGCTTCCAAGAGAAATAAGATACTCTCACCCATGAGAGTTTGCTCTTCATCTGCCATTCCTGTTTTCTATGAGTTGATTTGTATCTCTTTGTTGCCTTTGATATAAATTAGAAGTTTGGGGTCTGGTACCTGGAGTTGGGGTACCCCATTACATCAGAATATATATCCAGGTGAGTGGTGTGGATCGCTAGTCTAGACGAAGCACGTGTAGGTACAGAGTACCTTATCCCTGGAAATAACAAGTCCTTCTGACTTTTCAGGTCTCACTGTTGTGTGTTCCATTTTGACTTGATGCTTAAAATCCCTGTGTATAATGAGTGTCTGGATAGCTAAAAGAGTTGGATTTACACGTAGCAATTAAGGAAGAAACCAGCAATTAAAGGACACAAGACAGATACACATTTTGGCTTCAGCAACTGCTTTAAGGCTTATAGTTAAAACTGACAGTCGTCGTCAGTCTTGTCCCAAACCACCATGGGAAGTCCTCCAGCTGCGTGGGGTAGATGAGGGTTCGTATTTACAAAGGTTCCAGCATCCCTGTGTGGCAGCAGGTGGCCCGGTGGAGGGTGGATTGATAGCCCCAGTGTGAGCCTGTTGACAGTGGCGGAAGGCAGCCAGGGCAGAGTCCCCACGCGGTTTGGAGTGTGGACCACCGATCCTCGGTCCAGGTGGGACTTCTGCCATCACCTTCCTGCAAGACCGAGATTTCCCAAGCGCACCCTGCCTTGCCGTTCCTTTGCCTCTGCACAGACAGCAAAGGACAATAAAGGTCAGTCATCTTACAGTTGTGTGACTCTGCTCATTTGTTTGCATTAAATGTGCCTTCATTTTTCATCAACAGCCCCGCTCAATTACCGTACTGAACTACCAAGCCCTCGCACGTGACTTAGGCCAGATGCCATTAAATCATGTTTCTAGGGAGCTAAAACTGGCTGTGTTTTCTCCCAAAGTGCATCACAAATTATAGTCTTAAATTATAATTAGAATCTTTAGGTCTACTGAAACTGACATTTCCAAACAGTATTTTTGGTGCCAGTACAATTTTGTCTTTGGTTCGTATGTGTCAACTGCTTTATTAACTACTTTGGTACCCTTTCTACCACCCCATACTAGAATGCCCGATAAATTTAAGACCAAAGTTTAGAACCGTGAGAGAGGGTAGAAAAGCTTGGAAGTATTCTCTTAAAATAAAACTGTTGGGTAAATACAGGGCTGGTTTGGGCCGTTTCTCACGAGAACTCAGCCACACTCACTTGCTAGTGTGTGATTCGTGTAACGAATACAATCATTTCAGGTGTTAACACCTTGCGGGCGTGCTGTCTGCTCTCCCATGAAGCGGTGTCCCACTTACAG
Source organism: Lynx canadensis (assembly GCF_007474595.2). Taxonomy (NCBI): domain Eukaryota; kingdom Metazoa; phylum Chordata; class Mammalia; order Carnivora; family Felidae; genus Lynx; species Lynx canadensis. Next base: position 54,016,182 of record NC_044305.1, on the reverse strand, counting down.
ACTTGGGAGCTGCCGCCAAAGCCGAGTGTGGGAGGAGTGCCGCGTTATCTTTATTAACCCTGTGGCTTCAAGCGAGTATGCTTCTCTGAACATGTTCGCTTACTGGCGAATGGGACTGCCCGCCATCTTCGTGATTCACAGGGCCGTGTGAGGACTAACTGGGGTAGGACCCTTGACCAACTTCGTAGGACGTGCTACACAACACCAATCAGTGCCAGACTGGCTGTGTGTCCCACAATCTCCTTGACATTTTTCCTCATTTGTTGGAACTCTTTGGTGTATCCACCAGCCATGGGCTTCCTCAGAGGGCCCCACTGCAGAGCTCTGGCTCCGTGAGACCCTCAGTGTGGTCCCTACTGGGCAGTGTCAGTGCCAACCCACTCCCACTTTTTAGACTCTTCAGGTATTCAAGGACATGCTGTTCCAAGAAACTCCTCATCCTAAACATGTGACCCATCTTTCATTAGAAGCCCAGGTCCCAAGGCCATACTTGGCCGTACTGAGCACCATACTCCCCTTACGTTCTTACCTCAGTAGTTGACAAATGCACATCCCTAAAAAAATTCGGGGAAAACTTTGTTTTCTCCTTGGCAGGAGTGGAGGGCGGTAGAGGACACCCTCCATGTCTCATGTGAAGAAGCCTTTATGTTTCTTAGCCTGAGCTGGCAATACAAGAGTCCTTAAGTATGGGGCCAAAATTGAATAGGCCAACCAGTGTTCAGAAAACCTCTGCCCCTATCAGCTCAGGCTACTATAACTTTCTACCATAAACCAAGTGGCTCATAAACGACAGAGATTGATTTCTCACAGTTCTGGAGGCCGGAGGTAGAGTGGGGTGCCATTGCGGTCAGGTTCTGGGGAGAGCCCTCTTCCTGGTTGCAGACCTCCTCCACACTGTGTTGTCTCCTCAAATGGCAGAAAGAGAGCCAGCTAGCTCTCTGGCTTCTTACAAGGCCGATAGTTCCATTTGTGAGGGTACCACCCTCATCACCTAATTGCCACCCAAAGGCCCCACCTCCAAATGCCATCATATTGGGGGGCTGGGTGTTCCCCTGTGAATTTGGGGATGATGCAAGCATTCAGTCCATAATGCCCTCTTCAACAAACGGTATTCCCACTGCTTTCAGGAAACTGGCCATTGCTGTTCCAAAGACAGAACTGGAAGATTTATAGTTCCGACCATTCGACAATGCTGTTCCATGCAGTTTTTCAACCACTCAGATTTTCATTTAGAGGATGCAAGGGGCAGGCATCTGCATTTTCAACATGCTCCCTGGAGATTCGGATGAAGGTGGTTTGGGGCCTACATTTCAGATGCTGTTGTAGTCTGCTTGAACCTTTGGAAAGTCACCTACGCCCACCCCTCTGTGCTCCACATTACTGACAACACACACCTTCGATAGCATGCCCTTTCTTTGGATCATGAAGAGAGAAATGTCAGACTCTGAATGACTAGATTGGTCTTTTTTTTAAAGAATAAGCTTTAGTTGCCTTCACCTCCATGTGCATTTCTCCTATCACCGCTCCTAGCCGTAGAGCTAAGCGGAAAGACTCATTACGTTCCAACTTTGGAGGATCCTGTTACTTGACAGTAAGTTATTACTGAAGATGGATGAGGCCGACAGCTGGTATTAAAGCTCATTTTGACAGTTTTTTAAAATGCATGGCCTCCTCCCCAGGGGGCAGGCAGTTGGCCAACTCCTCAGCTTGGGGACCAGGTTCTGCAGCCAAAGTCAGGAACCGGAGGGCCAGGGTTTTGTACTCCAGCTCCTCCTGATGGGTGAGGGCATGTGGCCTTCCAAGAATAGGTCATGGCCTGGGGAAACCCCAAGTCCAAGGAGGCAGTGGTCCTATTTCCATGGTCATTAAACCCTTTTGGCATCTGCCCTGGGAGTAAGCCTGGGCGCTGCCCCTCTCCAGCAGTGTAAGCCCCACCAAGTTTGGAGACCTCTGTGCCCTGATGGCCTCAGAAACACTGGCACAGAGCTGCACTTTCTGCGCAACCATTTAAGGATGATATTATCGTTGTCAGACATTATTATACATGTAGATAAGGTGAACTGCTTTGCATAATAATGTAAAATGCTTAGAACCTTTGTACAGCTTGTTAAATGATCTTAATGAAAAGGGAAAAATAATATGCTAAGTTGTTATCTAAATGAAGCCAGTAGTAACCCAAGCTTCCAGACCCCATCTGCTTGTAGAACCACAGAGGCACTGTCTTCAAATGATGTCAACCTTGAACTCTCATTCACGCACAGATGGGATTTAGATGCTAACAGGATCCATTTCTACAAAGATAAGCAGGTCCCTTCCAGTGTGTGAATAGTAAAGAATAATAAGGAAGGAATGACCTCGAAGTAATGAAACCAGTTAAAACATTTGCCTAGGCAGAATGTAGATATCCAAATAGCATTTAAATCACAACAATTCATCACAGTGGTCGTATTTGGTGTTAGAGGCTATGGGACATGACCTTTGCTAACAAGCTTTTGGAACTCTTCTTGGAGAAAGGTCCACTCATGCTTCAGGTGTAGCCTTTGACTTCTCAGCGGTAGATCGCTAGGGCTGCTTTTTAAATTTCTTTGGTGGGGATGGTGATGTTGGTTACAAAATTATCTAGAAATCATTTCGAGCAATTGGAACTGTTATGTTTTCTTTACACTTTTTAATGTTTCCCAAATTTTCTACAATGGATATGAATTATCTGAAGGACATATGCATTTAAAAAATTCTCTTGTATTTAAAATTGCACGGACCAAAATTGGGTGAATAAAGATCAGTGCTCAATTGGTCGTACTGGTTGTAGAAAAATATTTAGCAGAAAGAGTTCTGCTGTGGACTTTGCTTGGTTTCGTGGTGGTATTAGAAAATAATTTTATCTTTAGCCAACATCCTCATCAAAAATGACTAAAAATCATAATTGCCAAAGTGAAAATGTAATGAGGTCAATTAACAGCATGATGGATATTGCAAAATACAGAATTTGTAATCTAGGTCATCTAGAAGCTTCTCAATGAAGCCTACCCTGACCATCCTTATTCTGATCTCTTTTTTTTTCAATTAGTACTTATTAATTTCAAACATAGTGGATAATTCACTTATTTGCTATGGTTATTATTTATTATCTGTACACACACACACCCCCACACCCCCCCCCCCACACACACACCCCTCACAGCTAGAATTCAGTTCCACAAGAGCAGGGGTATATGTCTGGCTAAGTGGTGTAACTGAAATAGAACAGTGCTTGGCACGTAGTAGGTACTCAGTAAGTATTTGTTTAATGGTGTTGGATGAATCAATCTGAGAGAAAAGAAAAATGTCATTTGAGTCCTTTCGTGTCCCCAAATGCCTTTCTGTTGCCCTTGGAAAAGAACGCTTGCTTGCCTGGATGTGGTTCACGCATCACATTTTTTTTTCTTTCAAAATTCTAGACAAAACTCTGCCATTTTTTGACATTTAGTTAAGCCAATTCCACTTCATCCATGATACCAACATGCCTTCCTCACCGGTATCACTTGCTCCTGCCTTTCTCATGTAGCCCCACCTCTCTCAATTCCACACCACCTCTTCCTTCCTAAGGTCCTCATCCGTCCCTAATACACCACTGGCTATTCTCAGCCACCAAGAATTGGGTCAATTTTCTCATCGCAACTTTCGACCACACTATCTTCCCATAATTCCTTCACTCAACCATTCATTGTTCCTAACCTCTTCTTCCTTCTTAATCCCTAAGTGCTCAGGAGCTCCATCCTGTCCAACGGAGATGATGAAATCCATTTAGACTGCTGACCTTCCCACCACCCTTCGAGCCTCAGTTCCTCAGTCCCTCCTCATCATGCCTCGCGACTCCACACACGGCCCCGGGCGTGCACCTCTCCCTGTGTCTGCTCACCCTTCAAGCAGCCATTTTGGTAAATGAGTGACTTTCTCCGTCCTTCAAGCCCCACTGTCCCAGCCCCATCGCCATTTCCTTCATCCTGCTCCCTCTTCTCCAGAAGACCTACCGCATTTATCTGGCTGGGGTGGGGTGGGGTGGTGGTTGTTGTACCTGTTGTTGCTGGCCAGCCTCTCTGGTGTCTCTCTGTATCCTTTCTCTCCCCTCAGGCTATCAACAACTGAGTTTAGGTTGAACCATAGGAAACTGCCTCTTTTTTCAGGTCAAAAATGGTCGAGTATTGGCAATTTCATATGGTTCAACCTAAAAATTTTTCTCAAAGTTCTTAATACTCTGTTCCCTGTACATGGTAGGTGCCTAACAAATATTTGTTGGCTGATTAACAAGAGAAAAAGAGAATCTATAAAATGAGATAACATCCCTGTCTCTGGTTTAATAAGAGTTAAAAACAAACCACTTGTAAACACTAGAAAGGAAGCCCTGACATTATCAAATGTTAGCTATAAAGACTATATTCTAGGTGCACCTGAATGGCTCAGTGGGTTGAATGTCTGACTGTTGATTTCAGCTCAGGTCATGATCCCAGGGTCTTGGGATCAAGCCCCCTTAAGATTCTCCCTCTCCCTCCCTCTGCTCCTCTCTCCAACTTGTGCACTCGTACTCTCTCTCTCTCTCTCTCTCTCTCTCTCTCTCTCTGTCTCTCTGTCTCAAATAAATAAGTAAATAAATAAATAAATAAACGCTAAAGAAATTCTACATTTGATTTACCCTGGGTTCACACACGCAAGCCTTAGAAGGTACAGACCATTAGGCTCTTGTGTCTCTCTCTGTCTCTGATGAAGGTCATATGGTATCTGAACTTGAGTCAGGGTCTCATTCAGTAGAGCTATTATTTCTTCTCTGTCTAATCTACCACAGAATTTCTGGAAAATCCCTTATACTGGACGCCAAATGTGGCCTGTTGGCTATTGTGACTGTTTTGTTTTTTTTTTTTTTTAGAGTACAAAATTTATTTAAATTCAAGTTAGTTAACATGCTTTGTAGTATTGGTTTCAGGAGTAGAACCCAGTGACTCACCATTTACATATATCACCCAGTGCTCATCCCATCAAGTGCCCTGCTTAATGCCCATCATCCCTTTAGCCCACCCCCCCCATCTTCCCTCCAGCAACCCTCTTTGTTCTCTGTATTTAAGAGTCTCTTATGGTTTACATCCCTCTCTGTTTTTATCTGATTTTTCCTTCCCTTCCCTTCCCCTGTTCATCTATTTTGTTTCTATTTTTTTTATGTTTATTTATTTTTGAGAGAGACAGAGACAGAATGCGAGTGGGTTGGGAGAGAGAGACAGGGAGATGAATCTGAAACAGGCTCCAGGCTCTGAGCTGTCAGCACAGAGCCCGATGCGGGGCTTGAACTCAGGAGCTGTGAGATCATGACCTGAGCTAAGTCGGACGCTCAACTGACTGAGCCACCCAGGCGCCCCTGTTTTGTTTCTTAAATTCCACACACGAGTGAAATCATATGGCATGTGTCTTTCTCTGACTTATTTTGCTTAACATAATACACTCTAGTTCCATCCACATTGTTGCAAATGGCAAGATTTCATTCTTTTGGATCGCTGAGTAATATTCCATTGTATGTATATGTGTGTATGTGTGTATATATATATATGTAGATAGGTGGAGGTATGAGAGGGGGGGGGGAGAGAGAGAAAGAGAGAGGAGAGGGAGAGAGAAGAGAGAGGAAGAAGGAGAGAAGCAGAGAGAAGAGAGGAGAAGAGAGAAGAGAGGAAGGCGGAAGGGAGAAGGAAGGAAGGAGAAGGAAGGAGAAGAAGAGAAGAGAAGAGAAGAAGAGAAGGAGGAGGAGGGAGAAGAAGAGAGGAGGGAGGAGACGAGAGGAGAAGAGAGAAGAGGAGAGAAGAAGAGAAGAGAGAAGAGAGAAGAAGAGAGAAGAGAGGAGAGAGGAGAGAGGAGAAGAGAGAGGAGAGGAGGAAGAGAAGAGAAGAGGAAGGAAGCAGGAAGAAGGAAGAGGAAGAAAGAACAAGAGAAGAGAAGAAGGAAGAAGAAGGAGAAGGAAGAGAAGAAGAGAAGAAGAATGAGAGGAAGAGTAAGGAGAAGAGAGGAGGAAGAAGAGAAGGGGGAGAGGAGAGGGAGAGAGAATGTAGAGAGAATAGGAATTTATATAATTTATATATATGATAATATAATGATTAATTGTTAATTATAATTATATAAATATATAATTATTAATAATATAATAATTAATAATTATTATTATATTAACTAATATTAATTATAATATTATATATTATATAATATAATTATATTATATTAATAATATATAATATATAATATAAATAATAAATATATAGATATAGATATACCATATAGATATGGTATGTGTGTGTGTGTATGTGTGTGTATATATATATATAAACATATATATATATATATATATATATACACACACACACATACACACACACACACACACACACACACACACATACCATATCTTCTTTATCCATTCATCAGTTGATGGACGTTTGGGCTCTTTCCATACTTTGGCAATTGTTGATAGTGCTGCTATAAACATAGGGGCACATGCACCCCAGAGTTTATAGCAGCGCTACTGTGACTTTTTAAAAAACTTGTGGTAAAATGCACCTAACAAAATTTACTGTCTTCATCACTTTTAAGTGTACAGTTCGGTGGCATTAAGCACATTCACGCTGTTGTCAAGCCATCACCACAGTCTAGCTCCAGAGCTCTCTCATCCTCTAAAATTGAAACTCTGTCCCCATTAAACACCAACTCCCCACGCCCAGCCACCATCCCCTGGCAACCGTCGTTCGACTTTCTGTCTCTATGAATTTGACTAATCTGGGTAGCTCACAGAAGTAGAGTCGTACAGTCTTTGTCTTTTTTGCAAATAGCTTATATCGCTTAGCACAACGCCCTTGAAGTTCATTCATGTTGTAGCGAGTGTCAGAATTTCCTTCCTTTTTAAGGTTGAATAATATTCCATTGTACGTATATACTATATTTTATCCGTTTGGCAGACAATGGATGTTTGAGTTGCTTCCACGCTTTGGCCATTGTGGACAATACTGCTAGGAACATGGGTATACACATACCTCTTGGAGTCCCTGCTTTTAATTCTTTTGTACACATGCGCAGAAGTAGAACTGCTGGATCATATGGTGATTCTTTTTTTTTTTTATTATTTCTTTTTTATTGAGAGCAAGCGGGGGAGACGGGCAGCGACAGAGGGAGAGAGATCATCTTAAGCAGGCTCTGCGCCCAGCACAGGGTTCCATTTCACAACCCTACGGTCACGACCTGAGCCGAAATCAAGAGTCAGACCCTCAACCAACTGAGCCACCCAGGTACCAGTAATTCTATTTTTAATTTTTAGGAGAAGCATCATAATGTTTACCACAATGGCTGCACCATTGTATATTCCCACCAACGGTGTACAAGCTTCCTATTTGTCCACAACCTTGTGAACACTTGTTATTTTCTGCTTTATCGGTATTGGTCATCCTAATGGATATGATTACTGTGACATTTTTATAAAACTTAGAGGAAAATGTCACATCATTATAGATCAGTTTCACATTCATAACTGCACGTAGGGCTTAAACTTCACTGTCTGCATGTCCTGAAGCCTACACACCTCTTGACATTAACAAGTACATTCAACTTACATTATACTATCTTGAAAGGTTAATTTTTATGTATCTTAATCTATAAGTGTCCTGCAAAGAGTACAGTTTACCCTAATGTAGAAAAAAAAAATGAAATCTAAAAGCAAGTGATCATGAGACTGGAGATTAGTCTTAAAAGGAAATTGATTCTTAGAAAATAAGGAACATTAAAATCAGCCAAGTTAAGCAATAAAGAATGCAATCTTGTCCCAACAACACCACTCCTCTTCTGCCTGTGACTTTAATGAATGGATTTAATCCCTTAGGATGGAGACACGCAACCTAACCCACGGGAGAGTTGGATTCAGAACAGCTCTGTCTCTGTACCGCTTAGACACCCACGCTCTCTCGTGCATATATGTAGCTCTTGATCCAACCAATGTTTGCACGTTGGGCCCTGTGCTAACTTGTTTACATGCTCGTGCAAAGCTGCTCGTGTGGGAAAGGGGACATCCAGAGGAGGGAGGGACAGGGGGAGCAAAAGAGAGCTGGTCAATGACAGAAGGAACAAGATTCTCTGTTGCGACTTGGAAGAAAGAACGAATGGTGGATACAGTTGGCTTGTGGATTTGGTAATCAGACAGTCATGGGGTGCCTATCCGATGGCTTCTGTCTCCCCAAGAAGTATGAGGCTATTAGTGGGAGCTTTTTGTGTCCTCCAAAAATGGCTTTTGAATCTATAGGAAAGATTATCCCAAAGGAAGTTATTTGAGTTTAAAAAAAAAAAATACAGCACCTGGTCCTTCCTTAAGTTTCTTAATTCAGTTTACAAATTTTATTTTATTTATAAACCCAGCATGAAGCAATCCCTTTTAATTAGTTTGATTAATGTCTCTGTTCATATTAACATGGAATTAAACTCCTTTTAGCATTTTTTTCCTCTAAGCATTCTAAATTGCATTTATGTCTATTAATTCAATTTCCTTTCTTAAGTACTTCAGTGATTGAATTACCAAACAAACCTTTCCAAGTACTTCAGTAATCCTTGGAAATCTAATAAATTAAACTTATAAATACAGTGAGTCTTAAGCTCTCTTAAACGTTCCATTGCTCTTTGTACATTTACTAAGATTCTGACCTAAACTCAAAAGTCTAAATTCAGTTGTACATTTTAAATTAACAGCCAAAATTCTCTTAAATTTTATAATCATATAAGCACCCAAATACACATAGATTTTCTTATCTCAAAAATGTTACTGTTGGGGCACTCAGTCGGTTAAGCGTCCAACTCTTGATTTTGGCTCAGGTCATGATCTCACAGTTGTGGGATCGAGTCCCACATCAAGCTCTGTGCTGACCATGGATCCTGCTTAAGAGTCTCTCTCTCTCTCCCTCTCTATCTCTCAAAATAAGTAGAAAACTTAAAAAAAAAAAAAAAGAAATATTTATCTACAAAAGCAATCATAGCCATCCCCAACAATGTTGGCAGAAGTTTCCAAAGAGGTTTCTGGGTTTACCTTCTCAGCTGCAGAAATTTTTTATGAGCAGAGAGGTCCTAGCCCAGACAGTGATGGGGTTCCTACTGTGACCCCCCCAGGGGAGGCAGGTGTGGGCTTTGCCTTGTGTCATCCCTTTCCTGTAGATGGTCCCCAGCCTTACACACTGCTAACTGTTTCACTACTCAGGGAGGCCTGCAATCACTTCCACTCTATTAGATGCACTGAATCTCTGTAGTGACCCATTCTATCAGGGAATCTTTTAGCATCTATCCTTCTTCTAGGTCCACAACTTTTTTTTTTTTCTTTTTAAGATTTTTTATTTTTGAGTAATCTCTGTACCCATCGCCGGGCTTGAACTTACAACCCCGAGATCGAGTCACACACTCCACCAACTGAATCAGCCAGGCACCCCTATGGCCACAAGTCTTTTCTTTTTTTCTTAGGTTTTATTTATTTTTGAGAGAGAGAGAGCACAAGCAAGGGAGGGGCAGAGAGAGAGGGAGACACAGAATCCAAGGCAGGCTCCAGGCTCTGAACTGTCAGCACAAAGCCTGACATGGATCCCGAACTTGTGAGCTGTGAGATCATGACCTGAGCCAAAGGTGGACGCCTAACCAACTGAGCCACCCAGGCGTTCCTGGCCACAGCTCTTAAATAGACATCTAGTCCCAGGTTGAATCTCCCATGGCCTTGTCTGGTTCTAAGATCCCTCTAAAGATAGAGGCAAGGCCATCAGCTGACAGGGATTCCTGAGTAGGCCAAGGGATGAGGGTTGAGGAGAGAATAAGTGCCCGGGAGGAGCTTTCGAAGAGCACAGGGTTTTATTGACTTTATGGGTTTGGACACCCACCAGATGGTGAGCACTAGAGATGGGCAGGTGCTGCTCTTAAGTACCCATTCTCTCCACTGTTCTCATCTATGTAACGAGAGGTGGTTTTATTTGTTTGGGAGCTCCCAGGTGTTTTAGCACCTGTTTATTCCAGGCTTACATGCTGTTGTAAGAACACAGGTCACACTTGGAGACTTCTTAGGCATCAATCGGTGTTCACTCCATTTTGAAGAAAACCAAACAAAATTTATAGTGGTCATCAGACCAATTATCAAAGGAAAGGCTTAGGCCTGACTCCAAAGCCTGGTGAATGAACGCCCATCTATATGTTGTAAGTCACAATAACATGTTCAAAGGTGTATGTATCATTTCTGGCGTTCCCAATCTTAACTTAATATTTTTACTTTTTAAATAAATACTTCTACTTTAGTTATAAGATAAACCACAGGATCTAAACTGTGAGAGTGAAGAGGAACTGATGAAGGAAGAGAGACCCCCAGGGATCCATGGACTCAGAGGTCTAGGTGATATTAAAAGGTTAAGTAACCGAATTGGAAGGATAATCAGTTGTGGCCACCAAATAGGACTTGTGAATTAGAGTGAATGGTCAAAAGGGAGAGGAGGAAACATCACTGAAGAGAAGAAAGTCAGGAAACTGGATTCATCTGGATGACCTTGGCCAATTCTTGCTCTTAAAAAATGTATTTCCAAGGTTTGTACTTGACATGGATTGGTCAAGCCCACTGCGTTTACAAACAATGACACTGAGGCTCAGGAAAATTATAGGGGCAACATGGGAAGAGCGTTTGATCAACAATGTCTGTAGCCATAGGCTTCTTCTAATAGATCACTGGGATGGGCCATCTTTCACATGGGGTGTGCCATGGCAAGGGGCTCTTGAGTTTTTGAAGACTCAGTCTTGCTGGCGTTAGGAAAAAGCATGTGGCAGCCTTGCCTACCAACATCAGTGCTGGTGCCAGATAGAACTTCCTTTTGTGAGCCTATCTCAGTGATCCTCCTGCACTTTCAAAGGTCTCAGACATGGTGAGATTCCGTGGGCCAGACAACTTGGCTTTCAGCACCAGGATAATGGGGTCACAGCCATGGCCATGTGTCTGAGCCTGGAAAGGGCTTCCCACTCATTGCTGGTGGGAGTGAGAGGTGAAGGTGTCATCTTGCAAGTGGGAGCGCACAGGTGTATTCTGAGGTTGGTAGAAAGGTACATGCTGCTCAAAGAATAAGAGACAGATAGGTGACCGTCGGTGGAAAGAAGGAAACTGTAGACATCCCAAAATCCATTCTCATCCTTCACAAACTAGCTGGACAGTGTTATTTTCCATCCTTCGGTTTCTGACCATTGAGGATCTGTGGACTTGAAAAGAGGCACTTTCTCAGAAGTGTCTTGAATGTTCTTGAACATTATTAAACGTTATCTTGAATGTTCTTGTTCCTCCACTGATGGATAGCCAGGCATTTGGAGGTCAAGGTCCTCTACCTCCTCGGCAGGCCACTATCAGGTCTTTCCATGTTTTGAAAGCAGGTCAGACCTTCTCATTCCCTCCTAGACAAAAATCTCTGTCTCAGCAGCAGTGTCTGGGGAAGACTTGTCTCTGTGGGCAGTAAGGTCCTGGTGTTATTATGAATCGGTGACAACAGTAGGCCTTTGTGAGTGGCACCCCAGGCTCTCTTAGGACCACAGAAACCACGGCCTTGACTGATGTGGGGACGGCACACACCAACTCTGAGCTGCAGTCCGGACAGTGCTGCACAGCCTGGCTTAGCACAGAGGCTAAGGAACTGAGAGCCAGTGCACACAGACTGAACGACCAAAGGGCTCAGTGTCTGGCCTGCTAGCAAGGTAGGTCATAGCCAATGCTGCTCCCTAATTACTGAGGCTCCCTTCCTGACTTCTGGATCCTAGGAGACTCTGGAATACCTTTTCATCTCCCCACTCTGCTCTTTGCTCCTGTGAAACGTCTCCTAATGGATCTCCCTGCCTCTAGTATCAACCCCGACACTTGGCCTTGCATGCAGCTGCTGCATGTGGGAGACTGCACTTCTAAAAATAGCTAGTCCCACATACTTTTTTGGAAGCTTGCCGCTTAACCATCAAGAGATGGAGGCTAGGTCTCCTCCTCCCTTTGAAGTTGGGTGCCTTTCATACCTGCCTCAACCAATAGAGTGAGCAGAAACGATGCTACATGATTTCGGAGGCAAGGTCCCCCAAGCCAGTACAGCTTCCACCTGGCTCTTTGTCTTGAGATGCTCACCCTGGGCATGCAGCCACTGTGCCACGAGGAAGGCCAGGTTCATGAAGAGGCCTTGATGGAAAAGAGCCAAGGTTCCTGGCCCTCAGCACTGGCCGGACTCCCAGCCGACCACCAGCGCTGGCTCGCTGGCTGGCAGCTGTAAAAGGAGTTCTGTGATCTTGAATGCAGATCGTTCCAGCCTTAGTTGAGCCAACTAGACGGTCCTATGTAGAGCAGAGATGAGCCCTCCATGATGAGCTCTGCTCAAACTGAAGATTCATGAGTGAAGTAAATGTTACTGTTCTAAGCCACTGTTTCAGGTGGTTTGTTTTACAGTGGTGGATAACCAGAGCACTGGGAACACACGCCTCCCGGCTCCGCTTCTCAGATTCTCGTCCCTTTGCGCTCTGCTCCCCCTTCCCCAGCAGCCAGTCCTCCATCCAGCCTTACATGCTATCTCCAGACCTGGGCTTGCTGTGCTCTCTCACGCCTCCGAGCCTTTGCCCCTGCTCTTCCCTCTGCCTGGACCGCTCATGGTTCCATCCCCAGTGGCCACCCTCTCCTACCTAGGATGTCTTCAAGACTCCGTTCAGAAATCACACACTCAAAGGCTTGTCCCCTCCTCAGTTTGGACTAGCTGCACCCCGCATGTGTGGTCTCACATGCTGTAGCGCTTACCATGCTGTAGTGGGTCTGTTCTTGATTTCTTCTGAGATAGTGGGCTTCTTGTGTGAGGAGTGTGTCCTATTTGTCTTTGTGACCCCAGAGATGCGCACAATCTGCTATAGACCAAAGGTCTGTGTCCCCCCAAACTCACATGTTGAAATCCTAGCCACCAATGTGACGGTATTAAAGGTGGAGCATTTGGAAAGTAGGGTCCCCACAAATAGGATTGGTGCCCCTGTAAAGAGACCCCAGAAAGCTCCCTTGCCCTTCCACCTTCTTGTTGTGATGAGAGAACAGCCATGTGTGAACTAGGAAGAAAGCCCTCACCAGACACTGAATTTGTGGCACCTATATCATGGGACTTCCCAGCCTCCGTAACTGTGAGAAAAAAAAATTTTGTTGTTTATAAGCCATCCAGTCTATGGTATTTTGTAATAGCAATCTGAACAGACTAGACAGTGCCTGTCCTACACTACATGCTCAATAAATATTTCATGAAGCACTCATTCCAGACATGTAGACTTATGGCTTCCAGCTGAGAGAGTATATGCTATTTTCTGAGATAGGTCCCAATGAGCCTTCCAGGCCCCATGTTCTCTGGTGATCTGTGCCTACTTTTACATAGCTAAGTCCTTTCCTGGATGTTCCCAATTGCCTTTCTTGGCTGCACTCAAGATTAGCCCAGGCCAAAATATTCTCAACATACTCCTGATTCTAGAGGGTCCACACCAAAGGTGCCCACTACTGTGTGTAGGTTATCTGTTGGTGCCCAAAGCACAGTGTGCAGAATGTAAGTGGTATGGAATTACGTATGAGTGTACATGGGGATAGCTGGTGGATGCATCCCAGCTCTGGAATGGTAAGTTACATGGTGACGACTAACATTATCTGTGATAACTAATGCTAACTAATGGTATACCTAAATACCCTGCCTGTCACCAGGGGTAGGCTCTGGTAAACAAAACTGGCATTCGACAGGCAGGTGACCAAAAACCAATATTATCAATACTAAAGGAAACGTGAGGAGAAACACTCAAGTCCAAAACGAGAACTAACAACCGAAGAAACAGAGATAATTCAACAAGTACTTTAAAGTGATAAAAAGTAATATTCTCAGATTTGAGAGAATGTTGTGGTCATGAAAAGGAACAAGCATGGAAATGATGTGGCTATTGACAGTGGGGGATGTTGTCCACCTTGACAATGTACAGGTACAATTCTAGACAACAAAGCTGATAGAGGAGAAGAGGAAGGGAGCATAAAGGAAAGCACAGGAAGGTCTGTCAGTAGTTGATAGACAATAGCTAAAAGTGTAAGTGGCTTAAAGTCATGAAGTCAACCTATAAGAGAAAAAAAAAAGATGTGAGGTACTGAAGGGATGGGAAGAGGGGGTGGAATGTGGTGTTAGCAAACTGGATTCTCATCCATCTTAGCAGAAATCCCATAATGCCTAAAACTGAGAAATCTAGAAATTGTGGTATAAGCCAATTAACAAAAGACATGTGAGTATCTATTAGTTAAGGGTGGAGTTCAGGAGGCAGAATTATGGGAGCTTTCTTCCTATGTATTTACTTACATGTTCCAATGCTTCTCACAATAAAAGATGGCTTACCTGTGTGATAAGGAAAAAATAAAAATGTATGAAATAAAGATGGAGTTGCATTATATACACATTTACCAACCACATAAATTGAGGTATGTGGAAGGCAGGCAGAGAAAGGTAGGGAAGGAAGCCATGCAGTGTAGGTGACCCCACTGTGGGGTGAGCACGGAATCTGCCGGAAGCAAGCATGAGATGGAGAGCGGAAGCGTGTCCTTCTTGCACATGGTCCTAGATCCTGCATGGGCTACTGTGCTGAGTTGGACCCTGATGCTTAGAGATAAAAGTTTTAGTAAAACGTGATGTTCTAAACATTAAACCGTACCACTGCCGTCAATACGCATATGAGCCAGTAAGCCAGTGAGTGGAGATCTCAATGAGTTGAACGGACCTCTAATAGCAAGAGCATTGTAGACTTGTGCCTAAATATTATTTTTAATTGCTCTCTCTATATTAACTCTTAGTAACTGTATTCAACTGTGCTATCTGTAGCTGGATCCATGAGGGACAAGCAGAAAACTACTCTATTTATTCTCCCATTACTCCTTCAACTTTACGCTTTCCTTCTTTGCTGGCTGTGCATGAAATCTGGAGCAGGCCTTAGAGTATTTTTGGTCCTTTAGGTCACAAAAGCAGTCTTGTTTCAGTAATTGAAAATCCCCATCCATGGGGCGCCTGGGTGGCTCAGTCGGTTAAGCGTCCGACTTCAGCTCAGGTCACGATCTCGCGCTCCATGAGTTCGAGCCCCGCGTCGGGCTCTGGGCTGATGGCTCGGAGCCTGGAGCCTGCTTCCGATTCTGTGTCTCCCTCTCTCTCTGCCCCTCCCCCGTTCATACTCTGTCTCTCTCTGTCTCAAAAATAAATAAATGTTAAAAAAATTTAAAAAAAAAAAAAAGAAAAGAAAATCCCCATCCAATGGGATTCTGAAGTGTTGTTCAATTGAACGCTATCCCAGCTGGGGGTAGAAGAGAGTATGGTAGATTCTTCCCTGTTCCTCACTGCACCTCCCCCACCTCCTCCTGACTGAGGGGCTGGAGTGGGACAGAAAAGAGTGGTCAGGGCAACAAGTCCTATTCTGATCACGGTGTGGATGGATGCGCAACCACTGGCTCTGATTCCTGCAGGGTGCATTGTCGAGTTCTTGGGATCTCCCTACCCAAATGTATGGGCCGTGTCTGTCCTCTGCCGGCTCTCTCTGACTCTACCTGAAGTCTCTGAGCTTCCTCTGTGCATGCTTCCTCACCTCCCAGGCAGTCCTCTGAGGTGGGATCCTCTTTAAGGTGACTCCAGGCTGGTTCCTTTCTTCAGGGTCACTAACCTTTCTCCAGAACCTATCTGCTTTGTCCTCCACACATGTGCATATTGCTCCCAATGCAGTCCATTCTCTCTACTCCACTCCCAGGAAAGAGCAGCTGTAGCCTTTAGGTTTAAAAGGGGAATCAAAACTCCCTCTTCTTGGGCACCTGGGTGGCCCAGTTGGCTAAGCGGCCGGCTCTTGATTTTGGCTCAGGTCACGATCTCATGGTTCATAAGATCGAGCCCCACATTGAGCTCTGTGCTGACAGCATAGAGCCTGCCTTCTCGCTCTCTGCCCACCACTCCACTTGTGCATTCACTCTCTCTCAAAATAAATAAATAAATAAACTTAAAAAAAAAAAAACCTCCCTCTTCTTCCCAAGCTCCAGGGGACAACAAATCCAGCTTTCCAAGTGGTCCTCATCAACTCCAAATCACATTGCTTGAGGTGAAGGGGGAGCACTTACTCTCCCATGGGGTAAGCCGCAACACCCCAAAACATCCCTCACCCTCAGCCTCTTCCACCAAAACCCACTCACAGGTGTTGATGGGTGATGCTGGCAGAACTGGTTCCACAAACTCCACACACTTAATTTTAGGATATGGCACCCATGATATCGTCTTAGGAGGCGGCACCTGCCATATTGTTCTCAGCCACTGGGACACGGGCCAAAACGGCAAGATAAAAAGAGTCAGAGTTTGGCATTTTGTCACAATTTATAGAGTTTCCTCCAGGGTGTAAGTTCTTGTTACTAGAGGAGGTCCCATATTTATGTTACCATTTAGATCCAGACTTTTCTGCGAATGTGTGTCAGGAGGTGAGGTAGACTGAATTTGCATGGTGATTCCTGACAGAATGATGGAGTGTGGGTGGGGGAAGGGGAAGACAAGGAAAAGGAGAACATCCTGTCTCCCTGAGAATGGTCTTCACTCTCACAGTGGTTTCCACTGGGCCCACTGGAGAACACACAAGTTGAGGGAAAGGTGTCCCTATAGTTGCAGTGAGGCCAAGGCGAGTGGACACCAATAAGAAAGGCCACAATGGAAGAATGTGAGGGGGTCCCACAGGAGCAAAGAAGTCCCTCAGGGTCCAGGTAAGATTCACCCAATGTTTCCATAAAGAATTGGATGGGAATCCAACACTGGAGGCCCAGCATTAATGAATGCATTGGAGCTACAGAAACCAGACTTATATCCTTGGGACTATCACAACATAAAGTCTGTGGGCTGGTGCAAACTGGGACAACAGAGGCTACATGTGGCTTTTAGTGTTTGGACACAGTGTTGAGCTTAAAAATCCTTCCCCAGCCTATCTTTCAATAGAAGACAAGAGGCTAACACCTAGAAAGCACTCCTTGCAAGCAGGTGCCTTTGAGAAGGCACCACTGTTTGGTGCCTTGGACAAAGGACGTGGCTCCATTGGTATTGGGCCCACATCTCTGTCTGAGCATTTTAACTTCTTGTTTCACAGAAATAAGCTAATACCTCCATCTGTCTCATGTCTAAGCATGGTCTAGAATAACTCTTCAGAAAGTTCACCTTCTGCAAAAAATGAGCTAAACTTTTTTTTCCAGGGGAGACTGAACTGTCAGCCCCAAGAGAGCCAAGCTACCCTTCATTTTTGTTTACAAACAGTAAACAGTCTCAAATAGGTCCTTGCATGTGATGACAGCAGAAAAAAAAAAAAAGGCAAATGTATTCTAATTATTCACTTTGTTAGAAATCATTGAAGAATCTTGTGCTCTCGCTAAGCTCACTTAGGCTTCAGACTTTCAAAGGCTTTTGTCTGAAAACCCACTTAAAATGCACAGCAATTCCACCCCAGTTTGATAAGCTTCCCTCTTGCCACTTTCCGACACCCACAGGCCATCAGTCCAAATGAATTGCTGAGACCTTCTCCTCTTGTCCAGCATTGTCCTTCCTCAGCCACAGCCATGCTCTCTGTGACCCCTGGGCTCCTTCCTGCAGGACAGATTTGCACAAAGACCTCTCTCATAGCTGTTTCTCTCTGTCCCTGGAGGTCCCTGGGCTGAGTCCCTGGGTTGCAACCCAAGCCATGGCTAAGTGCAGTGACACAATTGGGCTATTGTATGAGCTGTAAGTCATCGGGAGGGCAGCAGGGGCCCAGGGCTGACTCACCAGGCACACCTGCCTGGTCCATTCCTCAGGGGTCCAGGGCAGGCCGAGTTTCCTGCATACCCTGGGTTTCATTCCACGCCTCTGGTGCCCAAACACTGGGGGCATCTCTTCCGCCTCCTAGTGGCCCCTCCTGCAGTTTTCCTAGCCTTGCCTTCTCTCTACCAGGGCAAAGGCCAGAGCCCAGGCCCTAGACACTGCAGCTCCAAGCCTTCTCCAGTTCTTGAGCCAATCATGACCAGAGCTAGCCACCTATCTGGGAGTTCACACCCCGCCCAAAGCTAGTTGCCAGTTGGATCCAGTACTCCCCGTTTCAGGATGGGTTCCCTCCAGCCTGTCATGACACTTTTAGGCTGCAGCATTTCTAGCCAGATTAAGGGTCGGTCAGCTGGGCAACTGCCTGGGGTATCAAGGCTGATATTGCAAAGGTGGAGGTCTTAAGCGGAGCTCAACGATGATAGCCCTTGGTAGAAGAAGAACAGAGAGTGAGCCCTGGGTTCACCAGTGCTTTCAAAGGGTTGAAACGGGGAGCAAATGAAGTAAGTAACATAAATGATGTCCAAGAGAGGCAAACAATGCAGAGGAGGGCAGGTGCAGCGAGGCTGGGCTAAGACAGGGATAGGGGACGGAGGAGTTTTCTAGGCCCCACCACCCATGGGGGCCAGAGTACTGGGGGCAAGTTCCAGAAAGATAGGAGGCGGGCTGGAGAGGAAGTTCTTGAGAGTCAGGGCAGCTTTGAAACGAGCCTACTGGCATGGTCCAGCTCCCTGTGGACTTGATCCTCCCCCAACAGTTGCCACCAGCCACATGCAGTGATCGAGAACTTGAAACATGGCAAGATCGAATGACGATATACTTAAGTGTGAAATACATACCAAATTGTGAAGACACGCCGAAAAATAATGTGAAATATCTCATTAATAAGTTTT
This sequence comes from Lynx canadensis, assembly GCF_007474595.2. Taxonomy (NCBI): domain Eukaryota; kingdom Metazoa; phylum Chordata; class Mammalia; order Carnivora; family Felidae; genus Lynx; species Lynx canadensis. The sequence goes on along the minus strand of NC_044305.1, from coordinate 53,997,428 downwards.
TGTGTCTACAGTATGTTGAAACAATAATATATTTGGTTAAGTAAAATACATTATCAAAATGAACTCCACCTTCTTTCTTTGCACTTTTAAAAATATGTCTATTAGAGGGGTGCCTGGGTGGCTCAGTCAGTTAGGCGTCCGGCTTTGGCTCAGGTCATGATCTTGTGGTCGCAAGTTCGAGCCCCGCGTCGGGCTCTGTGCTGACTGCTCAGAGCCTGGAGCCTGTTTCAGATTCTGTGTCTCCCTCTCTGACCCTCCCCCATTCATGCTCTGTTTCTCTCCATCTCGGAAATAAATAAACATTAAAAAAAAAAAAAACTTAAAAAAATATGTCTATTAGAACTTTTCAAATGACATAATTGGGTGGCAGCATGTCTTTACTGGACAATGTTTATCCAACCTGTTTACTCACCTGTATTTCTAGGTTCCCCCAGGCCAGTTCCCTTCAGGCTTTCCCTCCTGCGCTGCAAACTGCTACACCATCCTGCCCTTAGAATACAATGTATCCTGGCAAAAACAGGATGCTAAGGAAACAGGAGCAGTGACAGAACAGAGCAAACTCTTGGAGATGACAAACAAGATGGTCCTAGTTGATAGATTTATTAGAGGGGCTCCTGGGTGGCTCAGTCGGTTAAGCGTCCGACCTCAGCTCAGGTCATGATCTCACAGTTTTTGGGTTCGAGCCGTGCGTCGGGCTCTGTGCTGACAGTTCGGAGCCTGGAGCCTGCTTCAGATTCTGTCTCTCTCTCTCTCTCTGCCCCTCCCCTGCTCATGCTCTGTCTCTCAAAAATAAATGTAAAAAAATTTTTTAAAAATAGATTTATTAGAAGGGCTGGGCAATAATGTTGAGAAAATCTTCTAGAAATGGAGAGAAGAGATAAGAGAAAATTATAAGATATGCAAAAGCTAACAATCCACTATTAGGAATTCCCATCCTAAGAAAAGGGGAGAACGTGGTGGGAAGAACATCATCGAAAGATCTAGGATGTGGCGGACAAGAGACACAAGGTCAGGTCAAAAAGCTACGTTTTCAAGGAGTGCCCGGGTGGCTCAGTCAGCTGAGTGTCCGACTTCAGTCCAGGTCATGATCTCGGACTTTGTGAGTTTGAGCCCTGCATCGGGCTTGCAGCTGTCAGCACAGATCCTGCTTTGGATCCTCTGCCCGTCCTCTGCTTGCTCTCTCTCTCTCTCTCTCTCTCTCAAAAAGGCTTTTTTTTTTAAAAGCTACATTTTCATCCATCATACTAGGAAGTTGACAGAAAATGTCTACAACTGAAAAACTGAGAAAGAGCAATATAACCACATGATTTAGATATTTGGTCCAGAAGTAAATACTAAGTGATGGTCTCTAGAGAAAGAGATCATTGGTGGCACTGCAAGCCAGCCCACGGCTGTGGACCCTTAGCCCCTTCAAATGACAGGGCAAACATCAATATGAAAAGCAAAGCTTTTCATAAAACAATATTTTAATGAACTTGAGATGGAGAAAAATTACAAATAAGACTCAAAAATTGTAAATCCTGAAGAAAATAATAAATGAGTACAATTCCATTTAAAACAAGGACTTCCATTTCTCAGAAGACACAATCCAGAGAGATAAATAAACACAAATCGTGAATTGGGAGATGATATTCTCCACACATTCTTGACAATAAGAACTTAAAAAAGGAAAAAAGCAACACTCAATATAAAAAAAGGGTGCAAGTATGAACAGGCAATACACAGAAGAGGAAACATAAATGGCCATATGAAATATTGGTCATCTGGCCAGGGAACAGGGGAATGCATGTTAGAACCAAAATTTGATTCCGTTTCATACTTGTAAGACAGTCCCGGTCTGCCAGTCAACTGGTATAGCCTCCTTGGGGAACCAATCAGCAATATCTAGTCAAGTTCAATGTGACCATATACTGTATGGCTGAGAAATTCCACCGTTAGTCACACACCAAGAAATTCCATGTATGTATTCTACATATATGTAATCATACATACCTATATCCATATTCCATAATTTATATAATTCCATAAAGTATCATCTTCCATATATATAGATGGAATTTTATAACATCTGCACAAGAATGTTTCATAGTGACACCATTTGTAATAAATAACAAAAACTATACACAACCAAGTATCCACAGACAATGCACTAGCTAAACAAATAATAATGAATGACCATAGTCAAAACAATTCACACGAATTTGTAATCTGAGTAAAAACGTTGCAGTAGAATATATTCAGTGTAAGATTATTTATGTGAAGTTGAAAAACAGGCAGCACAATGATATACATTAGTTAAGGTTATATATGTACATACACATGTTTATAACAGAAATAGATAAGATGAATCAGAATGATTAAAAACAAATTTAGAACAATTCCCTTGGGTCAAAGGGAGAAAACAGGACTGAATCACGGAGAAACCCACAGGCCCTCCACCTGTATTGGTAACATTCATTCCTGAAGCCAAGGCAGGTACAAGAGTATCAACTCTCACATTTTATTTCTTTTTGACACAGTTTTGAATTGTGAAATATAATATGCTCATACAAACTGCATGAAACCTTCCATGTACAGTCTAATGTATTTATAAAGCAAATTCCCACATAATTGCCATCCAGGTCAACAGGGCATTGCTTTTATACCAGAAGCCCCGCCTGTAACTCTCATCCCCATCAAAATACCCTCCTTCCCTCCAGAGGCAACCGCTATTCTGACTTGAATACCACTCTGGACTCTCTTTAGTTTTTACCACCTGAGTATGCATCCTTGAACATTAGAGTTCGGTTTTACCTGTTTTTCAACATTATATTAATGAAATCATATTGTATTATCTTGCAGCTAACTTCTTTTCCTCCATATCAATAAAAATGCTGTGTGTGTGCACGCATGTGTGTATTTAATTTTTGCTACTGCATAGTAAATCTATTACGTTAACATATAAAAATGCATTTATTCACTCTGTTCTTGATGAGTCTCTGCTGATTACTGGAAGTGAATAGTGTTTTTCATTATCTAAATTTTAATGTGCCTCCAGAAAAAGTTGTCCAGTTTAAAAAATACGACAAAGAAAATGGAAGAAGGGGGGCGCCTGGGTGGCTCAGTCGGTTAGGCGTCCGACTTCAGCTCAGGTCACGATCTCGCGATCTCGCGGTCCGTGAGTTCGAGCCCCGTGACGGGCTCTGGGCTGATGGCTCAGAGCCTGGAGCCTGCTTCCGATTCTGTGTCTCCCTCTCTCTCTGCTCCTCCCCCGTTCATGCTCTGTCTCTCTCTCTGTCTCAAAAATAAATAAACGTTAAAAAAAAAAAATTAAAAAAAAAGAAAAAAAAAGAAAATGGAAGAAGGAACAAAGCTGTTAAGAATAAGGAATATTTCGCTGATTTATTTGAGGGCGCTAATTTCCATTCAGGCAGTAAAAGTGACACCATAGTGAATTTGTTTCCAAACCTCACTATTGTGTGCAACCAGTGGTCCTGGTTCTGCTTTGGCCGGCCATCAGAATCCCCTAATTGGCCTGTAGAATTCTGGACCCCTCCCACAAAGTGTCTGGTTTGTAGGGCTGGCTGGGGTCTGGAAAACTATATTTCTAACAGCGAACAAACTCTGAGAACTGTTGCTGTCAACAATTCTTGTGCAGAGGCTGGTAGGCATTCTGAACTTGAAACATCAAATCGAAAAGAACAACATGCACATTTTTGTGTCACAAAATTACTTTAAAGACTTTTTACCTAAAAGCTTTGGACATCAGAACAGTGCCCTTGTCTGTGTGAAAATGAAATGTCGGTAGCGCTAAACCAAATTTGACTGAAGCAACTAGGTGGCCTATTGCACTCAATTTCTCAAGCTGACTCCATTGTCTCAAAGGGTAACACATGCAAAAAATGAGTTTATTCATTCTTGGGATATCCGTAATTGCTGTTTTGCTAACTCAGTGTATTATGGGAAAAGCTATTAATGGGGGGTCCTTATTTATAGATTTGACTTGGGAGATGTTATTGCAAGTTGTATTTGCAATCATCCACATTAAATGAGCATTTGAATGTTTTTGGCCATTATTACTGATGGAAAATACTACTGCTCAGAACACAACCATGTAAAATTCTGAAGCACTTTCTGGACATAAAAGTCAAAAGGTTAGCAACATATTCTGAGCTCAAGATTATAACTGTAATTATGTAGGCTACCTTTGTCCTTAGAAGGTATTATCCATGCATTAGTCATTGATTCATTCATTCATCTATTCTTTCATTAATTTATTCATCGAACAAATAGTTATAAGATCCCACTATGTGTTCACTCTGTTTTAGGTCTTCGAATATATCAGGGTGAAGTGGGAACGGCAAAACTCCTCTGCATTCCTGGAGCTTATGTTCCAGCGAGGGATGGAGACACACTAAATCAGAAATATAATAAGTAAATAAAATGCCTATTTTATTAGAAGGTGGTAAGTGCTATGAAAAAAACAGAGCAAGGGAACAACACTCAGGATTGTGGAGAGTTAAATAATGTGGTCAGGGTGGGCGTCATTGACGAGGTGACATTTTAACAAGGCTTAAAGGAGGGACCTAGCCACATAGAAATTTGGGTAACAGATGAAAAGCGAACAAAAATGTCTCTAAAGTGGAAACATGCCTGCTATCTTTGAACAGCTGTGTGAAGCACAGGTACTCAGTGTGTCTGGACCAGCGAGACAAGGATGGGGAAAGCCAGAGTCCGTGAGGCCAGGGTAAGGATCTTGGCTTTCAGCTCACGCCAGATGCAGGGCTTGGGGTAGAGGACAAGCATGGTCTGACTTAGTTGTTTGTATACAACTTTTATGGAAGAATCATTGATATACCAGAAACTGCATATATTTGTAAGTGTATAATTTAATGTGTTGACATGTGAATGCACCTGTGAAACCATCACCAAATCAAGGTCATGAACAGATCCACGGTGCCGCTTTGTACATTTTGCTTCCCACCCCTTCCTCCAAGTAAACACTCAACTGCTGTCTGTCCCTGCAGATGAACTTGCAGGTTGTGGCATCACACCCCATGGGCTCTCCTTTGGCTTTTTTCAGTCGATACTTATTTAGTGATTCATCCATCTTTGTTGCATGTGTCCACAGTTTGTTCCCCTTTATTTCAGAGGAGCGTTCCATTGTATGGACGTACCAAGACTTATCCTCTAACCTGTTGGTGGGCACTTGAATTACTTCTGGTCTTTGACTATTATAAGTAAAGCTGCCATCAATGTTTGTGTACAAGCCTTTGTATGGATACATGCCCAGTGTGGCAAGGCTGGATCCTACGATAAGTAGACGTTTACCTTTTTAAGAATCAACCATACTGTTTTCCAAAGTGGTTGTACCATGCTGCGGTCCCAGCACCAGAGCCAGGCATTCCAGTTGCTCCACATTGTCACAGCTGATAAGGCCAGTCTCTTAAATTTTAGACATTCTGATAGGTATGCAGTATTAGCTCACAGTGGGTTTTTTTCAATATTTATTTATTTTGAGAGAGAGACCATGCGTGCACAAGCTGGAGAGGGGCAGAGGGAGAGGGAGAGAATCCCAAGCAGGTTCCATGCCCAGCACAGAGCCCAATGTGGGTGTGATCCCACAACCCTGGGATCATGACCTGAGCTGAAATTAAGAGTCAGACACCAAATCAACTGAGCCACCCAGGCATCCTTTATGGTGGTTTTAATATGCATTCTCTGATGACTAATGATGTTGAACATGTTTTTGTGTGCTCACTTGTCATGTGAAATGTCTTCTTTGGTAAAGTATCTGTTCAAAACTTTTGCCCATTTTTAAAACTGAGCTGTTTGTTTTCTTATTATTGAGCTATTAGTCTTATTATTGAGCTTTATTTAGTCTGATAAAGTCCTTATTCTGTTAATGATTGACAATTATCTTTACCCAGCCAGTGGCTTGTCTTTTCATTCTATTAACAATGTCATTCAAAGAACAAAGGTTAACTTTTTCTTTTATGGGTCATTATTTGGTCTTGGCCTAACCCAAAGTCACAAAGATTTTCTTTTATACTTTCTTCCAGAAGTTTCATGGTTGTGATCCTCTTTGGGTTGACTTTCATATATGGTACAAGTTATGAATCAAAAATATTTTTGGTGTATGAATATCTAATAGTTCCAGTACCATTGGTTTAAGTGACTATCCCTTCCTCACTGAATTCTCTTTGCATCTTTGTCAAAACTCAGTTGTCTGTGTACATGTGGGTCTATTTCCAGACTCTATTCTGTTTGTCAGTGTTTATGCCAGTAGCATACTGTCTTGATTACTGTGGCTTTCTAATAATTATAGAAATCATATAGCATTAATCCTATTTGTTCAAAGTTATCTTACTTATTATAGGTCTTTTGCATTTCTGTATAGATTTGAGAATCAGCTTGTTAATTTCTACAAATAAATGGTCTGCTTGGATTTTGACTGGGACTGTTCTTGTTTTTTTTTTTTAAATTTTTTTTTTTCAACGTTTATTTATTTTTGGGACAGAGAGAGACAGAGCATGAATGGGGGAGGGGCAGAGAGAGAGGGAGACACAGAATCGGAAACAGGCTCCAGGCTCTGAGCCATCAGCCCAGAGCCTGACGCGGGGCTCGAACTCACGGACCGCGAGATCGTCACCTGGCTGAAGTCGGATGCTTAACCGACTGCGCCACCCAGGCGCCCCTGTTCTTGTTTTTTATTGATGTATAGGTGACATACAAAGTTATGTGAGTTTCAGGTGCACAACATGGTGAATCAACAATTCTGTACATGATGCAATTCTCACTACCATAAATGTGGTTACCATCTGCCACATACAATGTTATTACAATATTAGTGACTATTCCCTATATGTTTTTATAAATAAATAAATAAATTTTTAAAGTTTTATTATTATCATTATTTTAGTAATCTCTACCCCCAATGAGTGGCTTGAACCCACAACCCTGAGATCAAGAGTCACATGTTCCTCCCACTGAGCCAGCCAGGTGCCTCTCCCTATGTGTTTTTTAAATTTTTTTTTTCAACGTTTATTTATTTTTGGGACAGAGAGAGACAGAGCATGAACGGGGGAGGAGCAGAGAGAGAGAGAGACACAGAATCGGAAACAGGCTCCAGGCTCTGAGCCATCAGCCCAGAGCCTGACGCGGGGCTCGAACTCACAGACCGCGATATCGTGACCTGGCTGAAGTTGGACGCTTAACCGACTGTGCCACCCAGGCGCCCCTCTCCCTATGTGTTTTTAATCTATATATCAACTTGGGGAGAAATGAGTCTTCCAGCCTATGAATAAGGTATATATTTCTATTAATTTAAGTCTCTTTAATTTTTCTCCACAAAGGTTTGCAGTGCGGGGTCTTTTGCACCTTTTGTCAGGTTTATCCCTAAGTTTTTAATATTTTTATGTGATACTGATTTTACTTTCATTTCTGATTGCTACTAGTATATAGATAAATAATCGATTTCTGTATCTTGATATTGTAAGCTGCCAACCTTGGTAAACTCATTAATTCTCATAGCTGATTTTTAGATTGCATCAGATTTTCTACACAGTCACGTTGTCTGGGAATAAAGCAGAGGTGGTGTTACCAGAATCTGGGGGCTAGGCTTACCTGATGGACCCTGAACCTCTGGCAGAGCCCCAGGAGGTGGAGACAGGATGCAATGAAACTGCTGCTGGAGACAGTGCCTAAGGATCCCTGTTCGGTCTCCCTGCAGAGCCTCCAGTTGGCCAAAGACAGCGGAAGACAGCTGGTGTGGTCATCTGGGAAAACAGCCTGCCCAGCCAGGTCTCCTGTGATAGAGAGCAGATAGATGAAGGGCAAAGGAGGTATAGAAAAACAAAGAGGTCAACAAATGGCACAAATATTAAGACGTCCAAGGATATGAGGAGGAACCAAGGGGGGCACCGGGCAGGGGCAATGGTGAGGCCGAAGGGAAGCCAAGCTAACCCAGGCCTATAGGCAAATGAAGGAGATTGCAAGGGAGTGGAAATAATCAGTGGCGTCAAGTGTGACGGAGAGGTCAAGAGAGAGGCTGAGAGATGACCCTGAAGTTGGCGACATGGAGGCCAGCAGCGAGGTAGACAGCGGGTGGGAGAGAGGACGTGGTGAGGGAAGTACACACAGTTCTTTTGAGGCTTTGCCATGAAGGGGAAGGGAGCAGTGGGACTGGAGCTTTAAGAACTGGCGGTCAGGAAGTGTGTGTGTATGTATACATGCGTGCGCATGTGTGTGTTAAGCTAATGAGAAATAACAGTATGTGTGTAGGCTAATGAGAATCAGTCTCCCTCAAATCACTCAATAAATATGTACTAATTGGACCTCCTGTTTCAGATGATAGAGGCCAACTCAGACTGAAGCAGAAGAGGGAGAATGACAATACTCTTTGGGCACAGAACCATCCCATGGAGCTAAGAGACCGGCATGGGGCGGGATTTGGGAGAAACTGGAACCGGAGGTGAAAATACCATTGGCACTCCCTCCCTATCTCATGATTTTCCATCGACTTCCTTCTTTACTCTCACTGCGGTCAGTGCTGGCCACATGGCAGAAATCATGGCCTCTGAGAGCTCCTGAGATATTTTTTATAGCTTCAGCCACTAAGTTTGATGCAGCCGTCTTGGGATCCAGCCCACAGATTCAAGAGGAGATCCCTGATTGGCTCAGATTAGGGATCTACTTATTCCTGAATTAATAAACTGTGGTTTCAGGTGGTGGAGACTCAACTTCTAAAATGATAACTATGTCAAGGGGTGGTGGGGAGAAGAGGCACTTCTCAGAAAAATTGGGACCTCCACAAAGAGAAGTGTTCAATACAAAACAGTCCTGGGTTTGGAATTTGTCAGCATGTGGCTGGTTCCCAGCTGGTTCTCAGCCAATAGAAATAGCTTTCCAGAGCCCTAGGGGATTAAGCCAACTATGAAGATAAAAATGGATAGAGTCAAGAGGGGGAGGGTGTCAGGTTACGCTTGGGAAACTGACAAAACCAGGTGTCAGCTCGCCCAGCGTGCATTTCCGGTTTCCGGTGTGCCCTCCTAGACTGCAGAGTTGAACAGGTGAAAACCTCATTTTCCGGAATCCCAGGGAGCAGGACTCTAGACATCACTTAGGATCCACCTTCTGAGGGAAATGGCGGAGGTTAAATTTGGAGTTAAGTGGCCAGAAAGGCAGAGGCTGAGACACCTATTTCAACTGGTGTGCCATGAGCAGAGGTGAGTGGTTCTGAAGCCAGCATGTGTGGGGGCTGTTTGCTGATGCTGCAGGCCCCTCCCGGATGGCCATGAATGTGGCCTGGTTCTGCTAGCAGGCTTTGGGAGCAGCTCCAGGGAGCCCCTCCTGGGGTCTGTTCTTCAGTGTGTCCAAGCATCTGGTAAGCCATTTAGTAGCCCGAGTTGAATCCTATTCTGCCTCCACTAGCTCAAGGGGATTCTTTGCGGCTGAGCCCTGATGAACGAATGCAAATGTGATGTAGCGGCCATCTTCAGAGAACTACGCAGAAACCTTGGTATCTGAAATGCAGTGTGCAGTGAGGGCTAACCATGGAGTGATGGAGTACTGATAGCCTTCCTGTTCCCATCTGGTTTAGCCCTAGGGTCTGGGGCCAGGACTTGCTGGATGTGAGTAGGGCACAGTTGCCCCAACCCCCGGGGCAGAAAAGGGAGCAATGGCACAGAACTAATCTGGGCCTCCTATTGGCTATGTGGGAGTAGTGAATTCCAGTTTATCAGATCTGGCAGCAATCCAACATCCCCACTTTGCGGAAGAAGAAGGTAAATGACACAAGACATATTTAGAATTACAGGGAACCCACATCTTGGATATCGTGACTGGCTCCTAGTACATACCAGGAGTAAATTGTACCCAGAACGGTGTTGCATAGAAACTCAGGAAATGGTCCTAGAATGGAATATACAGTCAGCCTTGAACAACACGGTTTGAACTGTGCAGGTTAATGTATATGAAGATTTTATTGAATAAATATAGCATGGTACTGTAAATGTATTTTCTCTTCCTTATGATATTATTAATAACATTTTCTTTTCTTTATTTTATTGTAAGAACACAGTATTATAAGACATACAACACACAAAATATATTAGTTGATGGTTATCAGTAAGGCTTCCAGTCAATAGTAGGCTATTAGTAGTTAAGTTTTGGGGGAGTCAAAAGTTACATGTAGATTTTTGACTGCATGGGGGTCAGTATCCCTAATCCTCCCGTGTTATCCAAGAGGCAGTTATATTTTATTTAAAACAATTTTTTTTAATGTTTATTTTTGAGAGAGAGAGAGAGAGAGAGAGACAGAGTGTGAATGGGGGAGGGGCAGAGAGAGGGACACACAGAATCTGAAGCAGGCTCCAGGCTCTGAGCTGTCAGCACAGAGCCCGACGCGGGGCTTGAACTCACGGACTGCGAGATCATGACATGAGCTGAAGTCGGACGCTTAACGCTTAACCGACTGAGCCACCCAGGTGCCCCAGTTGTATTTTATTCTTAATCGGTTTCCCCACCACTCACTCCCCTTTATGTACAGGTGCATTGAGCCATCACCGGATACGAACATTACAATGAGGCCACCAAGAAGCAACAGTTACTATTATTGTAACCTGGGGGAGAGCAGCTTCCAAGAAATCTTACAAAAGACTTGTGGCCATTTTCCTATGTATCAAGAAAATGTGAAAGCCATCTCCTCGGGACCAAATTTACACTGATCGATGAAGTGCTTCGCCAATTTAGACAGTAAGAGGTTGTTTAATTATAGCAGGGTAGTGGTGCATATTACACCAAACATTTGTTTTACATCTGAAAGCCCTGGAAATGGAAATTAATAGATTCACGCAGGAATGAACTTACTTGTGGGGGCCCAGTGATTCTGAGTAGACCAGCAATTACTCATTTTTCTTTGAATTCATTTCTGTGATGGAAACACAAAAAAGTGATTTCAAGAAGGAAAATCGTTGCATGGAAATCTGGCAAGTTTTCACAAGGACTGAATTGCTCTTTTGTTTCCTGCCCAGCAATATGAGATTGTCAGCTGAAACTGGGTCTCTGCTGTGTTAGCAGAGGCAGAGAAGGCTCTGCGTCCAGCAGTGGCCCTGCCCTGGGACCAGCCTCCCAGGAGTTTCCAGAGCATCCAGAGGAGAACGGAAAGCAGGTCCTTGGGAGAACAGGGCACTGCCAGCATTCGGATAACGAGCAAGCATTCCAGAGGAAAGACAGCTGGCAGATGTGGTCCACCACGAATTGGGATCCAACTTTAATGTCATTGTCATGAAGATAAAAAGCAAAAAGGAATAATGAAGTCAACCAAATGAGGTCAGGACTTCACTTGTTTAACCCAAATCAACTGACTTTGCATGTGCAGACCCTGTAGGAGCTTGATTTTCTGGCCCCCATTTAGCCCCATGCCTGGTACAGTGTAGCTGTTCTGTTTCACAAAGAATGTTAAGTGATGATGAAACCAGGAAGGCTGAGCTAAGAGTAAGGAAATACTTAGGATAGCAAGACCAACCTATGGATGACTTTTTTTTTTTTTTTCTTTTAAATGAGCCAGGTGTGGGAAGCTAATGATAGAAGCTAGAAGCTTGGCTGTGGCCTGAATTAGGTATCTGGGAGGAACCTCAGAGTTGCAGGGGTGGGAAGCGGGACTGGGATGGAACATAATAGCAGCCAATGTTAACAATAGGGATTGAAGTAAATGAGTTTCTTGGCCCCCTTCCAGCCGTCCCGCAACCCCAGCCTGCTGGCGGCTTACTATAACCAGGCCACAGGCAGGCTCTATGGTCCACCGCCCCCATGCTCTGGGCAGGTTGGAGCCTGGATATGAAACAATAGAAATGATGATTATTGAGTAAGGTCCTTAATCCAACACTATGTAAATCTTAAAGCTGTCTGTTGGAAATTGATTATATTTTTCCACAGAGGTGAATGAATTAGGCATTGATATAAAGCTCTCTCACTTACTCCCAGTACACAAATTACATATATTTTTTGAAATCTCTCATGATCCTATAAATCAGAGGGCAATTAAGTTCTCTCGAAGTCTGGAGAACAGAATATCAAAACCAGGCAGAGAAAAATGGTCTTACCTGGTTGAATATCAGCGAATTCCTCTCGCCGTTAAATAAAGTGCCATCTTGCCAAATGCCAGTGAGCAAAGTATTCTAGAAACTAGAAGCAGCTGGAGTTTCTTCTCAGCCCCAGAGTGGTATGCCTGGTAACCCTGGCCACTTCTCCTAGGGAGGGAGAGGACCGGGTGACAGCAGAAGTCACAGAGCCCGTACAGCCTTTCTTGATGTATATTTAGCGGATGTTCAAACAGGGTGTGAGGAATCTGTCCTCAATAAATTTGGGGAAGAGCCACATAACATGTTTGACTCTGAGAGAGTCACAATATCTATTAATATACAAAATTTCTGAGCATGCCTGCAACATGGAAAAAGTAACTCGGATTAGTTCCGCAGGTACCGAGTTGACGAGCCTAGTTTTGAGTGTTATACCGTAGAGCGCCTGGAGAAACGGCCAGTCGGAAGATATGCTTCCGGTCTCTTTTGGGGAGTGAGAAGTTCTCGGGGCCGAATCTCTCCAGGCCATTTCAGGAGTCGGCTTCCCCAGGCCCTTTTGGGAGGGGTCACTGTGGGAGGAATAGATTTGCCTTTAGTGGCATCTGCTTGGGTGGTCTCGGACTCTGGAGAACCAAGAGAGCCTGAAGGTTCGGAGTGGGGAGTCCAAAAACGACAGTTCTGAAAGTTCCTCAGAGCTCTTGCTGGGGTCTTGGCTTAAGAAAAGTTGTGAAAGGGGATCCTAGGTTTTCTTCTAGGTCAGTGCTGGTTTAGCAGAAAATAATGCAGGCCACGGATGCACTTTAAAATTTCCTAATAGCCACATATAATTGAATGAATTTTCATAATATCTTTTAGTGAACTCAGCAACATATTTTAGTTCACCGTGTATTCCATTTAAAAAAATACTAATGAGATAGCTTATTTTTTTTTTTTTTAATTTTTTTTTTTTCAACGTTTATTTATTTTTGGGACAGAGAGAGACAGAGCATGAACGGGGGAGGGGCCGAGAGAGAGGGAGACACAGAATCGGAAACAGGCTCCAGGCTCCGAGCCATCAGCCCAGAGCCCGACGCGGGGCTCGAACTCACGGACCGCGAGATCGTGACCTGGCTGAAGTCGGACGCTTAACCGACTGCGCCACCCAGGCGCCCTAGCTTATTTTTTTTTAAGTCGGTCTTTGAAATCGTGCGTGTGTTTGAGACTTATGACGTACGGTGGCCTGGACTGGCTGCACACATGTGGTGATGCCTAGCTCTAGTTCAGCAAAGAAGTAGTTGCAGTGCAAGAAAGGAAGTTGGTTTCCAGGCTTACCCCACTGTTTGGAAATGGGTGGGTTCAATGCTGATTTCCTCTCTGAGATGGTTAATTTTGTGTCAACTTGACTGCGCTAAGGGAAGCCCATTTAGCTGGCTAAACATTATTTCTGGGCGTGTCTGTGAGAGTGTTTCCAAAAGAGATCAGCATTTGAATTTGTAGATGAATAAAAAGAAAGATTGCTGTGGGCATCACCCAATCCTTGAGGGCCTGAATAGAACAAAAAGGCGGAGGAAGGGCGAATTTGCTCTCTGCTTGAGCCAGAGTCCATCTCCTGCTGTCCTCAGACATCAGTACCCCTGCTTCCTGAGACCTTCGGATCCGTCCAGGACCTGCACCATCGGCCCCCGATACCCGGGCTGAGTTACACCACCGGCTTTCCTGGTTCTCCGGCGTGCAGACCATGGGGCTTCTCAGCCTCCATAACCGTGTGAACGGATCCCTGTAACAAATCTCAGTCTTTGTATCTCTGTATATCCTACTGGTGGTTCGGCTTCTCTGGAGAACACTGCCTAATACAGCCTCTAAAACAGGAAATCTCAAGGGTGAGAACTCTTACTCACCACGGAACCCTCTAGGCCTTAGCATTTTATCAATGTGTGGCTCATCAAACACATACATTTGTTTTGTTCTTCCCTTTTCACAAAGCATCTTGTGATCTGTTTTCTCAATAACACCTTCACACGCCCTGCTGCTTCTCAGCACGTCCGCATTTAGCACGCTCTCGTCTGATGAAGGTTCGAGCTTGTCTATCTGTCTTAACTACCCCTCCCCGCTCCCTGTGTCTCCTTCACTGTGGCTACCCAGGGTTGTCTCATATGGAGCAGGCAATCACTTTCTGTTGAAGCAAACATAATTGAATTGTTTCCAGCATGATGGAAGAAAGAGAACATGCCTTGAAAATTGGACAGACCTGGGTTTGAGCACTATGAGGGGTGTGTGTTTGAACACAACAAATTCCTCTGCTTCACTCCTCAGAGGTTTATTTACTGGTGTTAAAAAGAAAACCACAGGCCCCAAATGACATCACTTAGACTCAGGCCCCCAGCCAGCAAACCAAGACTCAATACCTGATGTAGCAGCACGGGCAAGCCCCTGGGATTGTAACCTTTAGCCAGTCAACAAGGAATTTGCTGGTCGATACTATGCTATTTGCTGATAGGCCCCTCCTTCTCCCCTTAGGAGGGTGACCTTGCCTAAACAACGAACACCTTGCTAATAAATTCCTTTCTTCTTCTCTGTTTAAAGTCCTCTCTTTGTCTTTTAAAAAACCTTTCTTTTGTTTAGCTCAGAGGATCTCCCCTCTACTTGCCACACGGGATGCTGCCTGATTCCTGAATTGTCAAGGAAGCCAATTAGGTCTTCCAATTCACTCAGTTGAATTTTGGTTTTCAACAAAATTTGGTTTTCAACTTCCCAGTCCCTGACTCAGGGCTGAGGAGAGAGGCCCCTGTTGATGTCTTCACGGGACGTAGTCAGGGGAACCAAGATTCTCCCTGGGACCCACCCTTCCTTGCATCCCCTCTAAGGAAGCCCCCCCCCCCCCCACCCCGGAACACCACTCAGTCTCTGTCACCTGCTCTAGGGGGAGCTGCAGACGTAGGGACCCAGAGGGAGGTCGTTTGCAGGTTCAGCTCAGAGCAGGTCCAGGAGTGGGCTTGCAGCCACCCCCAAGGAGCGCTGTTCACCTCCTGCCTCGCCTTCCTCCTGTCTCTGTATTTCTGCTGTATTTCCTGGCTTATGTGGAGCACTCGCCCACAGAAGACCCACGGGGTCTGGCTCTTTGGACTTCAGGCCTAGCGTGCAATTAGGCAAAGAGCAGAAACTCATCACTGCCTTGAGGGCACAGTGGTTCCCTCCCACCCCTGTCACGCTCCACATTTCCCATCTACAGCTTTCTGCCTTTTTTTTTTTTTTTTAACCAAGATACCTCCACCACCCTGAAATCCTACAAGATCAATCTGCTGATGCATTTGCATTCTAGCTTTCCTTTTGAAACAAGAGGGAGAACGCCTGCCCCAGCCTCCCCCGGGGCGTTTGGAGAGAAACCTGCCACCAGCAGGAAAAAGTTATTTAGTGGCATTGTAGGTGGGGGTGGGGGGTGGGTCTGGGTGTGGCCTGGAAAGGGGAGGACCTGGCTAAAGGCCTGAGCAAGCCCTTCCTGCTCTTGGTTTTCTAGAACAAAATTACAATAGAGGGACTTACAGGCTTTCCCTTGGCAAAGCAAGAGTTCCAAGCAACCAGAAGAGCCTCTTCCAGAAGAGGCGCGCTCATGGCCAGCAGTTCCGATCTCTTGTTCAGGCCTGCTGCCAACCTGCCCACCATCCTGGGCTCCCCACTGAGCGACAGGGAGCAGGGGACAGTTTCCGCAGTGTCTGAGCCTTGAAGCATGGAGAATGCTTCTCACACAGGGGCTCCCACACCACCCAGCCCCAGCCTCACTTTCCTATTCTGTCTGGCACCCTGCCCTGGGCTCATTTTACTACTTTTCTCTTCCTTTTTTTTTTTTTTTTTTTTAAGCAAATCTACTGAAAGCAGGATAGGGAAAAGACAGGGAAAACCCAGTGACACTGTGACACTACTATTATCTAACAAGCTTAATATTTATCAGTGTAAAAAGCCTAGAATTAATGTCTGCAAAAATTTTTTTCTCAGCGGAAGTGGCCGTAGAGGAACCAAATCATGACTGGAACTCTGGAAAGGGGCGCTCGGGGCTCATGTGGGTGTGGACAACAACCCTGACCCCCGAGGGGTCCCCAGGCCAGGGCTGGGTGTGTGTGTATTGGGGGTGGGCAGAGGGGAGGGAGTTGTGAAAGGCAGGCGAGGGGACGGGAGGCCCCCGGGGACTAAGGAGCCACACCCTCAACCACTGTGCCCTATCTTCTCATCAAACCTCACACCTTCAATACAAAAGTGTTTTTCTGTGGGGAGGCTGGTTTTTAAAAAACACACTATCCAGCTTTTTATGATCTCCTTTCTTCTGCAAACGGGTCTGGGAACGCCGGCTTCCCTTGAGAAGCGTTGGCTTTGTGCTGTATCCAGTCAAGGCCCAAGTCCACGGTGAGCCACATACATCCTGGGTAGGCCAGGATTTTTCCAGGAGCCTGTTCTGTGATCTCACCTGAGGGGCACGTGGCCAACACAGCAGGTCTTGGTTTTTCCGCTTCCGAAAGAGGAAGAAGAGAGCCCTCACGTCTGAGCTGGCCAGTGTCCCTTCCACCTGCCCTTTGGGCTGGTGCCATGCCTACTGGTGGTGGCTGATGTTCTCACAGATGTCGGGGAGCAAGAATTCCTGTCCCCTTCGAGGTCCTTCTAACCAGGCTAAGAATCAAACTGACATGGGACAGATTAACCAGAGATAACCAAATTTTAATTTGGTACATACAAGGAGTCCACACAGACGTGGGCATTCCTGAGACAGGCAAAATGAGGTATAGATGTCATCTTGAACTAAGGAGGAAGGGGTAGGGGTCTGGGACTTGAAAGGGAAGGAGTGTGATTCACAGAAAGATGAAAAAGCATACATGTTTGGTAAACACATATCTGCTGGGCCACTCAGAAACAAGGAGACACAGAGGACTTTGATCAAAGTGGCCTTATTGGTTCCTCCTCCCTGCCCACCACACCTAGTTCATAGTACGATGGAGTTCTCTATGGTGATAGCTCCCTTCCTGGAGCAGGTCCTCTGTCTAAATTCTTTTCAGGCACTTGAGGAGGAGGTAAAGATCTTTTCCTGAACTTGCTGGGTTTGGGTTGCTTTGTGACTCAAAATAGTCTTCACGCCAAAGTGGCCTGTCTTGGGGTGCCCTGCCCTTGACCCTTACACAGAACAAGGCAATCCACTGATGTCACCAGAGGGATTATGCACTTTAAAAAGCTTCTGATCTCTGAAGTTCCATGGGAATGTCACTGAAAAGCAATGTCAAGGTCATGAACCCTTAAAAAAAATGCAAGAATAAGGCTGCAGATTTTGGAAGACTAATAATAATTCAAATACAAGGCAACTCTGGATGACCAGCTTCGCTGGGGCTAGGGTCAGTGTACAACGTTTAAGAAGCTATAGAAGGACAAGATTTCTCTACACACTGATTTGTTCAACGGGAAATTAGGACGACTGGAGGCACTAGCTTTGACCGACTCAGTCTGAGGGGCTCCAGCCTGAGGGGTTCCAATCCATTTACATTCTAGAGCTCCCAACATTGGCCTGTCCTCACTTTGACCATGGACACAGCATGGACAATGAGAAAGAATGGGTTTACTTGGTGGCAGTAGAAGTACCTCAGTCATAACTTATTCCTTGGATTTGGAGATGTGCTAAGGAGATTAAGAAGGTGCCTGAGAAAGGGACATAATGGTGAGAGTGCTTATACTTCATTCATTCATTATTCTAGAATATTCATTGAATGACTGCTGTGTCATTGTTGGAAACACCAGACCCCATATTCTCCTCTGAATCCTTCCAGGATGGGAGGTGGTCAGGAATCACATCTGCCCCTCCAATCTGGGAACTCTCTGGAGCCTGGAAGGAGGCAGCTTGGGGGCAGATAGGTGACAGCACTCTGTGAAGCTGGCAGAACAATTTGAAACTTCACTATTCCAAGAGGTGGAAGAGAGAATATAGAGAGATTACAGCATCTTGCATTGTGGGAAGAAGAGGCTGGTTGGTAACCCAGAATTTGGGCACAGATGCTGAGACCAACAAGGCGCAAAAAAAGAACAAAGGGGCAGTGCGTTTGCCTCTAGGTCACCACACCTACGGGGTTGCCCTCTATCAGGTGAAAGCCGGATGGATGCACCTGCTATTGCCTTCCAATTTAATAATTGTAGATAAATTCAGGAATGGTTGACCCATAATGGGGAGGTAAGGGAAAATTAGGGATCCTAGGATAATTAAAACAATTTTTCAACTTATCCTGAAAATTGATCGATGCAAGCTAATCTGTCCCATTAAGAAAACCAAAGATGTTGGGGCGCCTGGGTGGCTCAGCCAGTTAAGCGTCCAGCTTAGGTCTCAGCTCAGGTCATGATCTCATGGTTCATAAGATCGAGCCCCGCATTGGGTTCCATACTGACAGTGAAGACTAGGATTCTCTCTCTCTCTCCTCTCTCTGTGCCTCTCCCTCGCTCTCTCTCTCTCTCTCTCTCTCTCAAAATAAATAAATAAACAAACAAACAAACAAACAAATAAATAAAAATAGTTTTAAATAAAAAGAAAACCAAAGATGTTAGGGTGGACAGGTGGTATCATAAGGTCTAAGAACCGTAGTGGGCACTAACTAGACATTTTGGAAATTTCACAGCTGAAATGGTCCTGGCTGATCCTTTGGCCCACCCCCTTCCTTGCTTGCACAGGAGCGCAGAGACATCCAGGGTAAAGGAGACCTGCCCAGGGCCCAGGGACCAAAGTCTCGCTCTCCCGATGCCCAGGCCTGTGCTTTGCCAAGCTGGCAAAAATGCCACTGTAGACAGAGCATTCTTTGATCTTATGACGACACTGTCGCCCTCGGGGTCAGCACTTTGAAGGCGGCTTTCAGAAACAGGGGTTTTCTCTGATGACCTTAGAGAAACGCAATCAGCCTGGAGGGGAGAAAAAAATCTGCACCCCAAGCTCCAGTTGATGGAATAAAGATCCTTTTCAGAAGATAAAAGACAGAAAACCTTAAAAATCATAATATTTTATTTGAAAGAAGTCTGGATTAGAAATGTAATAAGCCTGCTCAAAAACAATAGGGCAATTAAAAGGTGTTTATGCAGTTAGCGATGCAAATGTGATATTTTAAAATGCCCTTGACTCTCTTAGTTACTGGAATGAACTTAGATTCAATCTAGCCTGCATCAGATTTTCCTCTTGAGATCAGTATGTTGCGTCTCTCCAACCTAAAAGCAGAAAGCTTTAGAAGTTCTCAGGAAATGACAAATGGGTTAAGTGTAACTCTTAGTAACACATCTGCTCCTCTCAACCAGAAGTTCCCTGGTATTTAAAAAAAAAACAACAAAAAATTAAAACAAAAAACAAAAAACAAAAACCTCTCACTCCCCCACCAACGTGGGGCTAAGCTAAGCTCTTGAAGATGTCATTGGCATTTGTCAAACCTTTCTTTCTTTTTTTTTTTTTTTTAGCGTTTATTTATTATTGAGAGAGAGAGACATAGAGCATGAGCAGGGGAGGGGTAGAGAGAGGAGGAGACATAGAATCTGAAGCAGGCTCCAGGCTCTGAGCTGTCGGCACAGAGCCTGACACAGGGCTCGAACTCACAAACTGCAAGATCATGACCTGAGCCGAAGTCAGTCCCCTAACCAACTGGGCCACACAGGCGCCCTGTCAAACCTTTCAAAATAACATCTAAAGCTTCTCTTGAGGGCGCCTGGGTGGCTCACTTGGTTAAGCATTGACTCTTGATTTCGGGGTCAAGTTCTGATCTCATGGTCGTGGGATTGAACCCCGCATCAGGCTCTGTGCTGAGTGAGTGCAGAGCCGGCATAGGATTCTCTCTCTCTCCCTTGCCCTCTGCCTCCCCCCCCCCACTCACATGCTTGCTCTCTCTCCCTCTCTGTCTCTCTCTCTCAAAATAAATAAATAAATAAATAAATAAAAATAAAAAGGAAAGCTTCTCTTGCCTGTGTCGAGGACTCTTGTCGATAATTTGGCAGCTAGTTTCCGGTCTTTTGAAAGAGCCCACATCAGGCCACCTCCAGCTTTGATGACTTGCCCAGCCCCTCCTTGCTGCATGACCAGGAGAACACCAGAAAGCCAAGATCGAGCAGCCTAACCCCGTTATCCTTGCCTGCCTCAAATCATTAACTGATCGGGCAAGTAACATGTGGCTACTTGCAAGGCAAATCCCGATGACGCTAGGCAGATGCCAGGATTTAATTTTTTTCTTGTAGACAGCAAAGTTCCATACTTGGAACAGAGGGGCTCAACTACAAGATGCCTTTCTTGGAAGTTCAGCTACCCAATAACCGAAAGAGATGGTATGCAGTATTCATTTCTGGATGCAGACATGTATCTGCTACTTGAAGCAAGCCTTCTGTTCAGACACCCCAAGCCAACATACACACTCACACATGTACACACGCACACTCATAGACACACACTCACTCTCGCACAACTTGATCGACACACACTCCCTCCGCCCTGACACATGCACCTTCCTACTTACAGCCCCCAATGCCATCTTCCCATTATCTCATCATTTTCTTTTCCTGATTGGATCACCCTTCTGAGTAAGACCTTCCTAGATGTCTTCAAGCTTGGGTGACCCAACTAATGAACAGCTTAGCCGAGAAGGGGTGTATTCCCCGTCCTACGTTTCTTGGACCCTGGGCGCAAGAGTCCCCTTCCCTAGTATTGCCATTAGCTTCCAGTGAGAAGACAGGGGCTCTCATGCTTTTTGTTCCATGACAGCCACCAAATTCTGCTACCCTTCCTCTGTAGGCTGGCACACAATCATTAGGCTTGCCCCTTGCTATCATTCACATTCAAGTCTGGTTTTCTATTTAAGGAGAATCTTCACTGGTTTCCATGTCCCTAGTTTCTATCCACCGAAATGTATCCTGCAGTCTGTTGTCAGAGGAATTTTATAAATTGTCACATCTGTTGTTACTTCTCACCTGCTGATGGCTCCCAATTACCTGCAAGCTGAGAGTAACTCAGTGGCTTAGTCTGGCCCTCAGGGGCCCCACGAAGAGCCTCAGTCTCCTCTGAGGCTGTAGAGGAAAGGGTGAATAAGACTGAACTTTCTGGACCAAGCAGAGTTCAGCCTTCTTCCCTGCTTTGCCACTTACCGACAACTCTAGGCCTCAAGTTTCTCACCTATAAAGTAAAAACACCGACTATTGTTGAGGGCCTCCTTTATGCTGGCACTGGGCTAAGCGCCTGTGACGAGCTGACCCGGCCAAATTGTCCGTCCATAATGTCAAGGTGTGTTTTTACTGTGGCGGGTGTTTTCAGTTGATCTAGGTAGCCCCTGATGATTAAAGATGGCAGGAGGAGGGGTACCTGTAGATCAGCCCATCCCCTCCTTTCCACTGGGTGGAAGATTATAGTGACAGCAAATATCAGACTGACATCTGAAATGTTCCTCATTAGAAAGCCCAGAGGACTTTGTATAAGTTCAGGAAAATCCAGGTTCCCTGTGCTCTGGGCCCTTTGGCAACCCCTTGCACGAAGGGTTTCCTGAAGGCAGATGTGGTGACATTTCAGAGGTAGGACCTTCTCACCTTTGAATCAGATCGAGCAGCAGAATCCTCCACTAAGTGGCAGAGGCTGGAACAACAGGAGTTGAAGTCCTCATTCCAGAAAGTGCTAGGCTGCTGGGCTCACCTTGTTCTTATGCTATTTCTAGCCACCAGTGATTTAACTAGTGAAATATTATTTCTAACATCTCTCAAAGTTGCATTTTTTTAATTCAAATTTAATTTTTTTAATTATTAAAAAAGCTTTAATGCACACACTTTGAGAATGGAGGTACTGATCATAGCCTCTGCTGGAGTGTGGAGTTTTGATTAGAGTCTTTCAAATGCATCTATTCTATTCTATTCTATTCTTCTATTCCATTCCATTCCATTCCATCTATTCCATTCCATTCCATTCCATTCCATTCCATTCCATTCTTATTTATTTATTTATTTTTATTTGTTTGTTTTGAAAGAGAGAGACAGAGAATGAGTGGGGGAGGGGTGGAGGGAGAGAGAGAATCTTAAGGGGCTCCATCTCACAGCTGTGAGATTATCACCTGGGCCGAAATCAAGAGTCAGACGCTCAACTGACTGAGCCACCAGGCGCCCCTCAAATGCATTTTAAATATTAATCAGGAGTAGATTAAAACTATCATAGTGGAATATTCCAAAGTAAATGGTAAAGCAACACGGAAGTCCTTTCATATTCTGCTTGTAACCCTCACAACATTCCCACGAGATGGGCATCATTACCTCCATTCACAGGCTCTTGAGTAGAAGCAACTCACCCCAAGATAAGAGAGCTGGCAACTGATAGAGCAGAAGTGCAAAGACAGCTCTGCCTGACTCCAGGGCTCCTGCTCTTTTTATCACATCACACAGCTTCTCAGTGCCTGAATGTGCTGGCACAGAGAGACTGAACATCAGTGACCTCTAGGGACACGTGGCCTGTTGGACCGTACCTTGAAAACATGTCCCGAATCCAGCCGCTCCCCTCAAAGTCTTGGCCACCGGAGCCATCTGTCTCCTGTGCTCACACTGGAGCCTCCTACCTAATCTCTCCATCCCCCTACGATGTGTTTCCCCCCAGGAAATCAGGGGGATCTTTTAGAAGTACAAACTAAATAAGGTGACTGCCCTCCCCCAAATCCTCTCATAGCTTCTCATCAAACTTAAAATATAACCCCAAATTCTCCCTGGGCTCCGAAGGTCACTGTGACCTGGTCCTTGGCCACTTCTTCCAACCTTATCACTATAGTTCCTCCCTCTTTGTTGTGCTTACCATAGCATCTGACTTGATGTTGTTTCTTCCTTCCTTCCTTCCTTCCTTCCTTCCTTCCTTCCTTCCTCCCTCTCTTTCTTTCCTTCTTTCTTTCTTTCTTTGAATTACAGTTGATCCACAATGTTACCTTAGATTCCACAAGTCTATACCACCTTATGCTATGCTCACAAGTAAAGCTGTCATCTGTCACCATACAATGCTGTTACAGTACCATTGACTATACTCCCTAGGCTGTGCCTTTCATCCCCGTGACTTATTGATTCCATAACTGGAAGCCTGTATCTCCTGCTCCCTTTCGTTCATTTTGCCCATCCCCTGCCCCTGACGTGCTGTTCTTGAACGCATTCCCTCTACTCCCACATCTGGCAGTATATGGGCTTTCCTCCATATTTGCACTCTCCCACCATGACTGGCCTCTCTGCACTGTTCTCTTTTTAAAGATCCACTCCTGAGAGAAGCCTGTGCTGAAGTGGTACCCAACTTCATACCTTTGTAGATGTGTCTTTGCTTTACTTTGAATCACAGCACCTGTCACTGCCCGACACAGTACTGTATACTCGTTTATGGCAGAGAGTCGCTGTGGTCACTGTCTCCTCCCCGGGAAGGTAAGCATTTGTCTTTTTTGTTTGCTGCTTTGTCTCCAGTGCTTGGAGCACGTGTCTGGTAAGTAGTAAAGTCCAGGAAAATTTTTTCCAACAAGTAACTACAAGAATGTGCGGAATCCCAGAAACGGTTACATCTGACAAACCTTGGTGTACAAATTTCAAATGATTGCAGGCCTTATTGTACGAACCTCTAACATTCAATGGTGGGTATTTTTCATCCCCACCCACCTGTGGTTCTCCTCTCATTCCAGCCACCAGGAAGATTAAATGACTAGTTGGAACCAGCAATGAGTTTTGGCCAAGGAACTGAGAGCAGAAGTGACTTAAGTTACTTCCAGCCAAAGATTTTGGTTCTCATTCAAGAACCTCCAGAACTCTCTTTACCATAGAGACCAAGCTTCCAGATGATGCAGGATTAAGATAGTGGGGCCTCTGTCAACCTAGGTCCCTGAATGACTGCTGGGCCAAGTCTCCCCACCAGCCCACTTCCGATGTGCACCACAGTGAAAAGCAAACTTTTTAAATGCTAAACCACTCAGATTTGGGGCTCAATTTTTTTTTTACCACATTATCCCCTAAACCAACTTAACATTAATCCACACACATAAGACAGATGAAAAGAACAGTAACTGATAAAGTTCACAGTTTCCGCTTGGGGTCATCTGCTATAGCAATAAATTCCGGAGGGTATGGTGAGGTGATACATCCAGAATTGCCTTTCTTTTTTTTTTTTTTAATTAATCAATTTATTTTGAGAGAGAGAGAAAGAGAGAGAACGTGCAAGCCGAGGAGGAGCAGAGAGAGAGAGAGAGAGAGAGACTGCAAGCAGGCTATCAGTGCAGAGCCCAACATGGGGCTGGATCTCACAAACCATGAGATCATGACCTGAGCCGAAACCAAGAGTCAGACATTTAACGAACTGAGCCACCTAGATGCCCCCAGAACTGCTTTTCTATTGAGAATACCAAGTTTGGGAGCATGGACCAGGGAGTCCAGTAAAATCTTCAAGTAAAATTACCCAGAAGACTAGCTTATGGAGGTGTATAACCTGGCTATCTGAGTCCAGGTCAAGAACAATAAACAATAAACCAGCTGGCATTCTCCATTGCACTGGCTAGTGTGATGTTACATCCAATGCAACCAACGTGAGATGGCTACTTCAGAGGCTGACCCTGTAGCCAGGTGGGACAGGAGGTATCAGGAGTCATTGAAGTGTCTTCCTGCATTTACAATAGCAGTAGGGACACTGGGCCTCATTGCTTATGGAAGCTACTGGACTTTAAGAAGGTCCTCTGCATAACAACTGGAAAGGAATATCATCAATCATAAAGGCCTCCTACTGTTCAGCTGTCCTTAGTTGTTTTTGTCCCTCCCCAGCCCCAACCCTGCCTGAAGATACCCATAAACTTGGGAGAACTTGATAGAATTAGGGATCATGGCCCTGAGTTGGGGCCAGTTCAGAAGAGATGCGTTATCCTACGTGAAATAATGGATCTAGCCAACAATCCCCAGTAGATGCTAGAACACTTAGATGAAGGATGAATGAGTAACTTCTTATTAGGTGAGGCAGGCTGACAGCCCACTGGTCAACACTGACATGACCAGTAGTGCAGTAACCTCTTCATAAGATGCGATGTGAAATACACAGCATCATCCACGAAGAATTCTGCCGGAAGAATTGAGTCAGAATCTAATCAGGCCCATTGCTCTACCCGTTACTGGAAATGCAGGAGAAAGGGGGACACATGAAAAGATACCAGGAAGATGCAGTTAGCAAGATCTTGAATGTAAGAAATTCTGCATAACTAAGACGATTCATGCAAGTTCTTCATGAACCCAAGAACACCTGTGCCAGTCAAGGTGACCTGCTATGGCCGCCACTTCCATGCCTAAACTTGAGAGAGATGAGGTGTCTAAATCTCTCCCTCAAAGGGAACTCTAATCCCTGCACACCATATTCTCTCCTTCGCGGTGTCACCAGGCTTCATTCAATCCGGGACATCGATTGAACCCCCGCCATATGACTGACTCATTTGTCAGTATTTATCAGTCTTCAGCCACACAGCTTTGAAGAATGGAAAAGTCTCTCTATAATCTGCACCACAGGGGACTGGCAATGTGAGTACATTTAGTAAGTACATTTTCTTTCTAACCATTTCTAGACCAATCCACAGGCCCCTCTGCCTGTTTTTTTCCCCGATGTCCATTTTGACCATGTCACTACCAACCTCAATCATCTCTTCTTTCACATAAACTCTGCTTCCCGGAGGAGCCCAGCTTCCCTGAGTCAGCTCCACAAAAGAAATCACTTTATGAAAGAGAAGGAACTCTGCGGAGGGCTTTCATGATGAGAAAAATACCCACAACTGAGTCATTCAGAAACAGGCCAGCTATGCAGGAGAGCCCTTGGTTTCTCCTGTCTTCTCTGTCCCTGACACTTCCTGTTGTTAATGGAACCGGACATCAGGTAGAATTGGGCCAACCCAGTCCCCCCATGGCAAGCCTGCCTGTCGTGGACCTCAGCGTGGTCCGAAATGTTCATGAGAACTTGGGGCGTCTGAAAGGAGCACAGCCTCACCGCTGAGACTTTGTTCCAGTGTGTCAACTTTTTAATGGTAACTGCCTTGCCTCAGTTAGAGGAGCCTAGAGAAATGTTACTCTGATTACCTGGCATCAGACCTGATTTCCGGGGCCAACAGCTAGAAGGGACCTTGCTGTTTGCTTTTGAGCTGATCTCACGTGTTCACTGCCAGCTGCTGGGGGAGCAACGGTATCAAAATGGCATCTGACACTAATTATCCTTGCACGCAGGGGATCACAGGCAAGGCATTCCTTTTTTTTTTTTTTTTTTCTCGTAGGAGAGAGCAAGGTTTACTTTAGCAATAGTCAGAGAACTGTTTTGGAAAGAATCTGACGCAGAGTGACGATTGCTGCCTGAGTAGAGAGGGCAGGAGCCTCATTTTCTCAGCTGCTGCCATGAGGCCTGGCATGTTAATAACTCAAAGGAGGAAGTAGTGTTGTTCTTACTTTTCTGTTCTGCCAGCAGATTTGAGCCGAGTCCTGCTTGAGCTTTCACTGTAGGTGCTTTATGATTATATCTGAATGCTGAAATGCTAGGTTGTTGGCACGTCGTTTGCCTCTTTTTGGAGAGGCTGAATTGTTCTTGACTGTCTTTCCGTAGCCAGGTTAGGAAGGTTGCATTAGTGGCTCTCATTCTTCAACCCTTTCTGCACCCAGATCTTCGACATGTGACTTTATAGTTTTCCCCCTAAAATGTAGAACATATTCCCCTCCCTTAACTTTGGCCATGGGACTACCAGCTAGGTAGATTGAAACAGCGATAACAATGTGCCAATTCTGAACCTAGGCTTTAGGAGGCCTTGCTGTTTCCACTTGCTATCTTGTGCCTCTGCCTGGCCATGAGAAGCACTGTTTCTTTTGCTGTCATCTCAGAATGAACATGCATGGAGCAGATCTGAGCCCAAACCTCAATGAGAAGCCATGTCGTGTTGGACTCATGGCTGGAAGCAGACTGGCCCAGCCAAACCCAGCCTAGACCAGCCAAGCCCCGGCCATCCTTAAGGTTCATGAGCTAATTAAATGCTTACTTCTGTATGCTGCGTGATGTGTGCTCGTTTGTTACGCAGCATTATTATAATCATAGTCTGCTGATCCATCCATGTTTGACAGTCTTCTGGAGAGTTGCAAACTTGAAGTGTAGTTAAGAGATCAGAGTGGGGCGCCTGGGTGGCGCAGTCGGTTGAGCGTCCGACTTCAGCCAGGTCACGATCTCGCGGTCCGTGAGTTCGAGCCCCGCGTCGGGCTCTGGGCTGATGGCTCAGAGCCTGGAGCCTGCTTCCGATTCTGTGTCTCCCTCTCTCTCTGCCCCTCCCCCGTTCATGCTCTGTCTCTCTCTGTCCCAAAAATAAATAAATGTTAAAAAAAAAAAAAGAGATCAGAGTTTATATTTTTAAACAACTCCAATACAGCCAACAAGGTATCTAAGTTATTGGGGCAAAAAAAAAAAAAAAAAAAAAAAAGGTACTTTGAGAGCCAAACACCATTCGGAGTGGGAGATATCTCTATTTTCAAGGAGTTGTCTTTACCTATTTAGTCACAAACTTACAGCTCTGGAAGCATTTCTTCTTGATCCCATCTAGTGATGATTATGACAGAAAATGATCTCTATAGCTGGATATACATTGTAGGAAAGTTTGCTTAAAAATTAATGTGTTAAGGGGTGCCTCGGTGGCTCAGTCAAGTGTCTGACGTTGGCTCAGGTCATGATCTCACTGTTTGTGAGTTCAAGCCTCACGTCAGGCTCTGTGCTGACAGCTCAGAGCCTGGAACCTGCTTTGGATTCTGTGTCTCCCTCTCTCAGCCCCTCCCCTGCTCATGCTCTCTCTCTCTCTCTCAAAAATAAAATTTAAAAAATTTTTAAAAAATTAATGTGTTAAAAATGAGTAGATCAATACAATAAATTGTTAAAAAATATGTAACTCCTTCATTCACCCATCTAACAAGTATGAATTGAGAGGCTCTTCTGTTAGGCAGTAGAAATACAGCAAGGAACGAAGCAAGTCCTATTCCGGGGAAGACATTCTAGAAAAGTTGTACCACTTCTCAGCCAGAGCCCACTTTATCTTTATGCACACTGGCTAACCAGATTAAAAAAAAAAAAAAAAAAAAAAAGAGCCATAGCCTGTGTTTGTAAATATACGCAAGCAGCCAAAATATAATAGGAACAGACCGTAAAATTGTGAGAGCCTGGTTCAAATGAAGGAAGCTTCATCAGTAGCAAATGTAAGTTTGTTTTTCTAAAACTAAGTTTTAATTATTAAAAATCATATTTAAACTCATGGACATATTTGTACCCTCTTTTTCACAGCAGCATTATTCTTAAGAGCCAGAAGGTGGAAGTCACCCAAGTCTCCACGCATAGATGAATGGACAAGCAAAATGGGAGACAGTCGCACAAGGGAATATATTCAGCCTTACAAAGGAGTGGAATGCCGACACGAGCTACAACATGGATGAACCTTCAAAACATTACACTGAGCGAGGGGCATCTGGGTGACTCAGTCGGACGTCCAACTTCGGCCCAGGTCATGATCTCGCGGACTGTGAATTCAGACCCTGAGATGGGCTCTGTGCTGACAGCTCAGAGTCTGGAGCCTGCTTCAGATTCTGTGTCTCCCTCTCTCTCTGCCCCTGCCCTGTTCATGCTCTGGCTCTCTTTCTGTCAAAAATAAACATTTAAAAAAAATGAAAAAAATATAAAACATTACGCTGAGTGAAATCAGCTAGATACAGAGAAAAAAATATCATAGGGTTCCATTTAAATGAGGGACTCAGGGTAGTCAAGTTTCTAGAGGCAGAAAATAGAACATGGTCACCAGGGGAGGGAGGAGGAGGAATGAGAGTTTTTAATGGCATAGAGTTTGAGTTTGGGAAGGTGAAAAAGCTCTGGAGAACATTACCTGTGTGGCAGCAATGGCTGTACGACTATGTGAATGTACTAGATACCCTGAGCTGTACACATAAAATCAATGAAGTGGTAAATTTCGTGTTGTACATCTTATCGCAATTTAAAAAATAATATATTTACAATTTTAAAGGTAAATCACTAGGAAATTTTTTAAATGCTTTGAAATTAAATTGAAATCTTTTCAAATAACCCATCGATGAAAAGTTACCTGGGTAGTGGGAGAAAACCTTGATGTTCACCCGATAATTTTTTCAAACAATTCCATTAGTTCTGAAACCAAAAATTTTGAATTTCAGAAAAACATTGCCAGATAAGCAATGTAGGCCTAACTGGCTAAGAATAATTGTGGAGGAGGGGGAAAAACAAAAACGGAAGCCTGGATTGCAAAGTCTCTGTGATGTTGAGGGCGGAGGGCGGGGGGGCGGGGGTTGGGGGGGGTTGCGTTTGACCTCTCTGGTTGTCAGTAGCATCATCTGTAATGGGAGCAGTCAGTCCGAAGACTAAGGACTCTGCTTCTTTTTGGCAGAGGAAGGACCACCTCTGCTGACACTTGTAAAGCCATGCTTTGCTTCCAAGGTCAACGCCAGTCCTGGATCCTGTGGGCAGCAGGTCTTGCCTTCCCACAGTGTAAAAGCACTTTGCAGGTGTAGACGGTCACGACTCATTTCCTTTTGCTCTGGTGCCATCACTTTGGGCCTCACAGTTAACCTGCTGGTCTCTAACGGGCCTGCCCCTCCATCAATAAATGATGAGTTTCAGGAAAAGGAAAGGCAACACTATAGCCATGCTTACTACTACTTGCTTCATGGAGAGAGTAGTTCATCTATTTTCCAGAAAAAAAAGGAAAAACTATCTGTTAGGTATGGTGCCAAGGGTGCCGAGTCTTAAAGCTTTCTTTTTTTTGTCGGGGTGGAGGGGGGGAACAAGATGTCGTTGGCTTCTCTGTGCCGGAGGCAGCAACTTCTGTGTGCTTCTGGAAGGACGATACGTGGTCCGTGGAAAAGGAGATCGATGGCTTGGAGGGATCCCCGAGTTTCCAGATGGACAGCTTAATAATAGGTAGCTGGAAAGGTTTGTGCTGTGTCATGCTCCAGGCGTGTTGTGTGAAATGCTGGAACAAGGCAAGTCTTGGCCCGTCAGAAAACTGAACGCTTCCAAGGGTCAAAGAAAGATTTTCGAGGGGAAGCAAAAGCCTTGCGTGCCGAAAGGATGTGTGAAGGGCAACCTGAAAACACATTCAACATAGAGAGCTCAAGTGCCTCTGCTGAAGAGAGACTTTGCATGACCCACTTTTGTTTTGGAGTAAGCTTTCAAGAGATATTTCTCGGTCCATGTTGCCTCGGTGTCTGCTGAGCAGTGCTCAAATTTCTAGAGAATGTTAAGTGCGCGTGCAAGTACGAGTAAGGGGTGTCAGACTAGCAGTTAACAATACAATGGTCTGTCATTACAAGCCTCCATCTGTGTCAGGTCAGTGTCCACGAACACTACACGAAGTGTCCCAGCGCGGGTTCCCTGGGAGGCCCGCTCGGAGGTAGCGAATGGAACGCAGGACACTCGTGAGGGCATGTACGAGGATCAACAACTGTTGAAGGGAGGGGACAAAGGTCGAACTGCCACCCACCAGGAGCTTCTAGCAAGATGGCCCTTCAGTGGGGGAATGGAGCTGGGCCAGACCATAGTATCTTCACATGAATCACTCACTGGATGTGGGCCGCCTCTGAGAAGGAGGTGTGACTTTGGGCAAAGAGGCTGTCTCCAGGGAAAATGGGCCCCAAAGAAGGCTGACAGCCAAGGGCAGTCTTCTGGCACCTGGGAGAATATGACCTTTCTTCCCGAAAGGGAATCTGAGCTTCATAGCACTGTGACTGAGGGGTGGGAGGGAGGGAGGGAAGGTTATGATAAGAAAGGGACGGAGAAAGGAAGGAGATGGTTGTATTAAGATGCATTATAGTGGTAGGAATAACCAGGTCATTTTATTTTTACTTCTTCATTTGCAAAGATTGTCTTTATTTTACAGAGCCATTGTGAGGATCAAATATATATGGAAGCCCTCAATAAATTGCACAAAGCTGGGCAGAGAAGTGTGTGATACTATCACGTAATGCACCAACAGTCAGGAAGCCACACTGGAGGTATTTGAAGAATTCAGCCTTTCAGTTCCCATGCCAGTGATTGCCAAACTCTCTCGAGCACCACAATCACCTGAGGAATGATTAAAACACACATTTCCAGGGGGCACCTGGGCGGTTCATTCGGTTGAGGGTCCGCCTTCGGCTCCGGTTATGGTTTCGCGATCGTAGGTTTGAGCCCCCTGCTCAATGCTGTCAGCGCAGAGCCAGCCCGCTTTGGATCCTCTGTCCCCCTCTCTCTGACCCTGCCCTGCTTGCACTCTCTCTCTCTCTCTCAAAAAATAAACATTAAAACCAAAAACACAACCCCCCCCCCACACACAAATTTCCAGGCCTCCTCCAGAGCATCTGATGCAGCAAGTCTGGAGTGGAGCCTGAGAATTCATTCACATTTATAGATAGACGGATACTTTATTAGCATATATGCTACTGGTTCTGTCTCTCCGGAAAACCTCAACTAATACACTAATATACATCTCCATATGCCAATTTCCCTGGATGAACCAAAAGTCAGGCTGAACAAAGCCTCGGAGATGCATTTGTTCCTGGTTACGTGTTAGACGGTGTAGAAACAAGTGTGCAGCCGTCATTAGAAACACAGGGACAGTCGTCGGAAGGACACGAGAGCCAGAATGGTTCTGATCTGAAGAGACAGCACAGAACAGTGATACTGTTGTGATTCTGATCCTCCTGGTATTCTGAGCTTTATCAAGGAAGAAATGATCTCAGGCCGGCTATGTGGCTATGCGGCGGGCTCCCAGCCCCAGGGACTAACAGCGTCAGAGAAGCACAGCCTTGGCCTCTATCAGTCCCTCGTCTGATGTCTGATCTTGCTTTCAAACCAACTTTCCTCCCTCTGACCTCGTCTCCTGAAGTCAACCCCTCTCCTTTTTATTGCCTTGCCTTTTCTCTACAATTAGCCTCATTTTGAGTCTTCAAACGTAGAAATGCCTCTTTGACCCCACTCGTGGTTCCTTGGCTGTATTGTTCTTTGACAAAAGCCTGAAACACCTGCCCTGGTGTCAATTACAGCCAAAGTCCCCTTGCCTCCAGCAGCACCTGCTAATCCTATAATCCAGTGCCGATTTCTACAAGACTATACCCAGTTTTCACTGCTCCCAATTCCAAGTAGGTCAGGCAGCTGATGGTAGCTGATTAGAGGCTCCCAGGGACCCTACAGATCTGGAGGCCACGGGGCCTCTTGGAACTTCAGAGGCGACATCAGAATCAACATAGACTCCCGAAGATTGCTAATCTTGGTGGCGCTTGAAGCAATTTGAAGATAATGAGCCTCTGTCAGTTTGAGAGGAAGACGACGTTTATATCGTAACACCCTCTGCTGAGCCATTTTGGGATACAGTAGGGCTTTCAGTCTTTCTATAAAAAGGAAGTTTAACAAAAATGCATTTCCAAATGGGAAAGTGCAGCCATTTGTTCCATGGGAGAGTAGAGTTTGTTTAGTGAAAGCCTTCTGGCCCAAACGAGAAGTGAGTTAACTAATGGAGTCTGACAGCCCACGTCTCAGTTCTTGGTGGGATGGAGGCAGCATCATGCCAGGAGTTCACGTGTGTGTGTAACACAGGGAGCTGGGGATTGGGATTGGAGTTCCAGTTCTTGTTGCCATGACCGTGACCTTGGCTTCTGGATATACCTGGTTAGGCAAGAGGACTTGTGTCTATGACACAAAAGGGATAATCTTTCCTCCTTCCTTCCAGCTCAGACGTGAAAGTGGATGAACTTCTAATGGCCCTTAGGGCTCACGGTTTAAGGTAGCCCAAGGTCATTGTCACCAAGCACAATGCTCACCCAGGGCCATGTCACTCTCCTCCTTAGTGGTCCCTGCTCCCTAGCAGTTGCGGGCAGCCTCTTGACTGGAGTCTGGTCAGGAGGGGGAGCCACAGCTGGTAGGAGCCTGGGTTTCTGTTTCTGCAGGGGTGCATGGAGCAGAGGACGCCCTACCTTGGTCCCCATTACCACCACCCTGCATCTGACTGTGACTCACGTGAGAAAGAAAACTTGATTGTATTAGGCCACTGCCCTGTGGAGGCCATGTGTTTCAGAAATTGCCTCCATGTACTAAATATTGAGATGACGGTGGGGCCTTGAGAATCAGGCAGATTTCACAGAAAAGGGGTTCTCAGCACCCGCCCAACCCTGTGGGGATGTACGGGGTAGGGTGGGGGGCAGGCTCAACAGGTCTGCCTGGGGGAAGCCCAGATTCTTGGCATTTGTTACTGCTTTCCAAACAAAACGAGCCTTAGAATGAAGAGCAATCTGGTTGAAAAGAAAGGTCACTTTAGGGCTATCTGGTTTCTTTAAGAGTTGATATCATTTTAAGAATATCCAAGTTTCTTTATCTTGGTTTGATCTCCTCCCAGAATCCAGTGATGGATACCCATTATCCTGATCAGCACCTCACCCACGGAAATTAATAATTCAAGTGGAATTCTGGCTTATCAGTTGGGCTCATTCTAACTTCGTCTGCAGGAGGTGGCTTCCCCAGGGCCTCATCACATGACAGAACTCAGTGTGACAGGCTCAGCAAGGAGCCATGGCTCCCAACTTCTCCCGCAAAACTTCCCAACAGCTATTTGCCAGATGCCTTGTCCTTTTGAACACAGTACCCCACAGAGAGTAGACAGCTAAGAAGTATTTGTAAAAAAAAAAGAGAAGAAAGGGGCGCCTGGGTGGCCTTTCGGTTAAGCGTTCGACTTCGGCTCAGGTCATGATCTCGCCGTTCCCAAGTTCGAGCCCCATGTTGGCCTCTGTGCTGACAGCTCAGAGTCTGGAGCCCACTTTGGCTTCTGTGTCTCCCTCTCTTGCTCTCTGCCCTCCCCCATTCACGCTCTGTCTCTATCTCTCAAAAAGAAACATTAAACAAATTTTTTTTAAAAAGTAAGAGACGAAAGAAATAGAACAGAAGAAGAGAGGCGATGACCAAAGGGCAGAAGGAAAAGGAAGGGATGGAGACACAAACAATGGACAGACAGACAGAAGCTCAGAAGCTAAGACACCAGGACAGAACCCGTGTTTCTGGATCTCCGCAGTGAAGATCTGCTGCGACCGGAGGCACAGATGGAGAATTCAGACAGACCTCTGAGGCCTTGCTTTCATTTACAACGATAAAAAGGAGGATGCTGTTGGTGCTTTCGTACAAGTGCCCACTAAATATCGCTTCCTCTGAGGGAGCAGAGATTAGAAAACCCCTTTTCCTGCTTGAGCGAAGCATGAGCTTCTTCCTGGTTCACAAGCATGGCATCCTGTCAGTCCTGTGCCTCCCAGCCCCGGGGAGGGCCCCCCCATGCCCAGCTCCCTCCTGCCACCCTGGCTCACCCACTTGGGGCAGCAGAGGAAAAGAGCAGAAGCTTTGGATTCTGGCAGCTGAGCCCCGGCCAGGCATAGCAGGAGGTCCCTCCTAGATATTAACGATTATAACTGTTTGTCAAAATTCAACTCATAATTCGCCTCTAGAAGGTGGCCCTACTCGATCCCCGGCTTTGATTCACGCGATAGTTTATGTGAAAAGACCAAAATAATGGAAATATGAATATTCTCTGCCTTCTTTTTCCCCTTGCAGGCTTGCAGAAGGAAGCTGGCTTTCCCTGAGAGGAGTTTCCCACGGGGCCTGGGATGTCTGAGCTTCGTTCTGTCCCAGACGGACCTGAGCACAAGTGTACTTCACATATGATGACAGAGGGAAAGGAAAAGAGAGAAGGGAGGGCCGCCAGGAAAGGACTGTGAAGTCAGTTGCTGCTCTGTGGACCTGGAGTCTGATCCTTCTGGGAATTCTGGAAGAATATCCTATGTGGGGGGAGGATGCAGGGTCCTGACTGGGGTCCGCTGGTGAATTAGTGGAGCCATCCCACATCCATAGTGGGGACCCCTCCCACTTCCTGCCTCTGCTTTGAAGGTAGCGGCCCCCCGCGTGCACTGACACCTGTAAGGATGATGGACAGGGGCAGAGCCCCATGGCTTTGGCTACCGGAGGTTTTAAAGAAGGGAAGCGGTGGTCTCTATCTGTGTCCTCCTCACGGAGGGTGACACACCCAAGTAACAGACTCAATTCTTCTGAAATAGCCTCTTGGCTCTAGCGCGTCCTTCTCCGCGTGATGTGCTGGAAGCCTGGACCTCGCGGGTAACTGCTTTCTAAGGGTTTCACCCCTCACGTCCTCACCACACTGGAAGCGTGTATGCGGGGTGCTCTGAGCACACTGCTGTCTGCGGGTGCTTGTTGCCTGAGCCTGGTAGTCCCCACGGCTGGACTGCCAGCTGCTCGGAGACACAGCTACCATGCGACTTTGCTCCTCCTGTGTCTCCCGACACTGCCTGGGACCGCTTATCTCCGCGTCCAGGAAAAGGAGAGGAGGTGAGCCGTGAAAGAGACCCCTGAGGTCAGGGAAAGGGCCTTCGGAGACCAGGCTCATGAAGAGCTTCTCAGTCACTCCTCGGCTGCATTTAATAAAGCTCTTCCTGCTTGCTGCTGGGGATGCGAATCAAGAGCACGTTTGTTTGGGGCTTCTGACCAGAATCCACTTCCCTTCCTGAGCAGAACTCCTTCTGAAACACCCCTCGGAGGCCTGGGACCGCAACGGCGCGTCCCGAGTGTCACCAGGAGGGTGCACACTGAGCTTGTCCCCTCCTGTTATGGAGTGTTTACTGGACACCGCCGCTGAATAATCTCGGGCCTCTGTGCCGCGCTCAAGGACCCAGCTTTTGATCAGATAGATAATGAGCCTGGCTGGATTGTGAGGCGGAAAGGCGTCACCCGCGTTGGGGCGCCGCATTGACCTGGCGGGGCTGGCAGGGACCTCTGAGCAAGCTCCTTTTTGCGCGGGGGAGGGCTCCGGTCGCCCCTGTGCCCTGGGAGAGTGATTTCCGCTCCCTTAATCGGAAGGATCAGGCCAGTGTCTTTAGACAGCTTGGCTGCCTGGGGATAGAGATGTTACCCCAGCTGCGTAAGCGCCACATAAATACCGACACTATTCTAGATTGCCTACTAGAGGGAATGGCCAAGACCATGAAACCATTTGAAGTAAACGCAGATCGCCTGACACCCTGGCCTCTCTCCCCATCCTCTGATACCCCAGAGCTTTGTCCCTTAAAATGAACCCTGGCCCACAGCACAACAGATAATCTGCCCTGAAAAGGAGCATATGCCCCCTGCCCAGTCTCTTTGCTGTGCAGATGCCTCCCGCCTACCTCCCCTAACCCCTTCCCTTCTATAGGACCAGAAGGGTGAGGGTAAGGAGAAGGGGAGCCTCTGGGACTTAAAACAGTGAAGGAAAACAAAAGTGAAGTGACGAAATAAGAGGGATACAGTGCGGTGTCCCCAAAGGACAGGGCTGTCACAGCTCGCCACTTCTCCTGTCTGTGTGCAGGCTCTTCCAAAGCATCCCCGGGGTTTTGTAAAGATTTCCCCAAGTTTCTGGCTCTAATTCCATCTTCTGTTTTGATTTCCTACTGTACTTTCTCTACCCTCTCCCTGTGGACGGGCTTGGAGGGCAGGAGTCGTCATTTCTATTCCTGTATACCTTTCATAGCACAGAGAACAACTCTCAAATAGTCAAAAATATGATGTCATCCCAGTCTATTAAATCATTAATAAGGGAAAGATCTGCTAAATCATTAATAAGGGAGGACATATAATAACAATGCTGGTTCAGAAAGTAATTTAAGGAGTTGGGTGGGTACTTGCAGGAATTTTGAAAACCAGAATGCCGGCGTCAGATTGTTAGTTTAGATAGATCACTGGTTAATGTACTACAGGACAATTGAACAGTGGACAGACATCGACAAGTAATTTCATAGTGCCTGAGCTCTACTGGGTGCGTAGCCACAGCAAAAACAGGTTTGTGATCCTGGAGGCTCAGATACTCCTTGGGTAGGCCTGTTAATTGACCCAGAGTGACGTTAAAAGAACACGGTGTCCCCATTCCTTAGTTCCATGTTTTAGGTAATTTTTCTTGAGATCGGTGCTCACGAAGTACTTACAAATGGCCACACGAATGACACATAAATCTAATGTCATGTCTTGTAAGTCAACAAATCTTTTTCTATTTTCAATCCCCATGATCTATTCAGGGTAGCTCTTAGACCCTTTGCCGGACTGTGGAAATTTGAACGAAGCCGTCCCATTGACGGGAGAGTGGATTTCCTATTGTGCAGTTAATGTATCTTAATAAAGTCCTGGGTCATATGTGTTGTCTGAAAACACACAGCGCTCATTGGTGTTATCCATGCTATGTGGATATCATGTCAGTAAAAGTTAAAGCGTGTTTAACGTCATCTCATGCAGGCCCAGGCTTTCCTCCCCTCCAGAACTCCTGGCTATTGAAAATTTTCCATATAACTTGGGGCGCCTGGGTGGCGCAGTCGGTTAAGCGTCCGACTTCAGCCAGGTCACGATCTCGCGGTCCGTGAGTTCGAGCCCCGCGTCAGGCTCTGGGCTGATGGCTCGGAGCCTGGAGCCTGTTTCCGATTCTGTGTCTCCCTCTCTCTCTGCCCCTCCCCCGTTCATGCTCTGTCTCTCTCTGTCTCAAAAATAAATAAACGTTGAAAAAAAAATTTAAAAAAAAAGAATATTTTCCGTAAAACCTAAATATGAAATAGTGCTCGAGCTATTAGCTTTTATTCAACTGTAAATTCACCCCGAGTCATTTCACATGGTTAACAGCTTATAAAAAGCAGTACACTTAAATCTAGGTCCCACGTATATAGTAAGGGCCAGCTCGATGACAACAAATGAGGAGGGTTTTTAATGTGACCATTGTTTAAAACATGTTGCTAAGTTTGGGGTACCTGGGTCGCTCAGTCAGTGAAGCGTCCCACTCTTGATTTCAGCTGAGGTCAAGATCTCATGGTCCATGAGTTCGAGCCCCCTCGCAGAGCCTACTTGGGATTCTGTCTCCCCCTCCCTCTCTCTCTCTCTCTCTCTCTCTCTCTATTCCTCCCCTGCTCTATCTCTAAATAAATAAATAAATACACATTAAAAAAAAAAAAAAACATTTGGCCAAGTTCTTATTTTACTCCTCCTCTCTCCCCCTCCCTCAGCTCTATGCTAAGAGGCCTGAGGTTATCTCTGCTAAGGGCAGAATGAAGACTCCCAAAACCACCCTCATTCAACCCTGCAGAATTCTGTGCATCTGTCCTTGGTGGTACCGTGTGCTGGTGGTGGCAGCATGGCTGAGCCCGTGGCTGCATAGCACTGTACCTGGAACCTCACCCCCGATGGCTCTCCCTTCCACTGAGCAAGGCGACCAGGACCTGCTTGCTGCCTGGCCTCTGCACCCAATACCAAGGTGTCGTTTTCTTTCCCCCCACCAAGCCATTCTCTGTGACAACAGCTGGGCATCTTACAATTTAACCCGATTCTGACACTATCTATCTGGAGACAGCATCAGATCCTACAGATTAAGGCCTCAGACCCACAAGACTGTTCCCCACGTTCTTCAGATGCCAATGGCAAGTCTGGGGGTAGATCAGAGGCTATAGATCAGAGGCTCCGGTGACCCCCTCCTCAGGTTCAATAAACTCGATAGAGCAGCTCACAGAACTCAGAGAAATATCTTATTTACTAGATCACTGGCTTATCATAAAAGGATATAACTCTGGAACAGCCAGATGGAAGAGAAGCGTGGGGCAAGGTATTTGGGGAGGGGCATGGCGCTCTCCTGTTCTCCAAGCATACCACTCTGAATCGCCACTTGTTTACCAACCCAGAAGATTCCTGACTCCGTCCTTTTTGGGTTTTCTTACAGGGGCTTCATCACATAGGCACAACTGATTAAATCATGGGCTGCTGGTGATGAAATTTAATCTCCAGCCCCTCTCTGCTCCCTGAATGCTGCGTATGGAAGGGCAGGGTGGGGGCTAAACGTTCCAATCCTCTGATCATGTGGTTGGCTCCCCTGACAACCCCCCCCCCCACCCTAGGGGCTTTCCAAAGGTCGTTTCATTAACATAACAAAAGATTTTTCTGGCTTTCATCGAAGGAGATCCTAAGGGATTTAGAAGTTGTGTGCCAGGAATGTGGACCAAGACCAAATATAGATTTCTTATTATAAATCACAATATCAACAGGGGCATAGACTTCTTTGAATATCTGTTGAACGTGAAGTCTGTGTTCTCTCCTTTAAACACAGGCACACATACACCTGCCTACCCTTATCGATATAACTTGGAGAACTGACATCATGAAATCCTGTGAGAGACATTTGGAACCCAGTAAAAGCCCCTGCACTAAGAGTGACGGTTCCTTTTATGTGTTTGCAAACACATGAGACTTCCATGGTCAAAGAAATGCATCTACGAAGAATTTGGGACGCACATAAAGGCTGGAGACCTTCTCTGAGGGAATTAGAAGACCTGTTACCTTGCTGGTGTGTGAGGCCATCTCTGGGAACCACTCTTCCCCATGATGGGGCAAGCTCTCGAGAACCTCTCTCGCTGGGGGAGCTATTGCACCAGCTAATGAGCCCTGTTTGTCCACCTGCTGTGTTTCCAGTCCACTGGTCTTCATCCCATCTCTAATCTGTGCACAGTGGACTCCCCTTCTGGCAGAGCCATTTACATTTGGGTGTGCGCATGCACGTGTGTGTGTGTGTGTATGTGTGTGTGCACAAGCTTCCCTCCTGGGGATTGCTCTTTCTTTGCCAATGCATTGAACACAGTGGCTTCACCCAGTCCCTAGTGTGTGGGGACAACGTAAGCAGAGGCTCAGAACTAAGGGATTACTAGCTTAGCAGGAGTTTGAGCTGCTCCCATGTGCTGTGGAGAAAAGTCTGGATTGCTAGGTTAAGGCACTGCTGTGGAAGGCCTCCGATGCTGAACCATGTTCCTTAAGCCATGGAGGTAAAACCAAATATCATGTATAAAGTGCATTACCCTCCTCTCATCTATTCTGTATATTCGATTTTTATAGATTAGCCTTTGCGGCAGACAAAAATAGCCATTCTTCCCTTCGCTCAAAATAAAAAAATCCACATGATAGCCCAAACAGAAGACAATCCCAGCCTCTCTTGCCTTACACAAGGCCACATATGGATGTTTTAGCTGATCAGATGCAATCAGATGTGGGAATTACTTTAAGGTGGGGCCGCCATGTCACTCTTTCTTCCTAGACCTTGGCCAAAGTGGCTGGAGCTTAAGGATCAAGAGGACGGGGACAGGCCTGGGCACGACAGACAGATCCCTGACTAATATACAGAGCCACCAAACAGCTCCACTCCACCATGACCTCTCTTATGTGGAGGGGAAATCAACGTCTGGCACACGTAGGCCACACTTGCTCAGGATTCTTCATGACACGTGGCTCAAAGAAACCCTGTGTATGTAATTTCTCAGCCTCTCACCTGTTCTATTTAAAAACTCACCTGCTAAAACAATTTATTAGGTTTTAGATTCCTCAAGACATCTTTAAACATTTTGGGCTTCCTTTATTCTCTTTTTATTTTCTTGTCCACATGCACATTGAGGGTCAAGAAAGACCAACCCCGACCAAACGAGTGAACCCACAACTGTCCTTTGGTGCGTGATCACACTTCCCCTTATTAAGAAACGTAGGAAAAAAAAAAAAAAGAAACGTAGAGTCTCCAAATGTGGCCCGCCAGATTGGAAGACACTTTCAAGTTCACGGACTTCCCTCTCTGCCCCCTTGTACAAACATTTCCGGTCACATTACAGCTCTGCCCTTTCTTCCCTGTTTTCACTCCAGCCCCAATAAATACTTCTTTCACATCACCTGGAAAAATTTTGCTGCAAACAACTTAAGTCGTGTCCCTCCCTCCCTTCAGTCCCACCCAAAGGGTTGCCGGCTTCCAGAAAAATTTTCCTTTGGCAATGAAACAGAGAAAGGTCAACATTCAGTACACATCCCCACATCCTGTATTTACAGTGTCCCAGCAAGGGACATGCTCTCTGAATGTGAGCAGTGGGCACTTGTGAGCCTTGTCCCAGCAAGGGACATGCTCTCTGAATGTGAGCAGTGGGCTGGGAGGCCTTGGCACTTCAGAGCATCGTAGGCTGGAGCCCAGGGGTGTGTGACTAGGCCCTTGAGATGCTAGCATGGCTGGTGGGTGGATGGGGTGGAAAAACAGAGGGAAACAGTGGGGGGCAGCCCAGGCAAGGGGCCCCAGCCTCCTGGAGGGGTCAGGAACCCCGACAGGCAGGGGTCTTCACAAGCAAAACTGAAGCCAGGCCTCCTTATCAGCTGCAAACGCAGTTCAAGCGGACCACGTTATAGCTTTACTCTCCTACCTCAAGAATCCAAATAATTTCAGTTCAGCAGTGGACAGTCAGCGATGAGGAAGCAGAAGGCAAGCTGACAGTCTGAAAACATCCCCACCCCACCCCCTTCCCAGGTGGGGGTATGTGTGATATTCCCCGGGATACCCCAGGCTTCCCAAGAACAAAGGAAAGGGGAAAAACCAATGGCTAACTGATAGAGATCGCAGTCTTGCAGGACCTAAGTCCCCATCACCCTTCCAAAGTGATGTGGGGAACAAAGGCAGAAGGAAATGGCAGATAGAACGAATTTCCTTCTAACCTGCAGCCCAGTGACAAATACTTGAGGCTGACAGAGTGAAACTTTTCTCCATGAACTCCCTACTGTCTTCATGCTAATGCTTTGCTAGAGGGAAAACCACCTTAGTTTGACAATATCTAGGCCTTCAGTATCCTGGGACTCTTCTTTAACATATAAATATCTCACTGGAAACTTCCCCTGGACCTTACTTCTCCCAACTCCACTGTATCTAACCAGTCTCTCCTTGTGGTTCCGGGGTAGTTCTTCCTGCCCAGGGTCCCATCCCCATGCTTCAATAAAACTACCTTTTTGCACCAAAGATGTCTTCCAAGAATTATTTCTTGGCCACCAGCTTTGGACCCCATATACTTCCCTGTCACCCCAAAAACCTCATCAGTCAGCATCCTGCTTCACCCCCAACACGTTATCAACCTCAGCCGATACAACCACAGCCACTGCCCACTGCAAGGCTCATGACAAGTTCACCACCAGCCGCCAGGCTACTGCATCAGGACACTGCTGGCTTCTCCTCTGACCCTCGGCTTCCTCCTGTAGGCTGACCATTCCACTTTGGGCTCTGGAGACAGCACAGAGCCTGGATTTCCTCCTTCATGGGCACCCCTTTTTAGTCTTCGGTGCTGGCTCCCCCTTGGCTTTACTCCAAATGGGGAGAGCCTCCGGGCTGAAAGCAGCCCTATCATTTCCCTCTATCAGCTCTCTCTAAAAGAGTTCATTCAGCATCACAGGCTTTACAGGCCATGTATGCTAACGATCCCCCGGTTTCTATCTCCAAGTCAGACCCTCTCCCCTGAGCTCCAAGCCTGGATCCCTAAGTCGGGGTTCGACATCTGCACCTGTGCCCTCCTCCATCATCCCAAACCTGCCGACGTTCCCTATTTCAGACCCTGATTCACCTGCTCGCTGTCCCCATGACTTAGGTGCCTCTGTCCTGTTAGTGCCACCGTCCAAATCTCTCTTTCATCTGCTCACATCTCTTCCTTCATCTCCTTCACTGCCAACCTCCTTAGTCGCCATCAAGTCCACTGGGCCTGTTACAATGACTTCATTAGTTTCCCTCCCATTTGCCATTCAGTCTCTTCCCCACGAGGTCTCCACTGCCATCTTTCTAAAATGTAATAGGCCCCGCTGAAAGCCATCGGCAACTTCCCTTTGCTCTTGCTCTAAAATCAAACTCCTTACGACAGCTTCCAAAGCCCCCATCTCCCCCGTCACTTGGCTCCTGCCTTACCCTATGACCCCCTCCTCTGTCTGCCCTTCCTACCCTTTATCCACTCTGACCTCCTTCCTGTCCCCCCACAATGCCAAGTGCTTTCCTATTTCTGGACATTACCCATGTATTCTCTCTGCAGCCCTCAATTCTCCATTCTCCATGTGACTAGTGTGCCCTTGGTCTTAGAGTCACGTCCACCGCTTAGAGAGCACCCCCCCCCCCTACTTAAATGGACTAAAGCATCACCATTTTCTCTATCTTGTCACCGGATTTATTTCCTTCGCAGCCACTCACCACATCCTAGAAGTGTATTGTTTATGTATGTGGGTGTTTATTGTCTGCCTGTCCCCCATTTCTGCTACCAGGAAGATGAAGGCTCCAGGAGGCAGGATGTGGCCCATGTCATCCAGCCCTGTGTTCCCAGCAAGCCCAGTGCCCAGCAGGGTGCCTGGCTCACGTGTATTTGCCGAATGAATGAAAGCCCAGGAGAGATACTTCTAAGGATAATTGATGAATTGGTCATTATGTGCCAACCTGTGCCCTCTAAATGGACCTCTTCCATGTACATTAGTTGCTCTCATCACCCCAAGGTTGGGTTTCCGATCCCTATTTTAGAGTTTTGGAAACAGGCTCAGAGGTAAGCGACTTGCCTCGGGTCACTAGCTGTTTCTGGGCAGAGCCAGGGCTCTATCCCAGGTCTGTCGGGCTCTGCTGCCCCCACCGTCACCAGTGAGAATTTTAATGGAAAGTTGCAACTGTTTTCAGTCTTGCTCATTGTTCAAAAGCAGCTGAAGATTTAAGGCAAGGCCCTCACTCTGAGAAGTTCTTTCATTGCCTCTCTCCCAGAGAGGTAATTTCAGGTTACTTCGACTGGTTCCAAAATCCTGAGCAGCCCTCAAGAAATATAAGAACAAATCTTTTCCTGAGCAGCATGCCGTCCGTCTCCAGTGGGCAAATGCTAATGGAGGACAGGTGGAGCGTCTGGGGGTCTGGATACAACTTGAAAGCCAGTGCCAGGTTTCCTTCCTTCAGTGACACTAATCAGAGCTCACATGGGCCTAATGCTGACCAGATGGGGAAGCAGGAGGCTGGCGGACATGGCCAGTCCCGCCTGCCCAGCCCTGCCCGGTGAGGCTTATATGTTTGAGGTCCGCAAGAACAGGAATGGAAGGAGAATCATCTTCTCCCCTACAAACTTTGCAGAACTGAGCAAATGGGCAGATTCCTTGTCTCCTGTGCACAGACTTGGGACGACAACAGGTGGGATCTCAGCAGAAGACCTCGCATTGTTTTTCTGAGGTCAGGCAGGGCCAAGCAGTGCCCTCTGTTACCCCAGGAGGAGGGGGAGAGGAGCAGCTCTCAGCCCCCATCGGCAGCGAGGATCAAGCAGCCTAATGACCAGCGGTCTAAGAGGGGAAATAACTGGTCTTCCAACCTGCAGATTCAAGAAAAGGGCTGCTTTGGGACCACAAGGCCCTCTTGGGTTCCCAGGGAGTAATCTGGTGTCTCCGTTTCCATGAGGTCAAAGGGCTTTGCCTGGCGAAGGTAAGTGGGAGCTACAAAAGCAGAGGAAACCCACCACCCATACATTCTCAGTGCTGTAAACAGGCTTTCAAGAACTCTTTGGTGAGGGGCGCCTGGGTGGTTCAGTCAGTTGAGTGTCTGACTTCAGCTCAGGTCATGATCTCATGGTTCTTGAGTTTGAGCCCCACATGGGCTCATTCCTGTCAGTGCAGAGCCTGCTCAGATCCTCTTTCCCCCTCTCCCTGCCCCTCCATCACTCATACTCTCTCTCTCAAAAGTAAATAAAATATTTAAAAAATAAATGAAAAATAAAAATCCTTTGGTGAAATAGAATATACAAAAATATGCACTTACGGTAAGTGTACACAGCTCAAAGGATTTCCAAAACATACCAGGGTTCATTCAGATCAAGAAACAACATGTGCCAGCCTGCATGTATGGAGAGCTGCCATTTTGCCAAAGAGAAAATCCCACAGGAA
This sequence comes from Lynx canadensis, assembly GCF_007474595.2. Taxonomy (NCBI): domain Eukaryota; kingdom Metazoa; phylum Chordata; class Mammalia; order Carnivora; family Felidae; genus Lynx; species Lynx canadensis. Next base: position 53,952,614 of record NC_044305.1, on the reverse strand, counting down.
GGTAGATGGCTAATTTGAATATGTGAATTTCTAGCAACATGGTTGATGTAACCAGGAGTCTCACCATACATTGCCAATTAACTTAATAAGGAGAAATATTGAAACATCACATTTTAATTAAGCAATGTTTCCCCCTTTTGGGCTCTTCCATATCATGAAACAATAAAACTCAAATTCTTTGCTCAAATTTCTTTGGTCTCAAAGTCTTCGGTCAACTGATTATCAAAGGTTGAAGGTACCAAGAATACACACTGGGGAAAAGGTAGTCTCCTCAATAAGTGGTGTTTGGAAAATTGATACCCACCTACAAAAGAATGAAATTACAGCCATATCTTATACTTTATTTTATACACAAAAATGAACTCAAAATGGATTAAGGACTTACATGTAAGACCTGAAACTATAAAACTCTAACAAGGAAACATTAGGAAAGATCTCCTTGACATTAGGCTTGGTGGTGATTTCTTAGATATGACACCGAAACACAGGCAACAGTAGCAAAAATAGACAAGTGGAACCACATCAAACTAAAAAGGTTCTGCACAGGAAAAAAAATCAACAAAACCAAACACAACCTATAGAATGGAAGAAAATATTTGCAAGCCATCTGACAAAGGGTTAATATCCAACATATACAGAGAACTCCCACAACTCAATAGCAAAAACAAAACAAAACAAAACAAAAACCAAAAACCAAAAAACAAAACAAAACCCCCCCAAAACAAAAAACAAATAAACAACAACAAAAAACCCTAAACAAAAACCAAAAGCCCTCAAATAACCAGATTGTAAAAATGGGCAAAGAAACTTAACAGGTATTTCTTCAACAAGACCTACAAATGCCCAACATGTATATGAAAAGGTGCTCAACATCACGAATCATCAAGGAAATACAAATCTAAACCACATTGTGATATTGACTCACACCAGTTCGGATGGCAATCATTTAAGAAACAAACAAACAAGCAAAAGATGAGTGTTGGTGAGGATGTAGAGAAAAGGAACCCTTATACATTGTTAGTGGGAATGTAAACTGATGCAGACATTGAAGAAAACAGTATGAAGTTTCCTCAAACCATTAAGAATAGAGACCCCATATGATCAGCAATCCCACTTCTGAGTATATATTCAAAGGAATTGAAATCAGGATCTCAAAGAGATATTTGCACCCCTATGTTCACTGAAGCAGTATTCACAAGAGCCAAGACATGGAAGCAACCCAAATGTCCGTTGATGGATGAATGGACAAAGAAAAGGTAATGATATATTACACTGAATGTTATTCAGCCTTAAAAAACAAGAAGGAAATCCAGCCTTTTGCCTCAACATGGATGAACCTGGAGGACATTATGCTAAGTGAAATAAATCAGACGCAGAAGGACAAATACTGTACGATCCTGAAATCTAAAAAAGTCAAAGGTAGAATGGTAGTGGCCAGGGGCTGGGTGTAGGGGAGAGGTGTGGGGAGGTGTCGGTCAAAGTGTACAAAGTTTCAAGTATACGAAATGAATAAGTTATAGACATCTACTGTACGGCAGAGTGCCATAGATAATAGTACTGTTTTGAATACTTAAACATTTACTGAGCAGGTAGATCTTATGTTAAGTATTCTTATCACATACATGGACACACACACAATAAATAAAGAGGACAGGAAAAATCTTTTGGATGTGATGGATATGTCTATGGCATGGACTGCAGTGGTGATGGTCTCACAGATATATACAGTAAAACCTTGGTTTGTGAGCATAATTTGTTCTGGACACACGCTTGTCACCCAAAGCACTTGTATATCAAAGCAAATTTCCCCATAAGAAATAACGACACTCAGATGATTCGTTCCGCAACCCAAAAATATCCATATAAAAATGATTACAATACTGTAATATAATAAGGCAAATACAAAATATAAAGAAAAATAAACAAATTAACCTGTACTTATCTTTGAAAACCTTCGTGGCTGGTGTGAGGGAGAAAAGAGAGAGAAGGGTTATTGTGTAGGACGACTTTCCCTATCATTGACAGAATCACTGCTATCTGTTAGCTCAGTGGAATCTTTTTATGGTGCAGTATTAACAGACTCTTGCCATATACTGTATTTAATGTAACTGGCAATAAGGCATCAGAAGAAAGGGTCTGTATCTGCAGGCAGCCTGATTCAGAATGAAGCAAAGCATTCAGAATCTTACTCGTGTATGGAAAAGCAAAGGACTGTCCATAGGTGCTTTGAAGTGACAAAAAATACACTAGTGCCCGTTGTGGGCACCTTCCAATGTTCTGAAAAACTCACTGACTCCTCCCAAACCCCGCAGCCTGAGATGGAGCATCCGGCGGCATGGGAGACAATCACCCCAAATCCCGCAGCGAGAGAGAGAGAGAGAGAGAGAGAGAGAGAGAGGGGGGAACCATTGGCTCAGTGGTGATCACGTGACATTCGGTGTCACATACTACTCATATTGCAAGACATCGCTCGTTTATCAACTTAAAATTTATTAGAAATGTTTGCTCGTCTTGTGGAACACTCGTAGAACACATTATTTGCAATTCAAGGTTTTTACTGTACTTATCTCCAAAATCCTGAGGCTGTATACATTAAATACGGACAGTTTTTGTATGTCAATCATACCTAAATAAAGTGATTAAAAAACAAAGTCTGTTTCCCACAGCCAAAAAAAAAAGAAAAAAAACAAAAAAAAACCCAAAACAAAATGTTACCAGTACTTCCAGAATCCTGCCTATGTCCCTTCTGGTCACCAGGGCCCCTGGGGTAACCTCTCTCATGACCTCTACACCACACCGTCATTTTACCTGTTTTTTGCAATTTACATAAATGCAACCACGCAGTGTGTATGCTTTCGTGCCTAGCTTTTTTCACATAATATTTTGTTTACGAATGCATTAGCTCATCTCGTTGCCCACAGTTCTAGAACATTTGTTCTCATTAGACTGCAGTATTCCACTGTGTGCACCTACCAGAGTGTGCTTATTGGAGATTTGGTTTTAATACACTTCTGATTAGTGTCACCTTCCAGGCTGGATGAAAATGAAATTTAGGTGACAGCAGCCACCTCTCTAAAGATGGGAGCGCTCTGGGATGCCTGGGTGGCTCAGGCAGTTAAGTTCCGACTCTTGATTTCATCTCAGGTCGTGATCGCACTGTTTTTAAGTTTGAGCCCCGCGTAGGGCTCTGCGCTGACAGTACGGAGGCTGCTTGGGATTCTCTCTCTCTCCCTCTGTCTCTGTTCCTCCTGTCCTTGCTCTTTCTCTCTCTCAAAAAATAGATAAACTAAAACAAATAAACAAAAACAAAAACAAAATATATGGAGCTTTCCATATTAGAAATACTCGGTTTCATACAATGAATATTTAGGAATAATTTGTCCCCTCTCCTCCGTTAATCTATTTTATCCATATGTATTTGTAGAGCAATTTAAGTGACGATTGGCCTTCACCATGGAGTGTCCCCAAGAGGTGCTGGGTCAAACCCGAGAAGGAGGGGTTTCTGCAACTGACAAGAACCATCATGGAATGTTATCATAGGTGAGCCAATTCCAATGACCTGGAATTAATAATATCTGCCCTTCCTCCTCCCAAGGCCACACTGAGGAAGACAAAGCAGATGTTACAAAGCTTATAACATGGTATGATAACAGTTTAACAAAAAAGGAGACCTGTGTATTATATAGGGGCAAACATAAAATAGAAGATACCATTATAGGTAGTGGTAGGTAGTGAGCTCATGAAGGAATTCATTTTCTTATTTTTACATCTTGAAAAGTCCATGTATTCTACATAAAACATGCCGGAGTTTTGATAAGAAATAACGTTATAAAGGTCAAATAATATTTACCGAGGAGCACCGCCATCTATAAATGGCAAAATAAATAAAGGACTTTATATACTGCCTCATTGACTCACACGAAAGACTTTGTGGTGTTTTAAAAATAGAACTTTTTGTGCTGTAATCTAATTTGGCAACGCTTAGAGCAGAAACAGCCCCTGCTGAAAGATTAAATGAAAAATAAAGTGCTTCGCAGTTGAGGCTGCCAAGAGATAAAGGGAGTCCACGTTCCTCACATGACTTTTCTTAAACAAGCAGGTGGTTGCTGAGCACGAGGGTTACGTGGGTGAGGAGGGCCTGCCAAACTGTGCTTTTCCGCCTCTCGCGGGGTTTTAGGTAAATACCTGTTTGTAGACACCATGGTAATTAGGGGGCAAAATGTCTCCCAAGCAAAGCAAGGAGTCAACAAGACTCAAGCCTTGGATGGAAGGCAAGGACACCCAACAACCCTCCAAAAACAAATTCAGAACAAAGGAATAGTCTCACTATCCAGGGCCGGGCAAGGCTAAGTCTCCATTGTCTGTTACTTGGAAAAATCAAGTAGAATCTGTAAAGAGAGGGGATATTATTGGATTTGGGAGGGTATGATTTGGCATTTGAGACCAGTTTTTTTTAAAATATATATTTATTTTTGAGAGAGAGAGAGAGAGAGGCTCACACAGGCATGGTAGGGGCAGAAAGAGAGAGGGAGACAAAATCCGAAGCAGGCTCCAGGCTCTGATCAGTCAAGAGAGCTTGAACCTTGAGATCATGACTTGAGTCGAAGTCAGATACCCAACCCTCAACCAACCCAGCCACCCAGGCGCCCCTGAGGCCAGTTTTAAATGTAAGAGACACCTAATTATTTCTAAAGGTCATTTGCTAATAACCCATTGTTTATATATTGTGGCCTGGAGCACAGCAGCATCTAAACCATGTGGGAGCTTGCTAGGAATAAAAATCTTGGGCCCCTACTTGCTACTCGGGACCCTACTGACTGAATCAGAATCTGTATTTTAATATGATCGTAAGGCGATGCGTTTTAAAATTTGAGACATCCTCAATAAGGAAATTTGGGGAAATAAGGAAAAACAAAGAGACAGTTTGGGTAGGTTTGCCTCCTGTTACCCCACCACCTCCCACACGCGCTGATCTCCTTACGTAGTCACATCCCACACTTGCACAATTTGATAGCTTGGTTTTCACTTCGTCATAAACACCTTCCTGTCTTACCACAACCTTTTTTTCCATAAACAGTTGCTAGATCTGCACAATAGTCCACCAGCAAATGTACTCTAGCTAATTCACTTCCATTTTTTTCTACTCACACTTGAGGGGCTTAAGTTTGTTTATAAGTAATTTCACAATCAATAAATTTGTGCCTAGCAATTTACCAATTTAGGGCTTTTGTTCCCCCCTGGGAGAGATTCCCAGAAAAGAATTTAATAGTAAAGCTTTCCTCTTTATAATGAGACAGGTACATTCTTATTATAAAAAGTTTTCCAAAATATGAAAACACAAATCTATATATGTGATAAGTTTGCACAGAGCCCTCCCCCCCACCACAGACACACACACACTTGTATGTGAAAACTAAAATCTGGGGGCACCTGGGTGGCTCAGTGGGCTGAACATCTGACTCTCGATTTTGGCTCAGATCATGGTCTCACGGTTAGTGACATCAAGCCCCGCACGGGGTTCTGTGCCAACAGGATGGATCCTGCTTGGGATTTTCTCTCTCCCTCTCTCTCTGCCCTTCTCCTGCTCGTGCACACACTTTCTCTCTCTCTCTTTCTTTCTCTCAAAATAAATAAAAACCTGAGCTCTGAATAACGTTTGTCATCAAGTTAATCATATTGTATTGAGGTCAGTTTTCTGGTTTTGATGATCGTATTATAGTTATGTAAGATGTAACCACTGGGAGAATCTGGGGGAAGGACACACAGGATCTTTCTGCACTGTGTTTCCAACTTGCTGTGAGTCTGTAATTAATTCAAAATAAAACGTTAAAAAAAATATATGAGAGAGAGAGAAGAAAAAGAAGACCATGAAAGAATCACTCAAGCACAAACCCTGTTAATGTTTTGATATATTTCCTTTCAATCTTCTTCTGTGCCAGAGCACAGTCTAGTAATTTTGTATAGTAATACAAAATACAAACTGGTTCAAAGCCCTTGATCTATGCTGTGCTTGGTTAGGCATAGCTTTGGTGAGATCCATAATAACCGGCAAACAAGAACGGGTTCTGAGAGCTCCATATATGCTATGGTGCTTACAAAGGATCACCTTCAGGAAAACATAAACTGTTCATCAACATTGAAACTTTGTCTCTCACAACGTTTTTCTTCCCCGTCTTGAGCACCATTTCTATCTCTGCCTTATCTATGCACCTACTCTGTTTCTTAATTTGATTGCTATGAGGAGCCTGTGAAAATGTAGGTTTTGGGGGCCATTATTGTAATTTGGTTTCAGGAGGTGCACGCAGAAGGGAAAAACAATTTCTCTAGCCAAGTGCTCAGCTCTGGCTCTGGCTGCATTTGCAGAAAAGACACCAAAAAAAAAAAAAAAAAAAATGACTGAGGTTGCAGTTAATTAATGCCCTGATTCCTAATGGGAAACACTTAAGTAAATAGCACTGGAGAACCCTTGAACTCCCCTTCAATTCCACACTCTGTGCACTCTCACGGACCAGCCCCATCTCCATGACAACCAAGGAACTTTCTTTGAAACTCAGCTCAAATGGCGTCTATTGTGAGACACTAGCTCCAGTAAGCCTGGGGGCACAGGGATGCGCCCTATACTCCGTGCTCCCCTGTATCTGACCTGCTGCTCATGTTCTGTAATTTACCCGTGTGCATGTCTTTCTCCCCACTGGGCTGTGAATCCGAGATGTTGGGTATGGGCCCATTCTTCTTTGTTAGACACATTCTGTAGTACCGCACACGTTTAAGAGTACGTTCGCAACAAGTGTTTGTTGATGGAAGGAAGGAAGGAAGGAAGGAACAAATGGAGGGAAGGAGGGGTGGAGGAAGGTGGGTAAGAAGGAAGGAGGAAAGGATGGAAGGAAGGAGGGAAGAAAGGAAGGAAAGGAGGGATGGAGGGAAGGCAAACAGCTTCAAGGATATCATTGAACATGAAAGCAGCTCAAGTCACTGCCCCATCTCTCAGAATGCCTGCAACTTCCATGTGGATGTTAAGCACTTTGGCTCAGGTCATGATCTCACGGTTTGTGGGTTTGAGGCCCGCCTCGGGCACTGTGCTGACAGCTCAGAGCCCGCAGCCTGCTTCGGATTCTGTGTCTCCCTCTCTCTCTGTCCCTCCCCTGCTGGCACTCTGTCTCTGTCTCTCTCTCAAAAATAAACAAACATTAAAAAAAAAAGTCTTGGGGCGCCTGGGTGGCTCAGTCGGTTAAGCATCCGACTTCAGCTCAGGTCACGATCTCGCGGTCCGTGAGTTCGAGCCCCGCGTCGGGCTCTGGGCTGATGGCTCGGAGCCTGGAGCCTGCTTCCTATTCTGTGTCTCCCTCTCTCTCTGCCCCTCCCCCGTTCATGCTCTGTCTCTCTCTGTCTCAAAAATAAATAAACGTTGAAAAAAAAAAATTAAAAAAAAAAAGTCTTTCCTGATTCTGCCCTTTGGGGCCTGTGAGTTCCTTCTTGACGGGTTGCAACATATAGTGAAATGTGGAGACAGGACTCAGGGCACATTCTGGCTTCAGCCATCTCCATGATCTTGGGCCAGGTACTTCAGCAATAGGACTGTCTTGCATCTAGAAAGGAGATGGGTGTACAGATCTTCCTGTTTCTTCAGCTCTAAGATTCATGGGTATCTTATCAGACAGGTAGGGGTCAGAATCACAGAGGCATGATGATAAAGAAATTAGGGATGCTTTGTCCTGCTGTAAGTTCAGGGTGTGGAGGGAGGCTGGGCTGTTTCAGGCTCACTTTGACTGACCTTGGTCCATTAGGATGAGAGGAAAGTAACCTCTTTAGTCAATTTTGCACGAGCCCTGCCATGCTGAAGACATGCTTAGATGTCTTCAGTCCATCCTAACACCAAGTAAAATTCTGAACAAACTGAAAAATCAACATCTCTTCTTAAATTCGTCACAAAAGTGAGATTTACCAGCAAACCAATGCTCCTGCCATTCCTTCTTGGATGGTTGGAAGCAGGTGCCCACCATGGCTTTTCATTGGAATGGCCTGAGGACCTTTCGAAAACACTGAGGTCTCCCTTTCACCCGAGAAATTCTGATTTAGCCCTTCTTGGCAACGATGGCTCACCCACTAGGCACAGCACTTGGGGCGAACAAAATGTTTTCATTTTGTTTAAAATCAGAAGAAAACGATAAGCTTTTAGGTCAAAGAAAAGGTTTTAATACGTAATGTTAACACATTTGTCTTTGTACCAATGCAGTAGTAAAATATAATTTTCAACATATTTTTAGAGGAAAGGGCCCACGAAAATCATATTATGGCCCTGGGCAGGGGTGCCCATGTGGCATCAGGAATTTTTAAACCTAGAATTAGGTGATTCTAATGTGCAGCCAGGGTTGAAAACCAATGGCTTAAAGGGTACTTGAGTGGCTTTCTACCCTTAAATATCTCCACCTGGCCTCCCAACAGCTTGACAGAAATTTCAGTGTTAGAAAAATTGAAATTAATTTAGATTTATAGGTTTTCAATTAAACTGAAACTCTGTTTCTAGGAGTCCTCACTCAAATGCTTTTTGAACGTGGCAATTACCAGCTTCGAGTAGACCATGAAAAGGTATATTTTGGTGCATGGATACAGGAAGGAGAGATTCTCCCGCTGAAACCACAGGCATGAAGTATCTCTGGGCGCCTGGGGGTGACTGGGGTCTGGAGGGGCTGGGAAGTGGGTGCTGACGGAGATGAGTCCGAACAGCTACCTGGACGGCAGGTGGGCCTTCCCGCATGTGTGGGGCCCAGGGATTTCCAAGTTCTTCCTGCTTCGTGCCTGATTTCATCTGACTTCACAATGACCCGAGGCAGAGCTGTCCTCATTACCCTATTTACAAGATTGGTGCTGGCCATACATCACAATAGGTGTGTGCTCCAAACTGCTACAGGGCGGGGACCGCCCCCCATGGCAGACAGGGTCCAGTCACCACTGTGATTTTGCTGACTCCAATCCTGAATCCTAGCGCTGGTGTTTGGGAGGAAAATGGAAACATTTTCTTAACCTGCGTCAGCTTTTTCAGGCCTGCCATTGAAAACTGCCATTACTTCCGTAACTATGCAATGATGCCAGAGTGTCCATATCTGAAATGCTCAGGGACAAGAGGCAGCAGGTGACTTTTTGTCCTCCCTTTGGGAACAAGTTCTCCGGCTGTGTCTTGGGCCCCACTCCGGAGTACAGGACCACATTACTACCTGTTGGCTTCCTGAGGGGCCCAGAGAGTGTAGGCACTGACCACTGTCCACTCCTTCCCACTGCCCCCATAAAAGAGAAAAAAATAAGACAAAGGAAAGCATTTCTGTAGTCTCAAGATCTTGGTCCTCTCTCCTGGCAAGACTAAATTGGCTTGACTCCATTTGCCAGCATGGAAACTTTTACAGTGGATAGAACACGAAGAGAAAAAACATACTTTTTTTTTTTTAACTTAAGAAATGAGAAATAAACATTAAGAAATCAGTGCAAAGTATAAGGTTATTCCAAATATCTTAGGGCCTCATTAAAGCAACACAAAACAAAATAAAATATATATATTTGGGTAAATCCCTGTCAAGAAGAGGGGGGGAATGGTGGCATTATTTTAGAAGGAACCAAATGTAGTATTTTAGCCAGTAGAGATGTTATCTCATCAGTCTCTAACACAGTGGTCCCCACTTTATTTTGAACACAATTCCTATCATTCAAAATGTCTGAGCATGTAGCTCCATTATTTATTTAGGAAGTATACATAAATATTTCCATACAAATCTCTTATGCACACTATAAAACCCACAAAAACAGAAATAAAAAGGTGAGCTTAAAAATAAATATAACTAGATGTTCTGATGTTCTTTCTCATGCCCTAGTGGAGAGTCTGGCACTTTCCCCAGGGTGCATGCTCCTCGCTTGGAAACCACAGCTCCAGACATAGAGACACCGAATGGCCTCGATGGGTCTACTGAGGACAGCCACAACAGCTCTCTCACATCTTTGCTAGCAAGGTGGGAGATGTGGACGAACATTTAGCAGGAAGATATTGCTAGAAAAAGACAATTTCCAGTCCAGCAGGGAAGGAGCTTAGATGTCTTCACTCCATCCTAACACCAAGTAAAATTCTGAACAAACTGAAAAATCAACATCTCTTCTTAAATTCGTCACAAAAGCGAGATTGCCCAGCAAACCAATGCCCCAAAATTGGAGAGACAGACAGCCAGCTGCAGAGAATCACAGCTTATCAGAGCAAACATCCACAAGCAGAAACCTCCATGGGAACCAGCGATGCGGGAGAAAAACCTGTACTCTCACTGGGGAATGTCTGGAAACTCAGCGTGGCAGAGCCTGAGAGATCAAAAGTCCAAGGGGGAAGCCTGGGTGGCTCAGTTGGTTAAGTGTCCAACTCTTGGTTTTGGCTCAGGTCATGATCTCATGGTTTGTGAGTTCGAGCCACCCCCTCCCCCACCCAACCCGTTGGGCTCTGTGCTGACAGCACAGAGCCTGCTTGGGATTCTCTCTCTCCCTCTCTCTTTGCCCCTCCCCTGCTCACATTTGCTTTCACAAAATAAATAAATAAACTTTTTATTTTATTTAAATGTTTATTTATTTTTGAGAGATAGAGTGCAAGCCGAGGAAGAGGGAGCGCAAGCAGAGAGAGAGGGAGACACAGAATCTGATGCAGGCTCCAGGTTCTGAGCTGTCAGCACAGAGCCCAATGAGGGACTCAGACCCATGAACTGAGAGATCATGACCTGAACCGAAGTCGGTCCAGGCACCCCAATAGATAAACTTAAAAAACAAGTCCAAGGGGATCCAGAATAAGGGAGTCCCACACTTTGGTGAGTTTTACCTCCTGGAGCTCTACCAGATTGTCACAGTAAAGATCCAAGAAGCTTCCCCTCCTGCTTCTAGCAGGGGAAAAGGAACCATTTTGAAATCTAGAGCATTCTGTTCTTCCCAAAAGTCCTGGCCTCAAGAGAAACTAGTTAAAGAGAGCCTAACCTGCTGGGGTTTTATCAGAGCCTAACTGAGCTAGGAGATGGGAAATATTCAACTCCAGCCCCTGCCAGCCATCTTAGCCCACTTAAGAGGAGGCAGGGGACTAAGAAGCATTAATGAAGTTCACAGTTGAGGGGTACAGGCTCATCAAAAGACTGACACCTCATTGTAGAACTATAGAACATGTCCCCTTCCCCACACCCACCATGTTACTCAAGGTCTCTTTACAGCAGGCCCTTACACCCAGTCCATCACACCTGCCTACCAACACACAATTACAAGGCACACTTAAAGGCAATAAACCCCCCCAAAAAACAAAAACAAAGCAAACAAGCAAGCAAACAAACAAACAAACAACAGTTTGAAAAGACTGAAAAAGCATCAGAACCAGAGTCAGACACAACAGGGATGTTGGAATTATCAGACCAGGAATTTTTCAAAACTATCGTTAATATGCTAAGAGTTTTAATGGGAAAAATAGACAATGTGCAAGAACAGATAGAGAATGTAAGCAGAGAGATGGAAACTCTTTTTTTTTTTTTTTTAATTTTTTAATTTTTTTTTTTTTTTAACGTTTATTCACCCTTGGGACAGAGAGAGACAGAGCATGAACGGGGGAGGGGCAGAGAGAGAGGGAGACACAGAACCGGAAACAGGCTCCAGGCTCTGAGCCATCAGCCCAGAGCCTGACGCGGGGCTCGAACTCACGGACCGTGAGATCGTGACCTGGCTGAAGTCGGACGCTTAACCGACTGCGCCACCCAGGCGCCCCGAGAGATGGAAACTCTTAAGAGAGGCTCAAAAAGAGATAAATGCCAGAGATCAAAAATGTTGTAACAGAAATGAATGCTTTTGATGGGCTCATTTGTAGAGTGGACACAGCTAAGGAAAGAATCTCTAAACTTCAGGATATGACAATAGAAATTTCTAGACTGAAAAGCAAAGAGAAAAGGGACTGAAAAACACAGAAGACACTCTCCAAGGACTGTGGGATGACACAACAAGTATAACACACACACCATAATACCAGAAGGAGAAGAAATAGAAAAAATATTTGAAACAATTATGACTGAGAATTTCTCCAAATTAGTGTCAGGAGACAAACCACCAGCACTCAGAGAACAACAGGCAGGATAAAAGTCAAAAACAAAACAAAATAAAAACCATATAACCAGGCAAATCATACTCAAACTTCAGAAAACCAAAGGTAAGGAGGGAAAAAAAAATCTTAAAGAAAGCCAAAGGAAAAACCAAAGGTAAGAATTGTACCTGACTTCTCAGAAATCATGCAAGCAGGAAGAAAATGGAATGAAGTGTTTTAAGTGTTGAAAGAAAAAAACCACCAACCTAGAATTCTGTCTCCTGTGAAATTACCCTTCCAAAATGAAAGAGAAATAAAGAGTTTCTCAGACAAAAATTGAGGGAATTTGTTGCCCGTAAGGCTTCCTTATTAAGGTGTTTGAGGGATGGAATATTCTGAAGCAGTTCCAACTACGTCTCTCTAATTTTACATTGCCCTAACTGGTTATAGTTTTTTAAAACCAATTCTTTTTGATAGCATGCAAATCAGTGGCTGATCAAAGGTGGAAGTGAACTAGCTGGATGTGCTTCCTGTTTGCTTACACCCAGAATTAAAGATGACAGAAAACTAACATTGATTTTTTGGGGGGAGGCACCATAGGCCTCCTCTGTCTGTGTCTTAGCTGGTTGAACAATGCACAGTAGGAGCGGCTATTTTCCCCATGTTACAGACAGGGAAATGGAGGCGTCTTAGCAGGTGGTACAGTCAGGATTTGAACCCAGAGGCAGACACTGCTATTTACCAAGAAGCAATTCAGCTGCAGCCCTTTCCAAGGAAAATGCCATCCAGGTGGAGTTCTGACTCTCTTGCATTTTAGACCAAGAGCAGAAAGAATGAAATAACCCCTTGGAGTCTGTGGGAAATAAAAATCCTCCTTGCTCACTGCTGTGGTCTGAATGTTTGTGTCCCCGGCAAATTCATAAGTTGAAGCCTAACCCCCAATTTGATGGTGCTGGTGGTGGGCCTTTGAGAAGTGATGAGAGTGGGGGCCCCCATGAGTGGAATTAGTGCTCTTGTAAAAGAGATCCCATAGAGCTCCCTCAACCCTCCCAACCGTGTGAAGAAACAGTGGGAAGATGGCCATCTGTCTTGGTCCATTTGTGCTGCTCTAACAAAATACTGCAGACTGGGTGGCTTATAAACCATAAGAATTGATCTCTCACAGTTCTGGAGCCTGGAAGTCTGAGACTGGGGTGACAGCATGGTCAGGTGAGCGCCCTCTTCCAGGGTGCAGACTTCTTGTTGTATCCAACTGGGCATCAGGATTCTAACACATGATTTTGCAGGAGGTGGGGGGACACAAATATTCAGACCATACCACCTCCATGAACCAGAAAATGGGTTCTCACCAGGCACTGACTCTGCTGGCACCTTGATCTTGGACTTCTTGCCTCCAGAACTGTAAGAAAAAAATATTGTTTTACAAGCCACCCAGTCTAGGTATTTTTGGCATAGTAGCCTGAATGCACTAGGACATTCACCTTGTCACACCCTGGCTCAGGGGAGAGGCTGCTATGCAGGAGGCAGCAAAATAAATTGCCCATCCTCTCCCCCAGCCTGACCCCATCATCCAAGGCACGAGGCCATCCACCCTCCCTCCCCTGCCAAAGCCCAGGATGGGGGGCTATGGTGGGCAAGGAGGGACCAGGGTGTGTTCTTGGCTCATTCTGAGAACAGGGTGTTTTTGTTTTATTTTTAGGAGGAAAATGAAACTGAGAAAAGTTAGAACTTATGAGGCTTTAACATGGTTTGCATTAGGACTGATATTAGTACCCCCATGTTCAAATAAATGTCTTCTCTCCAGCGTCATGTCTGGTGACTTGTTCTATGCCAGACTTAAAAGCAGAAATCTTTCCCTAGTTTATTTGGCAGCAAAACCTGAGCTGAAATGATGTAAGGCTGTTTCTGGTTTCCATTGGCCCCATCGACTGTGAATATGCATACCTCTCACTGCAGCAATATTCATGGATGTGAAGACAGGCACTGCCCCTGCCCCTGCCCCCGCCCCAGCCCGAGCCAGGGATGTTTTGTAATAGGCTAGAAGCGGTGACTATTCTTCTAAAAGCCACAACAGTTTAGATTCCATAAGTATCAAGACTTTGGATAGGGACTGTGGACCTGGGTTAGGATGGGAAGGGAAGTGAAGGTTCATCGGAACCTGATATGCACAGAGCCGGCGATGGGCACATCCCCCATGTTCCCTATCTTCAGGTACCTCAAATCCTCATTTCACTCATAAGAAAACAAGTTCCAGGAGCTAATCACTGAGGAAAATTGAGGCCCCTGGGTAGGAAATGGGCTCTAGTTGACTCTTAAGTCCATTTCTGCCCCTCTAAATGGTGCTGCCTCCTCTCCACAGCAGTTTTTTAGTTGAGAAGATTGGGCTCTGAGAAGAACAGGGAATCTGCCCACGGAGTCTGCAGCAGAACCAGCTGGGAAGCTGGGTCCTAATGTGAAGTCCCCACTCCCTTCACTGAGCGGCATGTTCCCCCTGTTGGAGGTCTTCTCCCAAGATGTTGGCATGTCCTCTTTTCAATACACCCTTGGATTCCTGAGCCTGATGTTGATCTTCTCCTCCATTCCCTCCCAGATGTCCAGCAGGTAAAGTTACAAGATGACTTGGTTTGAGTCCCCTAGGTTGTTATCCAGCCTTCATCCTACACAGACCACCATGCCCTGACCAGACAAACATCGGCCTCTCTACTGACCACTGGGAAGAAATCAGAGCAGTGTGGAGTGAATGCCACACCGAAGAAAGTGAGTACCCAGATTGCAGAGTGTCTATATCAAGGCAAAGGGCCGTAGACAGGCTGCTCTTTCTCATCCTGGCATCGCACGGACAGCTGGAGATCCTGAGGCCCAGACTGGAACCCAGGGTTGCCTGCCACCTCCCTGCTTCCCATACACTTGGCCTCAATGGACAGCATTATAATTAATAAAGATGGTAATTGCAGGATTGTTTGTAATGACAACACACATACACAAAACACCTGAAACGATCCTTAGTGACCTTCAAAAGGTGATTGGGTAAATAAATCATGAGATACTCCTGCCTCTTTCTTCCCTTCTTTGCTTCCCTCTTTTCCAGCATCCAGGAACCCTAGTGTCAATCATTATCCCTTTCTTTGCACGTACCTCCATCCCTTCGTCCCTCTCTGAGTTTGTCACACTCATCTGGAAAAATCCCAACCCTGGTTAAGTGTGACCCCTCACCTCCTCTGTATGACCCACATGGTTAGGTTCACCAGGCCCTGCTTCTGCCTTGCCCGCTATGGTCTTCTCACACAGCAGAACAGTGCCCTTTGAAGCGTCACACCATGGGGTACCTCTGCTCACTATCTCCCAATGGCCCTCCATCTCTCCCAGAGTTAAGACCAGATATTCCCTTCCATTCCCACCACCCACCACCAGTCTGACCCTCTTTAGATTACCTTCCCTTCAGATATGTTCCTGTAGCGGGAGCTTTGCACCTGCTGTTCCTGCTGCCGGGGATATTCACACGCTCTGCCCTCTCACTTCCACCAGGTCTTTGCTCAAATGTCACTGTCTTGAGTGAGGCCCATCTCAATCATTCTATTTGAAACTGCAATCCTGGAGTGCCTGGGTGGCTCAGTCGGTTGAGCGTCCGACTTCAGCTCAGGTCATAATCTCACGGTTTGTGAGTTTGAGCCCCACGTGGGGCTCTGTGCTGGCAGCTCAGAGCCTGGAGTCTGCTTCAGATTCCGTCTCCCTCTCTCTGCCTCTCCCCTGCTCATGCTGTCTCTCTATCTCTCTCAAGGAATTAATAAACATTAAAAAACCTTTTTTTAACTTCAATCCTCTCCCACAATGACTCCCCTCATCCTCCTTCTGCTTTAATTTTTCCAGAACGCTTAACTCCTTCTAATATAGTATATAATTAGTCATGTATCTGGCTTGTTGTTTTCTCCCCATATAAGAATGTACGATCCATGATGTTCTCCCCACCCCCCATTATTATACCCCAGTATGCAGGGTAAATAAATATCTGCTAAATGAATATCTTTTTTAAAATTACAGAAAAAAGGCTAGAATATTATACTCTTACTCCTGGTAAGAATGTGTACTTTATATATAAACTTACACTTTGTATGTATACATGCATATGTATATATGTATACATGCATATGTATATACACATACATACATACAGTAAGTTATATGCTCTGTGTGTGAGTAAAATTTAAATTCTTTTATAAACATGTAATACTTCTACTTCTATGACTTAAGAAATCTGAATAATAACAAACATAAATATTTTCAAAGGCTACCCTAGCTCCTTCATTCCCCACAGCGTTCTTGGGGACTCAGGCAAAGAATTTATACTCCCTTTAAAAAAAATTTTTTTTTTTCAATGTTTATTTATTTTTGGGACAGAGAGAGACAGAGCATGAGCGGGGGAGGGGCTGAGAGAGAGGGAGCTTCACAGAATCGGAAGCAGGCTCTAGGCTCTGAGCTATCAGCACAGAGCCTGACGTGGGGCTCGAACTCACAGACTGCAAGATCATGACCTGAGCCGAAGTCAGACGCTCAACCGATGGAGCTCCCCATATACTCCTTGTATATGGGCTCTCTTAATGGAGGCCCAGCCCCCATACAGGGTGTGACCTCCTACCTGCCCTGAGGCCAGAGAAGCTTGGGCTCCTTGACTGAAGGATTTCACTTAGAAAGGGAGGTGACAGATGAAGTCTCCCTGCATGGCTAAGCCCCAGAAAGAAACCCTATGTTTGGGGAGGACTGAACCAAGAACAGAACTTCTTCCCTCCTTGTGCTCTGGTAGACATCATGTGGTACATAATCCCATGCACCTTGCATACAGGACTTTCATATTCACAAGTTAAAAGTGCAAACTGTGCTATAACTATCGCTGTGTTTCCTCCCAACAGCAAGCCAACACCAAATTAAATTCAAAAGCATAAGTCAGACCACAGGGTTGGAGCGTGCTTCTGTTTTGGGAGAAACACGGGGATTGATCTAATCTCCCTTCTTCTGTGAATTCCTCAGAGAGATTGTTTGCCTCCACTAAGGTGGAGGACACAGATTATGTCTTTGTTTAACTGCTGAATTGTCACATTAAAATCATGTATACAGTGTTCACAGGAGGAAGTGGCCCAACGCCTTGATGGTAATAGTCTGAAACAAGCTTTGGACAGATTGAGAAAATGCTAGAGTCTGCCACAGTGGATTGCTGGGAAGAGCAGGTGTCAACAATTAGGATTGTCACCTGGCCCCCTATGATTCCTGCCTCTGGTAGTATCCTTGTGTGACTGCCTCCCACATTATACCAGGGCCGGTCCGTGTGACCACTAGAATATAGCGGAAGCGATGGCGTGTCACTACTAAGATGAGGTTGTAGAGGACGGTGAAGCTTCTGTCTTGGTCACTCTGTCTCTTGAATTGCTGTCTCTCTGTTGAAAGCCAACTGCCAAGTCATGAGCAGCCCCTATGGTGAGGAACCGAAGCATCCCATTAATTAGGACAGGATCCTGCAGCCCCGCTCAAGCATTCAGACGACTGCAGCCCCAGCTGATGGCTTGCCTGTAACCCGATGAGAGATCCTCGGCCAGAACCACCCAGCTGAGCCACTTCCAGATTCCTCACCCCCCAGCAACCTTGTAGCATAATAAACATTTGTTATCTTCAGCTTCCAAGTTTTGATAGACACCTAATTCAGACAATAGACAACGAATTCAGATTTTGGTGACTAGCAGAGAGTTTCCATAACAAATACCTAAATCATGAAATGCAGTGGTGGTGGGCAGTGGTTGGGGGACTTTACAGAAAGCATTAATTAAAGCCTAACTTGCCTTGAACAGAATGTTAGTAGAATGTGAGTTTGAGGAGGCTGCTGGTGAGGGTTAGAAAAAAGTGAGGAAAATCGGATCAAATGTTGGAAGTTACGGGGATCTTTGTTATGCAGCAGCAGTATAACAGCAACACTATCGCTTGCAATATGTAGGAGTTAGGAAATGTATTTAATATGCTGGGTGGTGGAACTAAGGAGAATTGAAGCTGCCACTTGCTTTCTTTGTGCTGCTTAGAGTGAAACATGAAAGAAGAGAAGATACATTGAGGAAAAAGGAGCCAAGGTTTGCTGTTTTTGAAGATTCCTAGACTCTCCAGATGGCAACTGATGCTGAAATTAAGACATGGCTTCTGAGCAAAGATCAAATACAGGGCACTCTCATAAAAGCATATTCCAGAAATGAAAACAGTGTGTGACTCTAAAATCCTTTGTGAAGACTTCCGAAATATCAAAGGTGGTACCTTAGGGTACCATTCAATCAGGAAAAAGGCCCTCTAAAAATGTTAAGGATATGGTTCATGAACTCTCTCAGTCATACAATAGAGTTTTTAAGAAGCTTGAAAGGACTACTCCTCAGCAGAAATCCCAGGTAGAGAAGGGCTTACATTGAAGAGAATTATGGGTATGGTTTTCATGTAATGTAGCAAACCCCAATAAGATTCACATGAGACCCACAATGTTATAAGGTGAATTACACCCTTGGAAACATTCCAGCTTGGACTCACACAGTTCAAAATGAAAGAAGGTTCAAAATAAAAAGAAACCTCTGAACCCCCTAACTTCTAGAAGCAGAAGAAGCTGAGAAAACTATTCATATTAAGTGTCATGCATTACCTGTTATGAAAAAGAAAAATAACTCAGAGGTTTAAACCAAGATGCCAGAAAGCAGAACCAAGAGCCCATGGAGCTATTTCTGGGTAGCCGTAGGACTAAGTCCTAATCCAGGAACCGCCAACATCTGCTTAATGGGATTTCAGAATCACTAGGACCAGTGGTTCCTTGGGACTCCCAGTTTTCCTCTTTGACCCAGAATGTCTAAAAAGCTTGCCTCTGCCTGTGCCTACAAATTTTGGGTGTGTAAGGGAAAGACAACTTGTATTTTTATGCCATGGGGTTCTTCTTCACTTGAACCTGATTTTGATGATGAGATTCTGGACTTTGAGCTGATGCTATAATGGGGTAAGATTTGGCAGAGGTGAGGTGGGGAAGAGGGATCTTTGGAGGAGGTGAGTGTATTTAATATGTGAGAGGGACACGAATCATTGGTGGCCAAGGGGGAGTCTGTGGTACCCAATATCTAAGATGCCCCCAGTGATCTCTGCCTCCTAGCAGTCTCCTCTCACACTGTGCCAGCGTCAGTCTGTATAACCAGGAAAATACAGCCAGAAATGCTGGCATGTTACTTCTGAGACCAGGTAATAAAAGATATTGAAGCTTCTGACTTGATTGTACCCATCCTCTGTCTCATCGTTCACTCACTGGGGGAAGCCAGTTGCCATACCTATTGTGAGAAGCCATCTGGAGAGGTCCACGTGGTGAGGAACAGAGGCATTTGACCCTCAGTTACCTGAGTGAGTTTATAAGTGAACCATCTGGTCGCAGTCAAGCCTTCAGATGACTGTAGCCCCAGTCCAGAACTTTACTGTGACTCCATGAGAGGTCCAAAAACAGAACTTCCCAAATATGGCACTCCCGAATTACTGACCCTCTCAAACTGCATGAGATAATAAGTGTCTTTAGCTGCTCAGTTTTGGGGGGCAATCTGATATGTAGCAGTAATAACTAATGCTGTGGGCTGGTTATTAAGGCTCCTGCCTGGGAAAATGGAGGCACAGAGAAAAGAAACCTGGGTCTTTTCTCCCAAATGGAAAAAAAAGAAAAGAGGGAAAGGAATACTCACAGTTCTGACTGAGAAAGAACACAGTTGTGAGAGGGAGGTGGTATCACTTTTCCACTAAGGGGAGCCAACTGTTGCTCAGAATTCAACAGAAATCTCTTGCCTTAGAAGAGCTGGTATCCTTTTAATTCTCCAAACATCCAGAAGCCAAATGTCAGGAGAAATGCGAGCCTGGGGGACAACAATAAGTGAGAGTGATGTTAGGTATGACATGCTAGAAGGAGAGGTGGTGGGCTTTGGGGTCAGGAAGCCTCCTTCAGTCCCAGCTTCTCACTCACCGGCTCTGTCACATTCAATAGTCACATGGGCGCTCAGCCGCTTTGCTTGCCACTGTCATCAATTAGAACATCTATCCTGTGGATTGGCCTGAAGATAGACACCCAGGGGCACCTGGGTGGCTCAGTCAGTTGAGCGGCCAACTTCGGCTCAGGTCACCATCTCACGGTTCATGAGTTCGAGTCCCGTGTCGGGTTCTGTGCTGTCAGCTCGGAGCCTGGAGCCTGCTTCCGATTCTGTGTCTCCCTCTCTCTCTGCCCCTCCTCTGCTCTGTCGGGCTCTGTCTCTCTCTCCAAAATAAATAAACATTAATAAAAAAAGATAGACACCCAACTGCAGTCCCTCCTTCCCTGGCTGATGCACAGATTGAGGACATTTGATGTTAGCCACCCTACCACCACTCCCCCCACCCCTGCCCCCTGCCCCTAACTAGCTTCCAATATTTCAGGAATACTTTTTTCCCAGGTTTAGAAGTATTCATTCTACCCACCAGCCTATAAACTCAATTGCAGGTCACACTAGGTGGCAGTTTAAATCATGCCTGGCACTTAGGAAGTTTTTATGTATTTGCTGAATGAATAAGTGGCTAAATGTATGAGTTGTTTAAACAAATGACTTACAATGTGCTTCAAGTACTGTGACTGGTTGTTTACTATGCCACCTAATTTAGATCCAGAGGGAATTGTCGTCAGATAAATTTCAGTTTTTATTCAGGTTTAGCTGCTGGTGAGTATGGAAGTAGGGCTCAGAAGTCAGTTCTTTTGCTGTCTAAGGCAGTTCTCTTCATTGTATAATAAGGAATTTGTCTGGTCTTTGTTCCTAAGAGGAAGCTTTTAGGCCCTTGGAATTTTCCAAGCCCTAACAGTAGTTTTGTTGTTCAGAGTGAGCTCCAGGGACCATGCCTGAGGTTCTGCTGAGATGACTCAGAACGGAAGGCTGGTCATGCCTGAAACAGGAACCAAGTGATTAGAGGGTTAGGGCTCTGAATGGGGTAATATCAGCCCAACCTCCAGGGAGGGGAGAGGGGCTGGAGACTGAGTTCAACCATGTGATCAATGATTTACTCAGTTGTGTCTCCTTAATGAAACCAGAATAAAAACTCTGGACACCGAAGCTCCATTAAGCTTCCTGGTTGGTAACCACACATGGATGTGCCGGGAGAGTAGTCCACCTTGATTCGATGAGGAGGGAACATGGAGGTTCCATATTTGGTATCCTTCCAGACCTCACCTCCGGGTCTCTTCTTTTGGCTGACCTTGACTTATATTTTTCATAATGAACTGAATTGTAAATATAGTGCTTCCCTGAGTTCTGTGAGTTGTTCTAGTGAATTATCAAGCCTGAGAGGGTCACAAGAACCCTCTGAATTTGTGGCCAGTTGGTCAGAAGCGTGAGTGACCCGAGAACTCCTTAACTTACGGCTGGTGCCTGAAGTAAAGGAGGTCTTCCTGGGGGCTGTGCTCTTCAACCTCTGCAGTCTGTGCTAACTTTGGTTGGTTAGTGTCAGAATTGTATTGCAGTATTGCATGCCTACTGTTTAGTAGGCGTTTGGCTGCTCCATCATACTTTGCTTTGGAATGTATATATGAGCTATTAAAAAAATAACTTTGTATAAGCTATTTAAATAAGCTTGGATAGGTAGGCATGTATAAGCAATTATATATATATATATATATATATATGTATGTATATTAGCTGCAATATTTGAAAGAAAAAGATGCTAATAGTGAATTTATCAGCAAATCCAAGGTTTCCAAAATGAAGGGTTATAGAAATTCATCCAGTATAGCATTATAGATAAAGATGTGGACAAACTATTATCAACAATACATGATTATAAATACATATTGGGAAGTTAAAGATGCTAATTTAGAATTCTAGTAAGCTGATTTGGGCTTAATTAAATTTTACATTACTGGAATCCCTAAGCCGAAATTATTTTTCTCCAGCTTATGTGCTTATTATTTATTTGCTGTTATATTATTTCAACCCATTAAAAAAAATATTCACGAGGTTATCAAAGTTATGTAAGGTTTAAAATCACACACACACAAAAGTACAAATTAGTCATGATCCGTGGTAGGATGTTAACTTGGAGATTTGGAAATCCTTTATTCTTTTTTTTTTTTTTTTTTTTTACAAAATTTTTTTTTTTTTTTTTTGTTTTTTTCCAACGTTTTTATTTATTTTGGGGACAGAGAGAGACAGAGCATGAACGGGGGAGGGGCAGAGAGAGAGGGAGACACAGAATCGGAAACAGGCTCCAGGCTCCGAGCCATCAGCCCAGAGCCTGACGCGGGGCTCGAACTCACGGACCGCGAGATCGTGACCTGGCTGAAGTCGGACGCTTAACCGACTGCGCCACCCAGGCGCCCCGGAAATCCTTTATTCTATTCGTTCTATCTAATATTCTCAGATGTGACAGGGCAGAGGACCCCTACAGAAAAGACTGGACTAAAACACAGGTACCTACTTTGTAGCCAAGGAGAACCTGGGCCCAATAGCGGTTTAGCCTTCTCAAGGGTCCATGGCCCCAAGTTGGGTGACCCTGCCCTCCCTCACAGGGGAGACATAGGTGGAACTCAGCCTTAGGTCTCTCAGTTCTTTGTGACTTATGGTGTCGCCAAAGTCCCAACACCATAATTCATGTGTACCTGCTAGTCAAGAACACTGTCACATGGAAAGGGCTCGGATGACAGAATTAGCAAACATTATCTGACCCACATAGTATATTGCAGAATTATTTCTGCAATTTGAATTTGCTTTTGCTTTTTAGTCACATGGCAAAGAACAAAAGGAACCTCTTCAAAGGGCCAGCAAGAAGTCTTTTTAGCTTCGTAAATAATTTGTCAATGAAACTACAGGTGGGAAAGATATATTTTGCCTCACTTGAGTGCCTTGGAAATTGAGAACTCGTGTGTATAGAGGCTTTGAACTCTCCAGGAGAGTGGGGGTGGGGGGAGTGAGAATGTCTCATTTCCAAGGCCCATTAGAGCAGAAAATGCAATCCCTCCTGGGCCCTCCATCTGTCAGGTAGGCTGGCTTTCACCCCTCTTGTTTCCTGCCTTCCTGCTGCCCTTGGCTCAGCATTCTCAAGTCCTTGCCCTCACCCTCTGTGCCCACCCTGCCAACTCCCCATCACCAGAGGATGACAATAAGTGAGCATGCCAGGTTCCTGGCCATGGCTAGGGTAGTGGTAGGTCCTCAGCAAGCTGTGCAGTCCTGCCCTAGGCTCAGGCTTTCTTGTTGAGATCTTCCTTCACCCTTCTCCCAGGTCACTCACTATGGTCACTTCAGGCATACT
Source organism: Lynx canadensis (assembly GCF_007474595.2). NCBI lineage: Eukaryota > Metazoa > Chordata > Mammalia > Carnivora > Felidae > Lynx > Lynx canadensis. The sequence continues at coordinate 53,929,246 of NC_044305.1, read as the reverse complement.
GAACACATTCATTGTCCTGTTTTCCCCCAGTTTCTCTGTACGTTCCTAGATTTAAGCTAGCCATACATCCCCACTGACTCTGAAACACACTTCCATTCTTCTTCTTGGTCTGATCACGTATTCCTAAGGGCAATGGGGTATTTTATGCGAGTGTGAGACACCCCTGATTGTTCATCAGTAGCTCTCTACTCACCAGAGGAGCCCATTTGTGGCAAGCCCTTGGAAAATAATACCCTTTTCTCCAAATTCCATGGTTTATTTTCTCAGAGAAATAAAGACTGATTCATTGTTGTACTTTTGTAAACAAAATAGTGTAAGCTGTTCGATTCATTTGCTCCAAAAATATTTTTGTGCCTTTTTTTTAGGGTCTCCTCCATGCTCAGCACCAGGAATGTGAAGATGAATAACTTCGCTCTGTTCTCCAGGCCCTGGTGTGTCTCCTGTGGAAGGAGAGGGGTCACTCGTGAAGCGCAAGGCGGCCAGGGTGGCCAAGGTTCAGAGAGCCTGACACCAGGGTGCTATGGGCACAAGGGTCACTTGTCAGTCTGAGGCAGGAGTCAGGAGTGAATTTCTCAAGGGTAAGAGGGAACTAGCTAAGAGAGAGGGCTGGAGGTATGGAGGACACATCACGCAAAGTTCAAGGAAGTTCCAGTGGTGTGGGGAAGCAATGGTGTAGAGTGACAGGGGACTGTGGTGAGCTAGGACCAGACACCTAGGCAATAGCATGGCTTCTATGTGAGACAGGTTTGAATTGGAGTATTCTGGTGGAGCACTTGTGTTCCAGCAGGCCTGGGTGTCTCTACGTGTATCCTGGGGTAGGTGCGCCTCCTCCTTCCTTTTCAACATTTCTTTGTCCCTTTGATCTCTTGCTTTTGCCCTCTCTTCTGAGAGGCATCTCCTGTCCTCAGACCAGTGACTGGCTCCTCTGGTCCAACCTGCATGGCGACTCTGTACCAACACAGTCACTGTGCTGCCTGCCCTGCCCACCAGCCTCCTCCTAATAAACTTGTGAGCCCATGTTTTGGTGTCTCTTTCAAGATCCTCCTCAGTCGTGAGCCAACACATGAGAGAGCCAATCAATTAATTCACACTACTATACTGAAAACATATGTGACTTGAATGTATTGCATATCTTTCGAGAATTTTCATTTTCACAGTAGGACAAGGGTTGAACTAAAAAATGAATCTCCAGAGGTACAATTTCAGGAGAATATGGGCAAGCATTCACTCTCGTCCAAATTAAAACATAAAGGTGAAGACCACTTCTGTCTTTAACACTGTTCTGGACACATCCTAGGAGGGTTATACATTTTTTTTTTTAATTCATGGCACAATCCTTTTGGTTATTAAATCTATTTTTTTTTTCTACCAGAAGGAGATGGCAGGAAAAATCTATTTTGTTTTGTTTTGTTTTTGAGATTCCCAGCTAGTCTCTGGCTAATTAAGTGGTAACTGTACCAACAGTTATATTGTCCATACCCATTCTATAGAAAGTGCTCTGTGAGTCTCAGTATGGGACATGGGAAGAAGGCTAAAGAGAGACCCCCTTTCCTAAAGAAGGGTGCAAGAATTTTTGTTGAACACTTAGCTGGGGTGCCTAGAAATGAGAAGGGGGAGGGGAGGTAAAGAAGGAACAGATCAGAGGGAGTCATCTCCCAAATTAACATGGAAGGAGCAACAGATGGAGATAAGGTCAAAGGTTCAGGCCCAGCTGTGGCCACCAGCCTGTTGGGGCACTAGGTGCTCTGGTAGGTCTGGGAGCAGCTGTGCCTGCAGTATGGCCTGGTGAGTTGAACAGGATGGCACATTTATGAGATATGTCAAGGGTGGCACCAGCTTCAGTAACATGTCAGTGATTTTCAGAGAAGAATGGGAACCTGCTAAAAGAGGATGGAAATTTATAGTCAATGCAATCTGGAAAATATATAAATCAACGCAGCATCATGAAGCCAAAATACTCCCTGGGGGCTTGGAACTAATCCTCTACACCTGGACACAAAGGTCTAGCCTATTACAGGTTATCCCTAGTATGTGGCATTCTAGCACCTGGAAGCCTTTATACAGTTCATGCAGTTAACCGTAGACATCAGAAAGATTCTGAAATGTCTTCCAAATCAGTGGACAGCGAGAGACAGATTAAAGCACCAGGAAAACATGGACTTGTTCTGTGTTTTAAATTCTCTACTTTGAGACTTGTCAATGTTGAACTAACATTTGACTGCCTGATGTATCCTGAGCATTGCCCTGGGCTCTGTAAGGGCTGAGCTTGTCTTGTTATCCCCACCGCCTAGCACAGAGTGTGGACACTGTGTGTGCTCAATATTTAGACCCTCGACACCAACTAGAATGTGAAACATGTACTACATCCATACCTGTATGCCTTCCCTTTTCTAACAATCCGGTGGTCTTGGTATAGTCAGAGTTATGCAACTATCACTTTTAGACTATTTTCATCATCCCCAAAAGTAATTGTGTACCCATTAGGAGTCAATCCCCATTTCTCCCCAGTTTTCCCCCACCCAGCTGTAGGCAATGACTAACCTGCTTTGTGTCTCTATGGACTTGCCTGTTCTGGAAATTTCATATAAATTTAATAATAGCGAGGGGCCAACATGGTGGAGAAGCAGGAGGATCCAAAGTTCCCTCGTCTCACAAAGCAGTGTTGAAACTATAGGCCTTTGAACTCTGAGAGTCCAGGAAGAAAAGAGACAGTTATTCTTCCAGGGACCCACAGGGACAACCTGACGGGCCATAGGGCTACTTCAATGAACAAATCAAAGCACTTCTAGTTGAGGGTTCAAAACATCACTATGAGTAGGGAGATAAAGTAACCAAACTCACAACAAGAGAGAGCAAGTAACACTCTCCAAAAAACACCTCCTGAAGGGCCAGGCCCTGGACAGTGTATGACCCCTCTTTAATACAGTAGTGCTCACAGGTGCAGGACACATAACAAGCTTTTAAAATACATAAGGGACAGAAAACTAGCCAAAATGATGAAATGGAAGAATTCCCCTCAAAAGAAATTCCAGGAAGAAATGACAGCTAAAGAATTGTTCAAAAAAGATATAAACAATAAAACTGAACAAAAATTTAGAATAATAGTCATAAGATTAATTGCTGGATTTGGACTAAATTAAAAAAATGCTGTAAATGAGGTGCAAAATATACTAGAGGCGGTGACAGCCAGAATTGAAGAGGCAGAGGGGAGAATAGGTGAAATAGAAGATAAAATTATGGAAAAAGATGAAGTTGAGAAAAAGAGAGATAAAAAAAATTCTGGATCACAAGGGAGACTTAGAGAACCAAGTGACTCAATGAAACTGAACAATATCCATATCATAGGATTTTCAGAAGAAAAAGACAGAAAAAGCGGCTGAAGGTGTACTTGGACAAATCATAGCTGAAAACTTCCCCAATCTGGGGAAGGAAACAGACATTGAAATACAGGAGGCACAGAGAACTCCCTTCAGATGTAACTTGAATTCATCTTCTGTACGACATATCATGGTGAAACTGGATAAAGAGAGAATTCTGAAAACAGCCAGGGATAAATGAGCATTAACCTACAAGATTAGACACATAGGGTAGTAGCAGACCTATTTACTGAAACTTGGCAGGCCAGAAAGGAGTGGCAGGAAATTTTCAATGTGATGAATAGGAAAAATATGCAGCTAAGAATCCTTTATCCAGCAAGCTTGTCATTCAAAATAGAAGGAGAGATAAAGGTTTTCCCAAACAAATAAAGACTGAAGGAATTCATCACCACTAAACCAGCCCTACAAGAGATCCTAAGGGGGACTCTGTGAATATTGCAAAGACCACAAAGGACCAGAGAAATCACTACAAGCATGAAACCTACAGATAACATGACTCTGAACCCATATCTTTCTATGATAACACTGAATGTAAATGGACTAAATGCTCCAACCAAAAGACATAGGGTATCAGAATGGATAGAAAAACAAGACCCATCTATTTGATGTCTACAAGACACCCATTTTAGATCTGAGGATACCTTCAGATTGGAAGTGAGAAGATGGAGAACCATCTATCATGCTACTGGAAGTCAAAAGACAGCTGGAGTAGCCATACTTATAACAGACAAACTAGATTTTAAACTAAAGACTCTAACAAGAGATGCAGAAAGGCATTATATAATAATTACGGGCTCTATCCATCAAAAGAGCTAACAATTATAAATGTTTATGCACCGAATTCAAAAGCACCCAAATATATAAAACAATTAATCACAAACTTAAGCAATCTTATTGATAAGAATGTGGTAATTGCAGGGGACTTTAATACTCCACTTACAACAATGGACAGATCATCCAGACAGAAAATCAATAAAGAAACAAGGGCCCTTAATGATACATTGGATCAGATGGACTTGACAGATATATTTACAACTCTGCATCCCAAAGCAACAGAATATACTTTCTTCTCGAGTGCACATGGAACATTCTCCAAGATAGATCACATACTGGTTCACAAAACAGCCCTCAATAAATACAAAAGAAGTGAGATAATACCATACACACTTTCAGATCACAATGCTATGAAGTTTGAAATCAACCACAGGAAAAAGTTTGGAAAACCTCCAAATGCATGGAGGCTAAAGATCATCCTACTAATGAACAACTGGGTTAACCAGGCAATTAAAGAAGAAATTTAAACATGTATGGAAACAAATGAAAATGAAAACACAACAATCCAAACCCTTTGGGATGCAGCAAAGGTAGTCCTAGGAGGAAAATACGTTGTAATCCAGGCCTATTTCAAGAAACAAGAAAAACCCCCAATACAAAATCTAACAGCACACCTAAAGGAACTAGAAGCAGAACAACAAAGAAACCCCAAACCCAGCAGAAGAGGAGAAATAATAAAGATCAGAACAGAAACAAACAATATAGAATCCAGAAAAACAGTAGAACAGATCAATGAAACTAAGAGTTGGTTTTTTGAAAAAAGAAACAAAATTGATTAACCCTAGCCAGACTTCTCAAAAAGAAAAGAGAGGAGACCCAAATAGATAAAATCACTACGAAAATGGATTTATCACAACAATCCCTCAGAAATACAAGCAATTATCAGAGAATACTATGAAAAATTATATGCCAACAAACTGGACATCCTAGAAGAAATGGACAAATTCCTAGACACCCACACACTACCAAAACTCAAACGGGAAGAAATAGAAAAACTGAACTGACCCATAACTAGTGAAGAAATTGAACAAGTTATCAAAAATCTCCCAACAAATAAGAGTCCTGGACCAGATGGCTTCCCTGGGGAATTCTGCCAGACATTTAGAGCAGAGTTAATACCTATCCTTCTCAAGCTGTTCCAAAAATTAGAAATGGAAGGAAAACTTCCATACTCATTCTATGAAGCCAGCATCACCTTGATTCCTAAACCAGAGAGAGATACCACAAAAAAGGAGAACTACAGGCCAATATCCCTGATGAACATAGAAGCAAAAATTCTCAACAAGATACTAGCAAATTGAATTCAACAACATATAAAAAGAATTATTCACCATGATCAAGTAGGATTCATTTCTGTGCTGCAGGGCTTGTTCAATACTCACAAATCAATCAATGTGACACATCACATTAATAGAAGAAAGGATAAGAACCATATGATCCCATCAATAGATGCAGAAAAAGCATTTGACAAAATACAACATCCTCCTTAAATAAAAACCCTCAAGAAAGTTGGGATAGAAGGAACATACCTAAACATCATAAAAGTCATATGTGAAAAGCCCACATCTAATATCATTCTCAATGGGGAAAAACTGAGAGCTTTCCCCCTAAGATCAGGAACATGACAGAGATGTCCACTCTCACCACTGTTGTTTAACATAGTGTTGGAAATCCTAGTGTCACCAATCAGATGACAAAATGAAATAAAAGGCATCAAAATTGGCAAAGAAGAAGTCAAACTTTCACTTTTCGCATGCTCTACATGGAAAACCCAAAAGACTCTACCAAAAGACTCCTAGAACTGAGACATGAATTCAGTAAAGTTGCAGGGTACAAAATCAATGTACAGAAATCGGTTGCATTTTTATACACCGATAATAAAGCAAAAGAAAGAGAAATCAAGAAATCAACCCCAGGGGCGCCTGGGTGGCTTGGTTGGTTAAGCGTCCGACTTTGGCTCAAGTCACGATCTCATGGTCCATGAATTCGAGCCCCGCGTCGGGCTCTGTGCTGACAGCTCAGAGCCTGGAGCCTGTTTCAGATTCTGTGTCTCCCTCTCTCTCTGCCCCTCCCCTGTTCATGCTCTGTCTCTCTCTGTCTCAAAAGTAAATAAACGTTAAAAAAAAAAAAGAAATCAAGCCCATTTACAATTGCACCAAGAACCGTAAAACACCTAGGAATAAACCTAACCAAAAATGTAAAAGACCTATATGCTGAAAACCACAGAAAGCTTATGAAGGAAATCGACAAAGACACAAAGAAATGGAAAAACATTCCATGCTCACGGATTGGAGGAATAAATACTGTTAAAACGTCAATACTACCCAAAGCAATCTACACATTCAATGCAATCCCAATCAAAATTGCACTGGCATTCTTCTTAAAGCTAGAACAAACAATCCTAAAATTTGGATGGAACCACAAAAGACCCCGAATAGCCAAAGTAATATTGAAGAAGAAAACCAAAGCGGAAGGCATCACAATCCCAGACTTTAGCCTCTACAAAGCTGTAATCATCAAGACAGTATGGTATTGGCACAAAAACCGACACATAGACCAATGGAATAGAATAGAGAATCCAGAATTGGACCCACAAATGTATGACCAACTAATCTTTGACAAAGCAGGAAAGAGCATCCAAGGGAAAAAAAACAGTCTAACAAATGGTGCTGGGAGAACTGGACAGCAACATGCAGAAGAATGAAACTAGACTGCCTTCTTACACTATACACAAAAATAAACTCAAAATGGATGAAAGACCTAAATGTGAGACCGGATACCATCAACACCCTAGAGGAGAAAGCAGGCGACAATCTCTTTGACCTCAGCCGCAGCAATTTCTTACTTGACACATCTCCAAAGGCAAGGGAACTAAAAGCAAAAATGAACTATTGGGACCTCATCAAGATAAAAAGCTTCTGAACTGCAAAGGAAACAATCAACAAAAGTAAAGGCAACTGACAGAATGGGAAAAGATATTTGCAAATGACATATCAGATAAAGGGCTAGTATCTAAAATCTATAAAGAACTTACCAAACTCAACACCCAAAAAACAAATAATCCAGTGAAGAAATGGGCACAAGACATGAATAGACACTTTTCCAAAGAAGACATCCTGATGGCCAACAGACACATGAAAAGATGCTTAATGTCACTCATCATCAGGGAAATACAAATCAAAGCCACACTGAGATACCACCTCACACTAGTCAGAGAAGCTAAAATGAACAAATCAGGAAACTACTGATGCTGGCAAGGATGTGGAGAGATGGAAACCCTCTTGCACTGTTGGGAATGCAAACTGGTGCAGCCGCTCTGGAAAACAGTACATTCTTCAAAAAATTAAAAATAGATCTACCTTATGACCCAGCAATAGCACTACTAGGAATTTATCCAAGGGATACAGGAGTGCTGATGCATAGGGGCACGTGTATCCCAATGTTTATAGCAGTGCTTTCAACAATAGCCAAATTATGGAAAGAGCCTAAATGTCCATCAACTGATGAATGGATATAAAGAAGAGGTGTTTTATACATTTAATGGAATACTACTTGGCAATGAGAAAGAATGAAATCGTGCCATTTGCAGCAACATGGATGGAACTGGAAGGTAATATGCTGAGTGAAATAAGTCAGTCAGAGAAGTACAGATATCGTATGTTTTCACTCATGTAGATCTTGAGAAACTTAATGGAAGGCCATGGGGAAAGGGAAGGGGAAAAAATAGATACAAACGGAGGGAGGCAAACCACAAGAGACTATTAAATACAGAAAACAAACTAAGGGTGAATGGGGGGGTGGGAGAGAGGGAAAATGGGTAATGCGCATTGAGGAGGGTACTTGTTGGGATGAGCATTGGGTGTTGTATGTAAGCCAATGTGACAATAAATTATATAAACAAACAATCATTTTAAAAACAAAAAAATAAATACAATAATAGCATATGTGGTCTCTTGTGACTGGCCTTTCACTTAGTATAATGTTGAATACATGAAATTTGAAAATTTCATTCATGTTGTAGCATGTATGGATCCTTCACTTCCTTTTACTGCTGAATAATATTTCACTGTGTGGATATACCACAGTTAGACCATTCATTGGTTTTGTTTGTTTTCAGTTTGTTATGATTCGTGCTGCTGTGAATGTTCATGTACAAGATTTTGTGTGAATACATGTTTTCATTCCCTTTGGATATATTTGGGGATGGGAACAATTTGGGGAGTACAATTCCTGGATCATGGTGACTGTAGGTTTGACCTTTTCAGGAACAACCAGACTGTTTTCCAAAACGGCTGTAGCATTTCACAGCCTCATTGGCAGTGTCTGAGGGCTCCAGTCTCCACATCCTCGCCAACACTTGTTGTCTGCCTTTTTGTTGATAGCCATCCAAGCGGGTGTGAAGTAGAATCTCAATGTGGTTTGGATTTGTATTTCTCTGATGGCTTATGATGTTGAGCATCTTTTCTTGGGCTTATTGGCTATTTCTGTATCTTCTGTATCTATTGTATAGATCTTCTGTATCTATTCATATCCTTTGCTCATTTTAAAAGTTGGGTTCTTTTTTTCTTTTTCTTTTTCTATTGTTTCTATTGTATTTTCTATTATTCTCCTTATCTGTGTTTTGTTTTTTCACTTATATGATGATACTCATTGAGCACAGAAGTTTAAATTTTGAGAAACTCTAATGTATCTATTTTTTTTCTTTTGTAAATCATCCTTTTGGTGTCATATTGAGGAACATTATGCCTAACATGAGATCATGGAGATTTACTCCTATATTTTCTTCTGAAAGATTTATAGTTTTAGCTTTTACATTTAGGTTAATGATCCATTTTGATAATAATGACCCAATTTTTGTGTGTGAAATGAGAAAGTGTCCCAACAACATTTGTTTATATGTGGATATCCAGTTGTCCCTGTACCATTTGTTGAAAAGACTATGCTGTCCTTCTTGGATTGCTTTTGAATACTTCTTGAACATCAATAGATCATAAATATGCAAGTTCATTTCTGGACTCCTAACTCTATTCCTTGCTCAATACATCTGCCAATACTATTCAGTATTGATTATCATAGTTTGGTAGTAGGTTTTATAATCATTATGAGTCCTGTAATTCTTTTTTCAAGATTGCTTTGGTTATATAGGGTCCTTTGAATTTCTATATGAATTTTAGGTTTGGCTTGCCAATTTCTGCAAATAAGACAGCTAGGATTTTGACAGAGAGTGCATTGAATCTGTACATCAATACAGGAATACTGCTATTTTAACAATATTAAATCTTCCAATCTATGAACATGGGATGTCCTTCTTGTATTTAAACTTTATTTTTTAACAATGCTTTGTCGCTTGCAGTATACAAATTTTGCTTATTTTTATTTAAATTTATTCCTAACTATTTTATTCTTTTTGATGCTATTATAGCTTGAATTGTTTTCATAATTTTATTTTTGGACTGGTAATTGCTAATACATAGAAATACAGTTAATTTTTGTGTACTCTCTACCTTGATGAACTCATTAGTTCTAACAGTTTATTACTCATGTCTTTTACAACTTCTACATAGAAGACTATTTCATCTGAAAATAAGGATAGTTTTACTTCTTCCTTCCCAATATAGATATGTCCATTTCCTTTTCTTGCTTATTTGCTGGGGCTTGAAATCCTAGTACAATACTGATTAGAAGTGGTGAGGGTGAACATCCCTTGCCTTATTCTCAACCTTAGGAAAGAGGTGTGGCTTTATTAAGTATGATGCTAGCTGTGGCTTTTGGAGATGCTCTGTATTAGGTTAAAGAGGTTCCCTTCAAGTGCTGGCTTACTGAGAGTTTTTGTCATGAATGAGTATTGGATTTTGTCAGATTTTTTTTTGCATTTTTTAAAATTTTATTTTTTATTTTTTAAAATTTACATCCAAATTGGTTAGCATATAGTGAAACAATGATTTCAGGAGTCGACTCCTTAATGCCCCTTACCCATTTAGCCCATCCGCCCTCCCGCAACCCCTCCAGCAACCCTCAGTTTGTTCTCCATATTTATGAGTCTCATCTATTTTGTCCCCCTCCCTGTTTTTTTTTTTTATTATTTTTGTTTCCCTTCCTTATGTTCATCTGTTTTGTCTCTTAAATTCCTCATATGAGTGAAGTCATATGATTTTTGTCTTTCTCTGACTGACTAATTTCACTGAGGAGTAGGATAGAGTTCACATTAGGGTAGCATAATACCCTCTAGTTCCATCCACGTAGTTGCAAGTGGCAAGATTTCATTATTTTTGATTGCTGAGTAATACTCCATCATATACATATATACCACATTTTCTTTATCCATTCATCCATCGAGGGACATTTGGGCTCTTTCCATACTTTGGCTATTGTTGATAGTGCTGCTATAAACATGGGGGTGCATGTGTCCCTTCAAAACAGCACACCTGTATTCCATGGATAAATGCCTAGTAGTGCAATTGCTGGGTCATAGGGTAGTTCTATTTTTAGTTTTTTTGAGGAACCTCCACACCGTTTTCCAGAGTGGCTGCACCAGCTTGCATTGCCATCAACAATGCAAGAGAGATCCTCTTTCTCCGCATCCTCACCAACATCTGTTGTTGCCTGAGTTGTCAATGTTAGCCATTGTGACAGAGGTAAGGTGGTATCTCATTGTGGTTTTGATTTGTATTTCCTGGATGATGAGTGATGTTGAGCATTTTTTCATGTGTTGGTTGGCCATCTGGATGTCTTCCTTAGAGAAGTGTCTATTCATGTCTTTTGCCCATTTCTTCACTGGAGTTTTTTTTTTTTTTTTTTTTTTTGGATGTTGAGTTTGATAAGTTCTTTATAGATTTTGGATACTAATCCTTTATCTGATATGTCATTTGCAAATATCTTCTCCCATTCTGTCAGCTGCCTTTTAGTTTTGCTGATTGTTTCCTTTGCTGTGCAGAATCTTTTTATTTTGATAAGGTCCCAGTAGTTCATTTTTGCTTTTGTTTCCCTTGCCTCCAGAGACGTGTCTCCAGAGACGTGTTGAGCAAGAAGTTGCTGTGGCCAAGATCAAAGAAATTTTTGCCTGCTTTCTCCTAGAGAATTTTGATGGCTAAGGAAATAAGTTCTTAATTAGGTACTGTCTGCATGTTTTGCATTTTTTTGGAATTATCATCCTTGTTCTTTATCCTATTAATATGGTGTGTTACATTAATTGATTTTCAAATGTTAAACCAATTTTGCATTCCTGAGATGAACTCCACTTGATCATAGTGTATAACTTTTTGCATATGATGCTGAATTCAGCAACATATGAAGAAATTTTGAAAGAATCTTTCACCTTTATCCACAGGGAATAGGGTCTGTGGTTTGTCATGTCATTGTCTGTCTCTTATACCAAGTAATGCTGGTATTATAAAATGAGTTGGGAAATGTTCCCTCCTTCTGTATTTTTGAAAGAATTTGTGTAGGATTGGTATTATTTCTTTCTTAAATATTTGATACGATTCATCAGTGAAGTCACTTGGATCTGGGCTTTCTTTGTGGGAAGATTTTTAAAAAAAAAAAAATTTTTTTAACATTTTATTTATTTTTGAGACAGAGAGAGACAGAGCATGAACGGGGGAGGGGCAGAGAGAGAGGGAGACACAGAATCGGAAGCAGGCTCCAGGCTCTGAGCCATCAGCCCAGAGCCCAACGCGGGGCTCAAACTCACGGACCGCGAGATCGTGACCTGAGCTGAAGTCGGACGGTCAGCCAACTGAGCCACCCAGGCGCCCCGTGTGGGAAGATTTTTAATTACTAATTCAACTCATTTCTTAATAGAAATCTATTCATTAAAAAATTTTTGTTTTAGTCACTTCTTTTATTTTGTGTCATTCTAGGAATTTTTCCTTTTTCATCAAAGTTGTCTAATATGTTAGCATAAAACTGTTCTTAATAATCTCTTATAATTCTTATAATTATTGTAGGGTCCGTAGTGCTATCTCCTCTATCATGCTTGATTTTTGTCATTTGTGTCTCCTCTCTTTTTTCCTACTCAGCTTAACTCAGGGATTAGCAAACTATGCCACATGGTCCAAATCTGGCCTGTAACCTGTTTTGTGTTGCTCAGGAATTAAGAATGGTTTTTCCACTTTTAAAGAGTTGTAAAACAACATCAAAGAACATGCAACAGAGACCATACATGGTCTTCAAACCTTATAATATTTACTATCTGGCCCTTTAGTGAAAAAGTCTTCTAACTTCAGGCTGGTCAAATATGTCAATCTTAAGAACTGACTTTTAGTCAAAAAATCATTGATTTTTTTTCTATTCTTTTTCTGCTTTCTATTTCATTGATCTCTGTTTTGGTATTTATTTTCCCCATTATACTGATTTTAAAATTGATTTTCTCTTTTTTCCTATCTTCTTGAGTTCAAAGATCAGCTTATTGATTTTAGATATTACTTCTTTCTGGATATAAGCATACAAGTCTAACGCTTCATTCAATAAAAGTTGATATGTTGTGTTTTCATTTTCATTCAATTCAGGAAATTTTCTAATATCCCTAGTAATTTGCTTCTGGCCCATGCATTACTTTACAGTATATTGTTTTATTTCCAAATATTTGGGGATTAGGTTAAGGAGTGTCCCTTCTATTGCTGGTTTGGTGAGAGTCCTGTTATTGATTTCTAATTTAATATTCTTTTAATTGGAGAACACATTTTGTATGATTTCAGTCCTTTTACGTTCCTTGAGACCACTTTATGGTTTAACATATCGTCTATCCTATGAAATGTTCCACATGCATTTAAGAGGAATACGTACATTTCTGTTGTTCAGTGGAACTATATACATGCTAGTTAGGTCATTTTGGTTTACAGTCTTCTATACCCTTACTGATTTTTCTGTTTAACTGTTGTATCAATTACTGAGAAGGGAGTAATGGAATCTCCAACCATAAATGTTGAATTGGTCTCTTATTTCAATTCATTTAGATTTTGTTTTATATAATTTCAGCCTCTGTTGTTAGATGCACATATATTTGTCATTATTTCTTCTTGATGTATTGACTCTTTTATCACTAGGAAAATGTTCCTCTTTGTCTCTGGTAATTTACTTTTCTTAAGTTGAATTTTGTCTGATATTAAATAGCCTCTCCAGTTCTCTATGGTTATTTTTTCCATGGTACACTTTTTCTATCTTTTTATTTCAATCTATTTGTGTGTGTAAATATAAAGCATGTCTCTTGAAGACCGCATATAATTGAAACTTCCTTTTTCTATCCATTCTGATAATCTGTCTTTTGGTGAGAGTATTTAGTCTACGCATTTAATGTTTTAATGATGAAGTTGGATTTATACCTACCATACTGTCATTTATTTACTCTCTCTATATCTTATGTTAGTTATGCTCCTCTGCTTAATCAATCAATTAATAAAATTTTGTTAAAATAATATTAGATTTATAGCAAAGTTGCAAAGATAGTACAAAGCATCTGCTATCTTTTACAAATATTTGTAGGTGTACCATTTTAATTATTTTATTTTTACCTATAGTTTTTGTTATTATTTATTTATTTATTTATTTATTTATTTTTAGTGGTTGTTCTTGGAATTGCAATAGACATCTTCGATGTATCACAATCTCTTTTGGATTATACTAATTAATTTCAGTAATATATTGCAACTTGGCTCCAGTATAACTCCATTTATCCCCCCTTTTTGTTATTATTATAATATAGATTGCATTTATGTATGTTATAAACTCAATAATACAGTGTTACAATTATTGCTTTGAGAAACCAAAAGAAATTAAGAAATTAAGTCTTACATTTGCCCACATATTTACCATTTCTGGTGTTCTCTAGGCATTCCTATGGATCCATTTCCTTTCATCATGAAGGATTTTCTTTTTTATTTCTTATAGATCAGGTCTCAGTTTTTGCTTATTTGAGAATGTCTTTATTTTGCCCCATTTTTGAAGAAGAATTGCACTGCATATAGAATTCTTCACTGGCAGATGACTCTTAGCACTTCGGACATACACTTCTAAGGCTTCTGACCTGAACTGTTTCTACTGAGCAGACATTAATCTTTTCAAGGGTCCACTACGTGAGAGTTTTCTTGTGCTGCTTTCAAAATTGATCAGTTTTCTCTTGCTTACAACTGAACGACTGAGTCTAGGTGGAAATTTCTTTGTGCTTTTCCTTTCTGTGGGTCTTTTTAGCATCTTGAATCTCCAGATTAATATAGTTATGTTTTCCTTTTTTTTTTTTTTTGAGAGAGAGAATGCACAAGCAGGGGAGAGGTGCAGAGGGAGAGAGAGAGAATCCCAAGCAGGCTCCATATTCAGCACAGAGCCCAATGCAGGGCTAGATCCCATCCATGACCTGAGCTTGATCCATGACTTGATCATGACTTGAGCCAAAACCAAGAGTTGGGTGCTCAACCAACAGATGCTTTGTACTCCAGATTAATGTTTTTAATTAATTTAATTTGTGAAGATCTCGGCAATTATTTTTTCTAAATTTTTTCTCTCTCCTCTCCTAGTATGCTTGCTTTTGACTTACAGATTGCTGAGGTTCATTTTTATTCAACCTTTTTTCTTCCTTTTTTTTCACATTTCATACTTTCCATTGATCAGTCTCTGAATTCACTCACCTTTCTGCCATCTGAAATCTGCTATTGAGCCCACCTAGTGATTTTTTCCATTTTGTTTTTCTCAACTTCAGAATTAACTTTTAATTCTTTTTTAAAAAATTTCTATTTCACTACTGTGATTCTCTATTGAGTCATTGTTGTATTTTCCTTTAAATTCTTTAAATATATTTATAATAGCTGCTTTGAAATCTTTGCTAAATCCAAAACCTGGGCCCCTTTGGAGTCACTTCATACTGCCCTTTTGTCTGAGTATGAGTCATACTTTCCTATTTTCTTTCCAGTCTGGTAAAGTTTCAAACTGAAACTGAATATATTAGGATACTATAGTGTAACAGTTCTAGATTCTCCTCTATTTTTCTTGGGGTGTTATTGTTGTTCATCATTGCCTGGACTTAAACCCTGGAATCTATCTCCCATGTGATACACAGTAGATGTCTCTACTGAGGTTTTTTTGTTTTTTTCTTGTATTTTTTGCCTGTCTTTGCTAAGGGATTCCCCTGTGTCTGCATAGCTCTCTGATTAACCAATGCTTTAGGCAGTGCTCAAACACCTTAAGTCCATAAGGCTTACATCCTCTGTCAGGGGACCTGTGTGTGGGTTGGGAAACGCATGATAAGAAGTAACTATATCGTGGGTCTCCCTGGACTTTCATTTTTTGTCAGGTCCTTGGGTCTTCCCCAAGGTGAATACTTTTCTAGTCACCCAGAGATATGTAAAGGGCTTATTTTAGCTTGCTTATGGCTCTCTCATTTCTAGAATTATCTTGTTAGACTTCTAGTTGGCCCACTGCTTGATCTAACAGCATCCTCAGTCTCGGGCTATCGACACTGCAGGTTTTTTGTTGTTAAAGAGACCAGACCTGGACAGTAGTCAAAGTGGTACAAATAGACTTTATTCAGGAACTATTGCAATAGGGGAAATGGAACCTCAGTACAAAACTGGATTCAATTTCAAATACAGCAAGGACAAATGGAGATTTATAACAAAGGAGCAGGTGATGGGGATCAGTGAATGGAAAACTACTGAGGAGATATCAGTGGTAGAAGGAGTTCTTGCTTAACTGACCTAACAGAGTTCTTTCTGAAGGCAGGCCAGAGTGATCACACATCACTTGGGGGATGGTAGGGGATGGGGAATTTGATCAGATATTGAGAGTGAGGGAGTCTCACTAAACTGACTTAGCAGGACTTTTGTTAACATTGGGCTACGCAGGCTTGAGGACAAGACCCAATGGTGAAGCCTAGTTGAGAAAAGACCTTAGAGGAGCTTGACTAATATTGGTCAAGGACAGTCTTCGTCACCTTCTTCACTCCCAATTGAGTACACCACTGTTTTGCCAACAAAATCCTGGGGGATTTTTACCCCAGCCCTTCACCCCCCAGGGTGTACAGCCTGACCCCAAAGCTGCTATTTTTGCAGCCAGTCCTACACTGATCAACCTGCTATCCTTGCCAACTGAGCTGTGGGTGACAGACTATAGAAACTGCCCCAGTCAACAAAGCCACAGACTTTTGCTCAAAACTCTAGCATTTTTTCAAGAATGTTTCTGAATTTGTTGTCTGCCTTTGTTTGAATTTCAGTACCCCCAGATTGTTATTTGGGACAATTCTGTCTAGCTTTTTTTTTTTTTTTGGATGTCCCTCAAAGGCTCTTGGTCAGTGTCTCTTACATATCAAAGTTCTTTGTGAATAACCAGGTAGACAATGCAGAAATCAGTGTTTTCAAACCTCTTTGGCAGGGGAACATCCTCTTTTGTTTCAGGGGCACTCTGAAATATGTATGTGTGTAGTATTTTTTAAAGTGTAACATGCAGGGATGCCTGGGTGGCTCAGTCGGTTAAGCGTCCGACTTGGGCTCAGGTCATGATCTCATGTTTTGTGAGTTCAAGCCCCATATCCCTCTCTGCACTGACAGCTCAGAGCCTGGAGCCTGCTTCAGATTCTGCATCTCCGTCTCTCTCTGACCCTCCCCTATTGGCACTTTGTCTCTGTCTCTCTGTCTCTCTCTCACACAAAATTGAATAAACATTTAAAAAACAAATTTAAAGTGTAATATGCAGAGGACTTACCCTCAGAGGCTGTTAAAACACAGATTCCTGGGCTCCTGCCTCAGAGATTCTGGTTTTGTAGATCTGGGAAGTGCATTTAAGGTTGTCTGAAGACACACACCTTGACCTTGGTTCTGCAGATTGCTCCAGTTCTCAAGGTCCCAGATCCTGTCCACAAAAGGCATTTACTTTACTTCCCACAGGATTTAAAGAGACTGATATGGAAGAGATGGTGTTATGTGTTCACCACATCTGTCTTCATATCCTTCCTTGATGGGAACACATAAAACTTGTAGTTGGGAGGGGCCATGTGTCTAGATCCGGTCAAAGGTTCATGCACAAAAGTGGTGAGTACATGCCTTCCCACCCATGGCAGTGAAACGTCAGCATGCTATCCTTTCATCTCCTACCTCTCCTTTGGTGGTGAGGGTGGGCTTTGGTGAAGATTGCAGAGCTACAACTTTAACAGTCTTGATACCTAAATTTCAGAGACAACAGCTGCGCTTGGACAATAAAGGACTTTTTAAGTGCTAAGCCATTGAGATTTGGAGTTGTTTGTTACCACGTCATGACCCTAGCCTGGTCTGATTTAGGGTTATAGGAAGGGCAACAGTGAAATTACCTGCTGAAACAGTTCAAAGGATTGAGGGGGAAAAATTGCCATTAACGGGAAACCTACACTCTCAAAAATGAATGACTGGCAAACCCCAGTGTCATTTGATCAGGCTCCTTCCACATGAGGTAATATTCACAGTCCACATGCCTTTCCTGGCAGTTGTTAAGGTCTGACCTTTTAAGTGGAAAACAATGTCTTAGACCTAATCTAAAGGACAGATATAATAAAATGTCAGTTAGCTAGAGCTCATCTATCCAGAAACTTCACTAGTAAAAAATACTCTCAACAATCACGGTGAAAACAAGAATCTTTCTATTTTAATCTTCAGTTAACCAGCATATTTTGTTAACTAGAATCCACAGCCTAACCCCTGAGCCTTCTCAGTATTTGAGGTTATATATACAATGATTTCAACACTATGCAAACACTAAGGAGGAAGAAAATTGATGGTGTACTTCATAAGAGAAAAAGAATAAACAAAATTAGTAAAATTGCTTTCAGCAGGAAAATATTTAAAGTTCTCTATCTAGGAAAAACACCAGCTGAATTAAATGTAGCTGGATGTATTTTATCTTTAAACATTTCAGGAGTCATGCCTTTCTCATGTGTGCTCCCCACCACCTGCCTCCCTCCACCCCGATTCAGCACCAGCCTGTTCTTCACCAACCCTCACCCCCACTCCCCTCCATCAGAGAAGAAACTATGGTAGCATGTGTGTCCTATCACTGAATTAATCATTGGAAAGCATGTTGATTTTAGCTCGGAGGAAATCAAAAGCCAGCTTGTAGCTCATAGAAAATACTGTGAACCCATTTCGTGAGGGTAACAGATACACTGGGAAAGTGAAATTGTCAACCTTTCCTGTTTTGCCTTTATTAACTTTGACATTTGCATGAAAATTGAATCCCGGTTTCCTGGGGGCTCATCTGCTCCTGCAGCTTCCTCCTTACCTGAAGGCTTAATCCTCTGTTGGTGACATGATAATCAGGTCTCCAGCAAGCAATTATGATGTCACAAAGAGGCAATTATCACTTCAGGTGAGAAAATAAACAGCCCACGCAGATGATCCCTTGAAATCTTCTTGATTATCTTAATGCAATTTTTCCTTGTAAAGACTTGACTTCGTAGGAGAAAATGACTATACGCCCAGAAAAAGAACCAACAAGGCAATGGTAAATGTTAGTCCAGGTTCCCTAAATCCTTACTGGTTCTCAGAGTATCTTCTCCCTCTGTCTGATGTCCACTATGAAGTTTACTGACTGCCCACAGAGATCCATCTGTTGGAGCTAAAACCTCCTCCTCTTTCAAAGCCAAATTGAACAAAGGTTGGAACGTCATAGAATAATAACATTAGTTAGGAAAACTTTCATTGTACAAAAAATCAGACAATGTATATAAACAAAAAGAAGGCAATAAAAATTATCTAGAATCTTACCATCTGGAAAAAAACCACATTATTTTGATTCGTCTCTTTTTTCTTCAGGGTGTTGGGGTGTATGTGAGTGCATGTGTGTGTGTGTGTGTGTGTGTGTGTACATGGTTTGTTTTATAAGAATTAAATCAGAAAGTTGCTATCAGCTCTTTCATTTGACTATATTATCATGAATGCTTTTGTATTGCAGCATTATATATATATATATATATATATATTTTAAATGAGCAGCAGGCAAAAGTTTATTAGAGTATAAGATCAGAAAGTAAGAATAGTATGAAATCTCTCTTTACAGAGAGGAGGCATTTGAAAGTGATTGCCCTGTTGTATTATATTTTAAGTAGAGGAAACCAATAGTCAGTATAAGAAGCAATCTAGACAGGCCATTTTTCTTTCTCTTTTTAAATTTTTTTTTTTATATTTACTTCTGAGAGAAAGAGAGAGAGACAGAGGCATGAGCAGGGGAGGGGCAGAGAGAGAGGGAGACACAGAATCTGAAGCAGGCGCCAGGCTCTGAACTGTCAGCACAGAGCCCGACATGGGGCTTGAACTCACAGACTGCAAGATCATGACCTGAGCTGAAGTCGGATGCTTAACTGACTGAGCCACCCAGGCGGCCCTAGACAGGCCATTTTTCAATGTGACTAAAGAGATGATGTTTGATTCTGGCCAACCAGAGCATTAAATTCACTTGGCGATCACTTGGTTGATGACTGGGCAATCAGGTAGACAGGTAGGCCAAGGCCATCTGCAAAGTACTTGTGGCTTAGGCCATTGAGGTCCCAACAGTACGCTCTGTTCACCAAATTGCTATGAGCCCCTGTCCTCCTTAAGTGTTCTCTTTTTCCAGTATGCAATAACACAATTGAATTGTCACCTGAAAAGGCTTCCATACATGATGACTTCTCTTTAAAATGCAAACATCATAAAGAAGGGAATCTCCTCTACAAAACTATCTATAGATACTCAAGAGCTAGTGCTAAAAAAATAGAGAATTTTGCCTTCAAGAAATTACCCCAGGACTCTTTCAGATCTCTTTGCCATCCTGAAGCTGCCTGACCCAGTAGGACTCTGACAGAGGGACAGTCAGTACCTGCCACGGTCAGGATGACATGGAAAAGAACGGGGAGGAGAGAGGAGGCCACTCGGGTATGGTTTCCAAGAGAGCGAGGGGTAGAAAATTGGAGTGAAAAGCTAAAGGAGTAAGAGGCACTGGAATGGTTGCAGCAGGTGGAAGAACTGTAGGAGAAAGA
The DNA here is from genome assembly GCF_007474595.2 of Lynx canadensis. Lineage (NCBI taxonomy): Eukaryota > Metazoa > Chordata > Mammalia > Carnivora > Felidae > Lynx > Lynx canadensis. Next base: position 53,909,068 of record NC_044305.1, on the reverse strand, counting down.
AACTTTATAAAATTGCTGCCGTGCAAAATAAATGGAATCCCTTTTGATATTCTTTGAAGGAAACGAGGAAAACCTGAAATTGGTTTTCATATAGTTCAATATAATATACTGGACTCAAAGCATTTCTTTGAATATAATGCTGAGATGAGACTGGGCCACGTGGAGCCTTGGTGTCGATAGCCTAGGTTTGTTGAGTGGAGAACTTAGCACATGCCTGTAATGGGTGTAATGGCTCGAATACAGCCTATTTCAACTTCTCTGGTTATTATTTGCTCACAATTCTATGATCTCTACTGGCCCCTGTCCTAGAACAAGGTCTTTTGGTTATTAATGAACCTCTTCCACAGGCATGGGTATTAATTAGGGTAGTCCAGGGGGTTATATCCCCAAACATAGTGATATAGTGTCTTAACGAAGTTTAAAGTTTCTCTTTCACATATTTGTCAGGAGGGAGCTGGTCCAGAGATGCCTTGGAGGGGGAGGGGGGCAGTGCTCTGTTATCTTCAAAGTACAGATCTTATCTCTGGATCCAAGGCGGTTTCTTCAGCCCTTCCCATCACATGCACCTCTGAGCCAGCAGTAAGGAGAAAAGAGGAAGGGAAGAGAATACAGTACTTCTCTTATTTTAAAGGCACATCCTTTCTGCTTACTTCCTCTTTTCCAGAACTAGTCACATGGCCACACTGAGATGCAAGGCAGGCTGGGAAATGTTACCTTTAGTGTGTGACCAACTGGCCAGCTAGAACTTAATTGTTCTGGAAGAAGGGGCAGATAGCAGAGAGGTGACTATGCATCTTCTAGAGTCCTTTTCTTTTCTTTCTTTTTTTTTAATTCTTTTTTAAATAAAATTTTTAATGTTTATTTATTTTTGAGAGAGAGAGAATAAAAGAGCATGAGTGGGGGGATGGGCAGAGAGAGAGGGAGACACAGAATCCGAAGCTGGGTCCAGGCTCTGAGCTCTCAGTGCAGAGCCTGACATGGGGTCCAAACTCATAAACTGTGAGATCATGACCTGAGCTAAAGCCTGACATTTAACTGACTGAGCCACCCAGGCGCCCCTTCAGAATCCATTTCAAGTTCAACTTCTTCACAATGCCCTCCCCAACTATATCCCCACTGATCTCTCTCTGCTCTGAGTTCTTATTCATTCCACCCCCGACCCCCACCCCCAGCATATGTTCCTTCACTCTGGGTAACTCTCCCCTATTTCACATAGAAGGGTTTCATCCCTTAACCTCTGTCTTGTCAACTCTACCGTAACTTGCATTAAAGGTTCTAAATGTAATTTATTGAATAATTGTCTCTTTTGGCTACCCCTCAGTACTTCTCACAGCACTTTGCACCAAAAGGCACTTGAAAGATACTTGTTGACTCAGACATTGAGGATATTAACAGAACCTTTACCAGAGTGTGAAGCGTTTTAAGGAAACTGAGTCGAAATCCATACATAAATTCATGTAAGTGTGTTTTCCTTCTCTGACGTGACAACTTTTTGGATCCGTGAAGACAAGTTCTTTGGTTTTAGGGCATTCATTCTATGGCTCTGACTGTAATCGTTTTAGCACTGGGAATTATTTCTGGTGGCCAGACATTAAGAGACTAATCCAATTATGTTTCCAGATGTGACGATATGTACCTGCCCGTATCACGTTTGCCTTAGGTATTAGCCATTGATTTTTTTCGAATGAATTAACTCAGGCAGACATTTCTAACCTCAAGTTTTGTATTGTGGAGCCACAAGGGAATTATTTTTTACATTCCTTTTATCCTTTAAAAGCAGAAGAAATATTTCGCTTTGATTTTTCAAATCTCCAGTGAAAGCCTGTTCTATATTTTGGAGGAGTTTCTGATTAATATATGTTATCTCTTTCTCTATAATCCATTTGGGGTCATAGTGGTTTTGAATTTGAGAATAATTGCCTCAAAAAAGGACCATTGGAGGTGAAATCCGTCCTGCATGCCAGGTCTAGTGTGCCAGCCAAGGCCTTATCTTGAGCAGACACAGGGGAGTGGAATCAACATTGGATACCCAAAACAACAGTTTAGTAATTTTAGTTACACCTTTACTGGGATGGGAAGCTTGGGAAAGTAACCTAATCTCCCTGAGCCTCAGTTTCCTCTCCTGTAAAATTCTTGTGGCAATATCTACCTTATTTCATGGGTTAAATAAAGTAAAGTATGTGTAACCGGGTTGCCTGTTGGTTAAGCATCCGACCTCAGTTCAGGTCATGATCTTGTGGTTCGTGGATTTGAGCCCCATGTTGGGCTCTGTGTGGACAGTTCAGAGCCTGGATCCTGCTTCAGATTCCGTGTCTCCCTCTCTCTCTGCCCCTCCCCTGCTCGCACTCTGCCTCGCTCTCTCTCTCAAAAATAAATAAACATTAAAAAAAAATTTAAAAAGTATGTGTAACCAGAACATAAACACAAAATGGTCCTGAAGTTTCCAATCACTACCCCTGAATTGTGTGATATCGAATCCCTTTCTGCAACTAGGTCATACTCCTATTAATGACACCTTGAGAAGATTCTGTCATTTGAGGCTTACTTGCCATTATACAAATTTAGTTCAGTTTCAAGGTAACAGTTCCATCTTATATCTGATTCAAAACACTCTTCCTCTGGTACAAACATGACCTGTTTCTCCAGGACTAAGTGCAGGGTGGGGGTTGGGCTTTGTTCTTTCACTTCCTGGAAGGGGAGGGGAGAGGGCAGCCTGGCATAGCTCTGACATGGTCTGGAACTGTTTGCTGCTCCATATGGATGGTGTGTGTTTTCCTTGGAGGTGCTCCCCAGCTTCACCTGGTGCTCCCAGGACTCCCACAGGACTCCCTTGGCACCTGCCCTGGCTCACCTCCAATTCCCACTTCCGGTTGGACGTCCCATCCTTGGCCACACCTGTGAACTCACTCCATCTCCTGGCCCTCAGCCCTCTCTCCTTCTGAGTCTCTGGCCCTGGTGCCTCTTGTGTTTTACATCTCCTTCCCTTCGCAGTTAATTTGTCCTGTATAACCTGGGAGAGGAGAAATCTTTCCTACGGTACCTTAATATCCAGCAACTTATATAGCAAAAGTGGGATGTATTTAATGAGATAATTTTTTTTTTTTTTGAGAAGAAACATCTTTCCGTGACCAGGAACACGGCAGGCAAATCCAAAAGAGAAATGACACGTGGAGGAAATACCTGTAGTCTCAGACAAAGGGTTGTCTCTAATATGTAAGGGGGCTTCTAAACATGGAGGAGAAAAGACCTCCGGGTTTTTTGATCTCTAGAAAAGTAGGTCAGAGAAGGGAAACACAAATAAGCCTATAGAGTCACCAAGCCTCCCTTACCATATTAACCAGATCCCAAAGCTGAGCACTATACTCTGAGAGCAGGGCTGCGGAAACACATGCTTATGGAAATGAAAGCTGACTGTAGCAATATCTAGTAAAATTCCCTACACGTTTGCCTTTTGTCCTGGAAACGCTACTTCCAGGGACCTATTCCAAAGATACACTGGCAACAATACACAAAAACACATATGCACAGGAATCTCACTCACAGCAACATTCTCTGTGGCGGACCCCTTTGGGGACTGTGGAGTACCATACAGCATTCGGAAGGACAAGGAAGATCTCGAGATGCTGCCATGTTATGACTTCCAGGAGATATATATATATACATATATATATATATATATATATATATATATATATATATTTAAAGGCTTATTTCTTTACTTTGAGAGAGAGAGGGAAAGAGAGAGAGTGCGCCAGTGGGGAAGAGGCAGAGAGGCAGAAGAGGAGAATCCCAAGCAGGTTCTGCCTGTGAGCACAGAGCCTAACTTGGGGCTCCATCCAGCGAACCCCGAGATCCTGACCTAAGTGGAAATCAAGAGTCATATCCTCAACCAACTGAGCCACCCAGGTGCCCCAGGACATATGATTAAATGAACAAAGCAAGTAGAGGAAAACAAATATAATATGCTGCCATTTACCTAAGAAAGGGGGGGGTATAAATATATTCTGATAACATGGGAGGATAGATCGTATAATGCATAAACTGACTTGCCTTTAGCAGGACAGAGAGAAAAAAGAAGAAAAGGAGAGTACAAAGAAGCTTGACTTATCTCAAAATATTTATATTTGATGAAAGAGACACAAATTAAAAAATCCAAGAAGTAAAAACTCAGTGATACTAATTTTGTATTTTTTCTAAAAAAAAAAAAAAAGAGAGAGAGGAGAAACTTATTTCCCACGTCCTTCTAAAATCTGACTTTAACGAGGACACGGTAATTTATTACAGAGACAGCCACCGTTGATTTACTAAGCCAAGCTTTGTTTCAGAAGGATCTCGCATGATGGGAGAACATTCAACATGGAGTCAGAAATCCTAGGTTCTGGGCCAGCTTCCAGCTTCCAGGAGGTGGAACCGTGTGATATTGCTGATGTTGGAGCCTTTGATCTGCCAACGCGGCCGAGGATCTGGCCCGATCTCATAGTTATTACTCTTGTGACCCTGGCTGAGCTGTGACCTCTGTCACCTCTCCCGAAAAACCCTGGGGAGTCCTGCCTGGCTCAAGCTGGTTGTAAGATCAAAGACAAGCCAGGCAACAGGAGTTTGGTGAGCTATTGTCATGGCCTACAAGGGAGGCTGTGGGGGTGCAATGAGAAGGTGTGAGTGTGGATCCTTTTATAGCTCCCTGCAGACAGTTCCAAAAATAAGGCTGAGCTCCATTCCCCAACGGTGCCAGGGCTGGAGGCATGTTCTAAATTAGACCAGTTGTGCAGACAGACCTCTTTGCACTGCTAATGTGCAATTAAAGGACATTCGCATGCAATGAAATTCTCGTTTTTTATTCAGTGCTGTTCAAGGAGGATCCTTTGTGTTGTATCGCCGATTGTAATAATTTTCTCCCCTTTAGAATGGCCCGTGCACTTCTCACGTTTGGGAAGCGCCAGCTGGACAATTTAGAGACTTCCTGACAGGCCACAACTTCAGCAGAGGTCGCTCTGGGCCCCCACATGGATGGGAAATTGCCTTTTGGGACCCCTGCCAGGCCCTCTGGGGAAACAGGAACAGCCCTTCTCGAGTGTAGGTTTGGCAGTTCAGTGGGCCAGGGGACCCAAAAGAAGCAAAGAGAAAGTCAGTGGCCTCACTTCACTTCCAAGTAAGGCCATGTTGTTTCTATTCGACTCGGTAAATTCGGAGCTACTGGTGAGATGCTTTTTGGAAGTGAGTGAGCCGTTTCAATTGGGCCATTTAGGACCCTGAATTACAGCTGACTGGAAATTAAAGCTTGTAAGTGCTGCCTGGAACCACAGGGAGCGGGGCGGGGGCCTAGTGGCCGCCTAGCACAGCTCCCAAATGTTTACAGTACTTGATAACGCTTGCTAGCATCAAGACAAGGGCAATAAAATGTGAATTAGATGGAGATGAATGTGCCACAGAGGCAGGAAGAAATCCTCAAGCAGATGTGTGTGGAAATTAATGGTGTGGTGATAACAAATCTTGATGCCCTGCACAGCAACCGTTCTGAGAAAAGGGCCCCTGACGACTGTTTGCTTTACTGATGGGGGGAGCCTCCTGGGGACGGCAGGAAAAAGCGGAGTGAGAACTTTTGGATTCAGTGCATGTGGTGCATATGAAGGAGCTCTTCCAGCTTGATGCAGGGGTACAATTTAATTGGTGCCATTAACAGCTCTTCTCTAGAAGATTCAATATTCGTTAAAAAAAAGTGTATTTTCTACTCCTTCTGCTTCCGCTTCTTTGCTACCTGGCTTCTTCCCTCATTTACTCCTTCCTCAGGAAAAGAACAAGGGTAACTTCAGTGGAGGAAGAATCATCGCATTCAGCCCTAAGCACATGCTGCATAAGGACACAGTTCCCAAAGTCAGCTCCTGACCCTTAATCTGGGTCTGGACATTCAGAGCAATGTTTTAAAGGGCAGTTTTGCAGGCTTCACAACATGAAAGCATCCAGACCCTAAGCCTGGGTGCTCTGGAAGGCTCGTGATTGACTTTTAAAAAGCCTTATTTCGATGAAAGGTGAAGAAAATAAGAGAAGAAAGATACCGCTTTGGTGATTGTGACCAAACTGGAAAGCTCAAAAGTGACACCAAAAGAGCAATTCTGTAAAGTTGAGTGCAGACTTTATGGTGGAAAATGCAGTGCAGTCAACCGCAAAATATGGCTGAATTTGGCATCTGGAGAGCGGAGTTCAGTTTCTAGCTGGACCGCTCAGTAGCCGAGAAAATTTTGCAGGCCACCGTTGGTGTGTGAGCACTCCGAGGCTCACCTCATATTGTTCCTACTGTAGACCCAAGCAGCCATTTTACCAAGGAATCCTTGTTTTAATGCGGAATGATACTTAGAAACTGCGATATGGATACCGACGGTGCTCACTGCTACTGGGGCATCATTGCTTCTAAACTCTTTTGATGGAAAAAGATAAGTAATATATTTTTTAAAATCATGAATGCATATTAATAGCTTCAATTCAAATAAACTCAACACCACAGAGTTCTTCCGCATTAATCTTCCATTCCACAGTTGGGCCTCCTTTCTTCCACGTGAAGATTCTGGAACATCACTATATTTACCCTATATTTGCTCTATTCTATGATTATACTCAAAATAATTCAGAATTGTTACATCAACACCACAAACTACGGAACTGCTAGGTCAAGGTTTCCTTACAGATCTTTTGCCCGGAAAATAAGTCCCACAAAGAATGTTTGCTTAGAGTACTACATTCAGGTTATGTAAGCTGATTCTTTTTTCTGTGTGCTTATGTTACCGATTTGATATATATTGTAATCATTTGTGTTTATCCAGCTTTAGAGCCCTTTAGAAAAATGTTGACTTAATATTATTTTTGAGTATGTAGACCATTTGTACAATTCAGAAGTCAAAACTGTGTAAAAAATAATACTCATTTCCATCCTTATTCATTATACTCTGATCTTATTTAATACCAAGTTTTATTGGTTTGTTTTAAATTTCCCGTGATCCTTTAAAAAAAACAACACAAGTAGAGACATGACTATTTGCTTACCTCTCCTTTTATACACAAATGACAGTATGTTATTTATATATTCTATCTTGCTTTTTTCACTTAATATATTTTAAAAATCATTTCCCATTGATTCAAACATGAAATGTGAGTCTCTAGCTTTCACTTTTTGCAGCTGGGTACATTCCCTTAATGCATCTCTACCTTAGCTTATTCAACCAGTTCTTTTTTTTTTTTTTTTTTTTTTTTTTATTTTTTTTTTTTTACGTTTATTTATTTCTGGGACAGAGAGAGACAGAGCATGAACGGGGGAGGGGCAGAGAGAGAGGGAGACACAGAATCGGAAACAGGCTCCAGGCTCCGAGCCATCAGCCCAGAGCCTGACGCGGGGCTCGAACTCACAGACCGCGAGATCGTGACCTGGCTGAAGTCGGGCACTTAACCGACTGCGCCACCCAGGCGCCCCTCAACCAGTTCTTGAAGGGGGGACATTTAGGTCATTGCCAACATTTTGCTCTTATAAATAATCACATAATAAATAATCATCTAAATATGTTGTTTTGTGTTGGTAGAGGTGTATTCTCAGCATAGGTTTCTAGATGTGGGATTGCTTCAGTCAAAACGCAAATGCATATGGAGCTCTGTTAGACATTGCCAAATTTCCCTCCCTAGTGACTATCCTCTGTCCAGAATACATTAAAGTTGTGCCCTCACAGCCTCCCTAACAGAGTGTGTTGTACTTTTGCCTGTTTGTTGGTCTGTCAGGTGAAAATGGTAACTCGGGATGGATTAACTTGCATATCTCTTATTGTGAGTGAAATTGATCCTCTTTCCTATGTTTAGAGGTCATTTATATGCATTTTTCATTTCAATTTTAGTGGATGTGCTGCCGAAGGGAGCGCTATGCTTTTTCTATGATTGTTTGTGTCTTTTGCTAAATTTCTATAGGATATTTGCTCTTGTTTTTCTTCCCTGTTTCTGAGAGCTCTTTATTTATTATGGAGATTAGTTTTCTATTTGTGATGGGTGTGACAAATAGTCTTTCCCCATTTCTTATCTGTCTTTTGACTTTGCTTACAACATTTTTTTTTTATGTAGTCAGATTTATCACCAGGTTATAAAAGAATTTCTCTTTCACTTTTTAAATATTTAGATCTTTGATTTATTTGGGTCTTATCCTGTTGCTGAATATGAAATAAGGATCAAAAACTTTTTTCCAGTGGCGACTGGGTGATTCAGTCAGTTAAGCATCCATCTCTTGGTTTCAGCTCAGGCCATGATCTCACAGTTCATGGGTTTGAGCCCCATATCGGGTTCCACACTGACAGTGTGGAAACTGCTTGGATTCTCTCTCTCCCTCATTCTCTCTGCCTCTCCCCTGCTCACTCTCTCTGTCTCTCTCAAAGCAAATAAGCTTAAAAAAATTAAAAAAAAATTTTTTTCCAAATTGCTATCCAGTCATCCTAACAGAATATATTAAGAAACTCTAACTTGTGTAGAACTACCATATGATAGAGCAATTTTGCTTTTGTGTATGTATACAAAGAAAACAAAATCATTATCTCGAAGAGAGATCAGCACCTCTGTTCATTGCTGCATTATTTACAATAGCCAAGCCATGCAAACAACCTGAGTGTTCATCGAAAGATAAGTGGATAAAGAAAATATCACACACACACACACACACACACACACACACACAAGAATATTATGCAGCCTTAAAGAAAAGAAAGAAATCCTGCCATTGGTGATAACATAGATGGAACTTGAGGGCATTATGCTAAGTGAAATAAGTCAGGCAGAGAAAGACAAATACTATATTATCTCACTTACATGTGGAATCTAAAAACAAACAAACAACCAAACAAAAAACAGGGGTGCCTGAGTGGCTCAGTTGGCTAAGCATCTGATGTAGGCTTGGGTCATGATATCACCGTTCATGAATTCGAGCCCAGCATCAGGCTCTGTGCTGATACCTCAGAGCCTGGAGCCTGCTTGGGATTCTCTGTCTGCTTCTTTCTCTGCCCCTCCCCCACTCACACTGTCTCAGTCTGTCTCAAAAATAAAGAAAGAAATAAAAACATTTACTAAAAATAAATAAATAAATAAATAAACTTGTAGAAACAGATTAGTGGTTGCCAGAGGTGAGGGTGAGGGGTGGAGGGAATGGGTAAAGGTGATCAAAAGGTACAAACTCCCACTCATATGATAAATAAGCCCTGAGGATGTAATATACAGTATGGTGACCCTGTTAACAATACTGTATTGCATATTTAAAAGTTACTAAGAGAATAGATCTGAAAAGCTTTCATCACAAGAAAAAATTTTAACTATCCGAGGTGATAGATGCTAACTAAATTTATTGTGGTAGTCATTTCTCAATATATACATATACCAAATTATTATGTCATATACCTGAAACATATACAATGTATATGTCAATTACATCTCAATAACACTGGGAAAAAGTTTTTTAAAAAATGGTGTCTCTTTTCTCCAGTGATTGCAGATGCCACATTTATCACATGGTGAATTTCCAAGTATACTTTAGTCTATTTCTGGACTTTGTGTTCTGTTCCCTTGCTCTATCTATTCATGTAGAGCATTCTGTTTTTATTTTAGAGACTTTATATAATGCTTAGATATCTGATAAGGCTAGTCCCTTGTAGGGAAGTTTTTATGGTGGCTGAAGAATTCCACTGGCATTTAGCAGGTAGGGGCCTGGAATGCTACATATTTTGCAAAGCACTGACTGTCCTGTGCAGTGACAAAGCACCTGGCATCTTGCACAACCTTCAGACAGTCACTGGATTTCATGTAGATGAAAATCTATTTCTAGTGATCTAAGCTTGGAAACTAGCTTTGATTCACATATAAACACAAGGTTTTTGCATGGTTTTAATGCACACTTTATTCCAGATTTTATAATTTTATTTTATTATGCATCATTAGGATTTCAAGAAAGTTATGTCACTGCTGGTGCTCAGAAGTGTCTGAGTCACTAACATAACACTCCTGAATCACTTTGTACCAGTGGCTGCCATCTTTGGGGGAGTCTTTATTTAGATGCAGGTATATGACTATTTCATCATATCTTTTAGTGGTGTTAATGCACAAACATTTACTATGAAAATACGTGTTTTTTTAAATCATAAATTATTTCCCTTTATTTCTTCCTTTTATGAATGTTTTGAATTATGTTGATTTTTAATAATTACATATATAGTAGCATATAAACTATGAATTTCATTTCAGAATACTTTATAAAGTATTTGTTATATATACAGAGGGTTTGGAGTCTTATCACGTTGGGAATCAAGCCTAGACCTGACTCCATCCCTGTTAGGCTGTTTGCCCCGGGCATACCTGCATACTGTGATTACTGCACGGGCCTTGGGAGAGGCTGGGGGGATGTTCGCAAACCCATAAGTAGTGCTGGAAGAAGAGCTCAGCATTTTCCTCTGATGTTGACACAATGGTTTCCTTTTTGGTAGCAGGAGCAATGTATTATTCAGACTGTGGTAGAAGACAGTAGAGATGAGAACAAAATTCATACCCCAATTGCATTTCCCTCCCCAAGGAAAGCAGTGCTTTCAGTTTGGTGGGTGTTCTCCCAGACTTTTAATCTTTTAATATTTTCCATGTCTTTGCAAATGTGTGTATTTGTGTAGGGGGTGTATGTTTGCAGAGAGGATGCTGTCTAGAATATGGCTCAAACGATATTCACTGAGCACCTTTATCTAGACACTAGATACTGAAAATATGAGCAGAGCATGGACCCTGACCTCAAGGAGCTTATAAGTGGGGCAAACCACCAACACCAGGTAGAAAGTGATGCATCAGAAGATACCAAGATACCAAATGCAAAGGGGAGTAGGAAGGAGAGATTAGAAGGCAGAAAGATAGTCCTTTAAATGGTGTCCTTTAAATGGTGACGCCTTACAAAGATATATCCACATTTTAATTCCTGGAACCTGTCAGTGTGACCCTATTTGGAAAAAAAAATATCTTAAAGATGCAATTAAGTTCAAGGGCACCTGGGTGGCTCAGTCGGTTAAGCATCCAACTCTTGATTTCAGCTCTGGTCATGATCTCATGATTCGTGAATTCGAGCCCCGCAGTCAGGTTCTGAGCTGATAGCACAGAGCCTGCTTGGGATTCTCTCTCTCTCTCTCTCTCTCTCTCTGTGCCCCTCCCCCACTCACTCTCAAAAATAAACAAACATTAAAAAAAAAGATGTAATGAAGTTCAGGATCCTAAGGTAAAGAGATCATCCCAGATTATCTGGATGGGCCCTAAATCCAATGGCAAATGCTCTCATAAGAAACAGACAAGGAGAAGACAGACACAGAGAAGGCCGTGTGAAGACAGAGGCAGAGATTGGAAAGGATGCAGCCATTAACCAAGAAACTGCCAAAGACTGCCAGCAGCCCCCCAAACAAGGACAGACTTCCTCCAGAGAGCCTCCAGGGCTCCCCCAGAGCCCTGTTGACACACTGATTTCAGGTGCTGGTCTCCAGGACTGTGAGAGAAAAGTTTTTGGTTGTTTTAAGCCACCTAGTGTGGGAATTTTTATAGCAGCCACAGGAAACTAAAATGACCAAATTGGTGTTTGTTTTGTTTTGCTTTTTAAATTTCTAAAACATACCTATCTAGAAAAGTGGCTGAAACATAAATGTACAGTTTAATAAAAAAAATTGTAATGTAAACACCATGCAACCATCATGAAAATCGTAATGTAGAACAGTGCCAGGCCCCAAAGCCCCCACACAGCCCTGTCTCTTCCTTTCAATTCCCCTTGCCCCCTCCCATCTTTGGGGATAATCGTTCCCCCATGATCACATCAAATTTCATCACTATGTGTTTATTTCCAAGCAATATAATCTTGTTTTCACCTGCTTTGGAATTTACAGAGGAACACACAGCACTTCTTGTCTTTGTTTATTTCACACTAAGTTTGTGCAATTCATCGTGTTGGCCAGTGCAGCCATTTTCATAGTGCAATGAAATACCACCGTGTGGATAAGCTGTGATTCATGATCCAGTCTACTTTTTCTGGATGTTGGGTTGCTTTCACGTTGGGGCAATTACACTCTTACACGAGTACCTGGGTGTTCATGTGCTTGAGTTTCCCTGAGGTATATACCCGAGTACAGTTTCTACGTTTGCCCACGTTCGAGGACTATGAACCATGTTCATGACATTAGTTTGGTCAAACTGTTTTCTGAAGTGAAAGTGCCCATTTACCCACACTTTTGCCCCCCTTTTCATTAATCGCTGGTATTGCCAGACTTTAAAATTTTGGCCAATCTAGCAAGTGTCTAGTGGTATCTCACTGTGGTTTAAGTGTGAATTTCCCTTGTTACTAAGGGGTTTGATCCTTTTTTCATGTTTGTTGACTATTTGGATATTCTCTTTAGTGGAATGCCTAATTACCCATTTTAATTGGATTATTTGCATTTCCTTATTCACTTGTGGGGGTTCTTTATATAATTTGAGTATGGTCTTTTTGGAGGTAGTGTTTCCTAGGAAATAGACCCTGAGAGAGAAGTGTGCTTGCAGGGTATTTATTGGTGAGTGCTCTTAGTATTAACCCCTGTAGGAGATGAAGGAAGTAGAACCAGGCAAAAAGAAAAGTTGGGTTGTGGTGTGGTCACAACAACGGTTTCACCAGCCCCATGGAAGCACTGAAATCAGATGGCCTTGAAGAGTTGATAGAAGTTGGGGCAAGGTGGTGGCTGAGTTTTCACACCCATGCAGGGACCAATCATTGGATGAAGCTACCACTGGGAGAGTGCATGATCTAGGTAAAGTGATGCTCTCCAATTGAGGATGAGTCTTGAGGGTCTCAGCTGGGAGCTGTTGGCTGTAGATATTCCCAGCAGCCAGAAGAATGAGTTCTTCTGGCCTGAGACTGGGATGGGGTTGGGGAATGCAGGTGGCATACCACAGCATCAGACTATTACAGAGCCCTTCATCCGCTATATATGTTGAAACTTTGGTTTCCTATTCTGTATCTTACCTTCTCAGTCTCTAATGGCGGTACTATGGGCTGAATTGTGTTTATATTTTTCTCTTGGAAAAACTCTTCTTCTGCACGTGGCAAGCAATAGTGGAACCATCCTTGGATTCCAGGTATCTCGCTCCTTCTATTCTCTGTGTCTGGCTGAAGTCTGACATGAACGTCCGTATTAAAATTTGTTACATGGTTTCTTGGATCTGTCTTTGTATTGTGCTATGGGATGAATAATAACCCCCCACATTTTATATTTTGAATTCCTAACCCTCGGCACCTCAGAATGTGACTATATTTGGAGATAGTGTCTTTAAAGAGGTGATTAAGTTAAAATCAGGTCAGAAGCTAATGCAGTATGACTGGCATCCTTGTAAGAAGACGAGATTGGGATGCATGGGTGGCTCAGTCAGTTACGTGTCTGACTTTTGAGTGCAGCTCAGGTCTTAATCTCAGGGTTGTGAATTCAAGCCCTGTGTTAGGCTCCCTGCTGGGTGTGGAGCCTACTTAAAAAAAAAAAAAAAAAAGAAGAGATTGAACAACCTGAGTGTCCATCAATAGATGAATGGATAAAGAAACTGTGGTATACATACACACAATGGAATATTACTCAGCCATGAAAAAGAATGAAATCTTGTCATTTGTGACAACATGGATGGAGCTAGGGGGTATCATAAGTAAAATAAGTCAGACAGAGAAAGACAATAATTGTGTGATTTCACTTATATGTGGAATCTAAAAAAAAACCAAAGCAAACAAACAAATGAAACAAAACAGAAACAGATGCACAGATACAGAAAACAATTTGGTGGTTGCCAGAGATGAGGGGGTTGGGGAAGGTGACATAAGGGAAGAAGATTAAAAAGTACAAACTTCCAGTTATAAAACAGATGGGACCCAGGGATACAATGTACAGCATAGGGAATATAGTTAATAATATGTAATAACTTCATATGGCAGCAGAGGCTAGCCAGCTTTATTGTGATGATCACCTTGTAATGTATATAAGTGTCAAATCACTATGTTGTACATCCAAAACTAATATAATGCTGTGTGTCAACTGCTCTTCCATAAGAAAAAAATCTGAAGGAAAAAAGAGAGATTAGGATACAGGCGTGCTCAGAAAAACAAAAAACAAAAAACAAAAAACAACAACTTGAAAACACAGGGAGAAGAGAGCTATTAACAAGCCAAAGAGAGAAATCTCAGAGGAAATCAACTTGGCTGACACCTTGACCTTGGACTTCTAGCCTGCAGAATTGTAAGAAAGTAAATTTCTGTGTAAGATGCCCTGTCTATAGTACTTTGTTGGGGTAGCCTGAGCAAACTATATAGGCACTGTTTAAAAAAATAAGCAAAAGTTTGTAATTTAATGTAATTGAAGTAATTGGACATATCAATTTGCTCCTTTATGCTTCCTATATTTTATTTAAAACACTGGTCCCTCCTCTAGGTTTAAGACACTAGCTTATGTTGTTTTCTAAAAGCTTTGGTTTTTTAGGAAGAGGAGGGAATTCATGGATCAGGTTGGAGGGACAATAAAAGAAGAGTATTCCAGGGAATGGAGTAGAAGCAGAAAAAAGAACAGGCAAAATTTCCCGTATGAGTTTACTGCTGCTACTGTAACAAATTATCACCAACTTCATAGCTTAAACCAACACACATTTATTATCCTAGGGATCTGGAGGTCAGATGTCTCAAATGGGGCTCAATGAGCCAAAATCCAGGTGCTGGCAATGTTGTGTTCCTTCCAGAGGAGAATCTGTTTCCTTTCTTTAGAAGCTTCTAGAAGCCACCTGCATTCCTTAGCTTGTGGGCCCTTCCTCCATCTTCAGGGCAGCAGAGTCAGATTGAGTCCTCTTCATAGTGCCTCTTTCTGGTTCTTTCTCTTCTGACTCCCACTTTCATTTGTGAGGACACTTGTGATTATGTGGGGCTCACCCACATATCCGGGATAATGTCTCCAGTTCAAGGGCAGCTATTAGCAACCTGAATTTCTTCTGCAACCTTAATGCCACTTTGGCATGTAACCTAATATTTTCACAGGTTCTGGGGTTAGGATGTGGACATCTTTGGTGGCCATTATTCTGCCTATCTACCTTTGGCTTCCTACATTATATTGGCTAACAACTCTTGCTTCTTTTCTTGTGAGCCAGGACACTTGTCCAGATGAAGTTTGGGTGTTCTCTGTGGGTCTGAGACAGTTTTCTGCTCATTATCAGCATTCTTGATGGGGCCTGAGATCCCACAGTACTTAACAACTGGTGTTGGAAGAAAAATGGCTCCATCATCAAGGCTTTGAGGCTATTTTTTAAAAAAAAATTTTAATGTTTATTTCTTTGTGTGTGAAAGAGAGAGACAGACAGAGTGTGAGCGGGGGAGGGGCAGAGAGAATGGGAGACACAGAATCTGAAGCAGGCTCCAGGCTCCCAGCTGTGAGCACAGAGCCCAACGTGGGGCTCGGGCCCACAGACCATGAGATCGTGACCTGAGCCGAAGTCAGACACTTAACTGACTGAGCCACCCAGGTACCCCAAGCTCCAAGACTATTTTTTGCCTCAACCACTATCTAGCAGCAAGCATGATACAGAAGCAGAGAGCTATTGTGTCCTCACCTGCAAGTTAGGTTATTCTTTAAGTCAACTCAAGTCATTTGAGTTATAAATCTGTGAGTGCACATTTGGGATCGAACACCCTACAAGCAGCAAAATTAGCCAAAAGTTGGAGGGTAGGTTGGAAACAGAGAAAAATAATTATAATTTTAAATGAAGAGGGGGCTGCTCTTTTCTTTCTGCAATTGAAACGTGGCTCTTTTCGTGACTCAGAATAAATAAGGCTTTCTATATTCTTCTACAAGGTAAAAGGCATATTTTAAAAATATATGAAGAGATATATGTTCCCTCCTGCCCTTCATCAACATAAGCAGCACGGAAAATTCCCCTCTGGTGCCATTTGTCCTGTTCCCCATGCTAGGCTGTTCTGTCACTACGTGGCAGGTGTTCGCCTGAGGCCCCGGTTGCTCTGGCAGTGCCTTGGGGCCTGTGAAGTTTGGGGCTCCCAGGAGCACATAGCATATGGCCTCACTGAACATGCGGGGTGGAAAGAGAGCCCCATGATGAAGGTTGATTCATGGAGCCCAAATGGTGTTCGTAATGGTACTCCATTAAGCTCTTCTTACCCGGGGCTGTATTTCCAGGTGTATAGTTTCCTTTCTTTATTGTCTTTCTTTTCGAGGTGTGGGTTTGGGGGTGGAGAACACTCTGGGCGGGGAAGATCTTTCTCACTTGTTCACCGTATTCTCTCCCTCTCTTTCTCCACCACCTCTGGCTATACAATAGATCTAAATCTGGCCTTCAACTTTGTGATAAACCACCAGTCACTGCTTTGAATCTTCTGAAATTGGAAATACTGAGCATATGTCCCCTTAGGTACCAGGGGAAAAGTATTTTCTTGTTCACAGAGATGTCACCTCTTTTTCTCTGTAAAATTCTGCCCTGAAGCAGACCTCATCTCTGGGCTTGAATAGAAATGTGACTCGAACGTAATAATGTGGTAGACATTTTTTTTTCAAGCCAGTGAGTATTGTCTCCTCCAGAATGGTCGGTCACTCTGAAGGGCTAAGCATGTATTCCAATGATCTCCTTTTGGGAAATTGGCTTTAGACCCTGCCTCACATTTTGGTGTGGGGTAATTCCCAGTATTAATGGATATTCATCCTTGAGGAGTGTTGTAGTTTTGGAACAAACTGCAGGTTCTTCAGAGCCCTGTGACAAAGGGGTGAACAAGTATGATAGCACCATATTTACGATTAAAAATGAAGATATTACTCCAGTGACTTTCAAAGAAGGCTACACCCTGTGGGGGCAGATCTGAATCTTGGGCGGTGGGGGGGGGAGGATGCATATGCATTTACATACAGTGTTATCATTTTGTATCTGAAAAATGGAAAAACACCTATTTATTTATTTTATTTTATTTTTTTTAATTTTTTTTTTCAACGTTTATTTATTTTTGGGACAGAGAGAGACAGAGCATGAACGGGGGAGGGGCAGAGAGAGAGGGAGACACAGAATTGGAAACAGGCTCCAGGCTCCGAGCCATCAGCCCAGAGCCTGATGCGGGGCTCGAACTCCCGGACCGTGAGATCGTGACCTGGCTGAAGTCGGACGCTTAACCGACTGCGCCACCCAGGCGCCCCGAAAAACACCTATTTAAAACCTGAAATAATATTAAAGAAAGACATGAGATCTTTTAGATTTTTACAAAAGGGAATAGGGTTTTAAATTTTTAAGAACTTGCTCTTAAATAATAGAGGAAATGTCCTTGTGTGTTTAGGAAGTGAGCTGTGAGCATGAGTTCCCTCAATGTCTCAAGGTCACGGTAGTGGTAGCTTAGTGGTGTAGCTGTCCTTACCTTGAAGGCCCATCTCAGAAGTGTAAGTGCAGGTGCACAGTAAGTGCCAGAACGGCCCCCCATCCCATCACACTCAGGGCTGATCAGGACGCCTAGAAGCATCAGGCTTAGTTCTATAGGGAATTTTAATGGGGTTCTTTCACCAACCTGAGAGCCTCTGGAGAAAGTCCATCTGTAATGGATAGGAATCTGGAAACCATTTAATCTGTGGAGAAACTGAAGGAATTGACATTCTGTATAGTCTGGAGAGGAGGCCAATGGGATACATGACAGCTGCCTTCACCTATTTGACAGGCTTAACATGAAGAAAAGCTTTTTGACTTATCTATGATCTTCTTTTCTTTTTTTCTTTTCTTTTCTCTACTTCTTTCCTTTTCTTTCTTCCTTCCATCCTCTTTTCCTTCCTTCCTTCCTTCCTTCCTTCCTTCCTTCCTTCCTTCCTTCTTCCCTTTAACTTGATTTATTTAAAAAAAAGATTTAAGGCAACTTGTAATGATTTATATGATAAAACAAGAAAAAATAAATTTTCAGCATCTAGGTGATAAAATTAAGATACAGAGGGAATAAAGTTTGGGAAAATATATAAAATAAAACTGTGATTAGTACACAAAGTGTGTTGAGAAGTAAGCTACAAACTCAGCTCTAATATTTTAAGACAGAGTTAAGTCAATGAAGTGAAGACAGCTGGGCTTGTGAGTAAAACAAGCAGATATTTCCAAATGATCATTGTCCAGCAATGGGATGGGTTACCTTGGGTGTGCTGAAAGATGACAGAACCAGGCCCTGACTCCCCATTGTCACCCACATTGTGGAAGGGAATCTCATACTGGAAGGGAAGAGAAGCTGGATGCAATTAACTCAAATTCCACAAAAGTTGTTTATGACTTGATCTCATATTCTATACTTGCAGTCATAGCCAAGGCCAAGTGACCACATGTAGGTTACCTTAGTGGTCTCTGAAATAGGAAAGATTATTGTAGCCCTCCAAGCACTTTCCCAATTCCTTCCTGATGCCTGCAACCCCAAAGCCAAGTACTAGTTCCCTAATGAGACAGAAGGCTGAGAACACAAGACCTGGGGGTTTGCGACACACTTTGAAAAATTATGTCAAGTTTTAAATGACACAGAGCCTTTCCAAAGCGCAGAAGCCATGGACATGGAAAAGGCAATAGAAGGAGCAACTTTCAGGGCTGATCCACTTTGAATTCCCAAGCCATTGGGAGAGCTCTCACACCTGGTCATGAAGACCACGTTTTTACATGAGAAAATATGTGTTCAGTGTTTTGAGAGACCAAGGTATAACCTCCATGACATTTCTCTGGTTAGCGTACTATCTAGGGAGGCTAACTTGGTCATAAACAACTTCTAATTCTCTGTAGCTTAATACATATATTTTTCCTCATGTCCCAGCCAAAGAAGCAGACACAGCTCTCCTTACAGGAATAACATGAACCTTGGTGCTTTCTATCTTCTTGAGCTGCCATTTTCCTTTTGCCTCCAAGTTTGCTACACAAGAGGAAAGAACGTATTGAGGATTGTGTGTGGCCTCACTTCTGTTCACACCTCTGTCACCCATTTCCTACCATAAAAGAATTATTATCTCACCAGGTGGGTCCAGATTTCTTAGAAAAGCAGCTTTCCTGATTCACCACCAGGAGAAGGTATGACATGGAGGACAAGGTTGTAGGCAGGAGACTGTTAACTTGGGTTCTCTGCCTGAAGCAGTGAGAGAAATGTAGCTTTGCTTCTGAAAAGGAAGACCTGTTGAAAGGAGCTAGTCAGATTTGGTGAGCCTGGGGCTTCATCAGGGCTGAGTGAAGGTAAATGACTGGTGAGGAGTGCTCAGTGGAGCTTCCTAAAGAATTTGAGAACATGAATGTCTCGTGTTCACTTGAAGTTTGCTTGTCTAAACTGATGTAATGTAAGCAATCTCTCAAATCTTCAAATCTTTCAAATCTTCAAATCTTCAGCAGGGTTTATACACACAAAATTACCAGCATCCAACGGGGTTCCAAGATATAAGCAACAGAAACACCTTCTGGCTAGGTGAGAAACAAGTGAATTCAGGATATATTAACTTTCTCAGAGAATCCCCAAGAGCCAGAGAACCAGATGGAGGCCATATAGTCAAGGGTTATGCCCCATATCACTCCCTGGGATGGTCTCCATGGAAACCACCCTGCAGGCATCTATGGGCACAGACACAAATACTTCTGAGGTGGGCCACAGGACACTGCCCTGGAACCCCATTACCACTCTCCCTGAAGTCTGTGGGTAGCTGCCACCACCTTAGACAGCATCTCTAGCTTCAGATTCAGGGTTTTGCATGAGTTCATCTGGGATACTTGCCTGGGCCCAGCTGCAGAGAGGCTGGCAAAACAAATGAGCTTCAAAAGGTGTGAGAGGTCTCAAATCTAGGAAGGCTGAATCAAAATGAATGACAGGTGTCCACTTGGTGACTCTATTTGGAAAGTGAGGAAGACATTATATACATTTTTTGACTGGATCAATGAAGAACAGAGATGTGGGACCTTACAGTGTATGAACTGAGGAAGGAGGAGTAAATCCCCACATTGCCTCATCACCTGTTTTTCTTGCAGAAATCATGGGGAGGTGGTGGACATCCACACATTGTAGAGTAAGGGGTTCATTCAACATACTTTAGCTTAGATCTCAAGGGGTAGATGGGCCCCAGATATTGTTATATGATCAGGCTCTTTCAGTAACAGAATGCCTTAAATCTTCCCTTTGAAAATAAAAACTACTTATTAAAGGAAAATTATTCCAAGCCATAGTCAGATAGGTAGCATATTCTGTGATCTCTGTATCAGAGTGTAGTCTAACTGGCTGTGTCTCTATAGATAGGCAAGCCACTTAACCTTTCTGGGTTTCTGTTAAATGAAGGTACTTAAAGAGTACACACTTACTTGTCACACTGCTGGAGACTGGGAAGTCCAAGATCAAGGCACTACCAGATTTGCTGTCTGGTGAAAGCCAGTTCTTGGTTCATAGACAAGCTTCTTATTGTCTTCCCATGGCAGAGAGTAGAGAGCAGGAAGCAAGCTCTAGTGCCTCTTCTTGAAAGAGCACTAATCCCTTTTGTGAGGGCCCCACTCTCATAATCTCATCATGGCCAGACTTCCTTATACCATTGCATTGGGAGTTAGGATTTTACCTTATGCATTTTGGAGGGACACTAACCTTCAGTCCTTACAATGACTTTTACATATATAAATACACACACATGCACACACACACACACATTACCCTGATCAAGAGATATGGAATATTTTCTCCATCCAGGGAATCTCCGTTGCCCTTTCCAGTCAATGTCTCCCCAAACTTAGCTACTATTCTGACTTACGTCACCATAATTTAGGTTTGCCTGTTCTTGAACATATAAAATAGAATCATACCATGTAGGTTTTTGTATCTGGCTTCTTTCATACAACATGATACCCGGAGTCATCTTGGGTAAATTTTAAAAGCTGGAATTGATCATTTTGGAACAGAAAAAATTTCACTGGCTTTTCAAACAGATACATGGTACCACAATACCATAGTACCATGGTCCCCCTGGTACCAGAGAATGGGGAGATTTTTCTAGGTTGGCAAAGAGGACAATGACATCTCCTCAGAGATCTGTGATCTTGGTGTAGCTGCAGACTATGATTCCAGTGCTGATTCCAGACTTCCAAAGATTTTATTAAGAAAAACAGTAAGGCGGGGCGCCTGGGTGGCTCAGTAGGTTGAGTGGCCGACTTCGGCTCAGGTCATGATCTCACGGTCCATGAGTTCGAGCCCCATGTCAGGCTCTGTGCTGACAGCTCGGAGCCTGGAGCCTGTTTCAGATTCTGTGTCTCCCTCTCTCTGACCCTCCCCCGTTCATGCTCTGTCTCTCTCTGTCTCAAAAATAAATAAAGGTTAAAAAAAAATTAAAAAAAAAAAAAAGAATAACAGTAAGGCAAGAAAGGAAGAAGAAGAGATAAGGGGTGGAGCAGACAAGAGAAAAGATAGGGGCTGCTGACTAGCTGCAGGAGTTTACTCTTCCTCTTCATTTTCTGGCATATAATGTTCCCTCAGAGATGAAGCACAGTTGTGTAAACAGATCTGTGCCTGTAATGTGAGGAAGAAGGGAGGAGAGCCAAGCAAAGCAGAGATTTCTGGAAAACAGGAAGAACTTGCCTGAAATAGAATAGCTCATGCCTTCATGATGGAGCTTCTTGAGAACTCATCAGGCGTAAGTAAAAATCAGACGCAGTGCAAACAAAGCATGACTGGCACCATGCCATTTGCCCACCTGTGATGTCACTGTCCCTTGTTCTGGCCCCACATGCTCGACAACTGTGCAGCAATGGGCTGAAGGAAGAACTGGACAGGCTGAGGACCTGATGCGTCACTGGGTCATTAGCCAGCGAGGGGAGAGTGGTTGGCATCAGCATGAGCTGTATCTCCCAGTCCCCAACTGACCAGCTGTTCTCAGCAGAAAGGCATTTGTAACTTTCGGTAACCTACAGAGAGCATTGTAACTGTGAAGTATTTCGTGAGAGATGGGGGATGGGCTTTTTAACTCTTGGGTCTTTGTTCATGAACAAGCAGTCCTGTGCACGGTGAAAATTCCACCCTTAAGCATTATCTCCTTGTGTAACAGATTTTTGCCTTTTTACCTATATTTTTCTTAACTGTAAATTTTTAAGGGAGGGATTTAAAACTTTTTTTTTTTGCTCTGACCAGAAGTGGTCCTGTGTTCCAGTCCATTCTCTGGTCACTTTATTTTCCTCTGATCAATATTCAGACACCCCTCAAACAAGCCAATGTTTCTGTCTACGTACCAACAAAGTCTCTTGAACTTGAATTCCTTTGAACACATTTCCTGAACAGGGGCAGCTGAGGAATTGAGGACTGCTATGCTCCATCCATCCCTTTGGCCTTGCTGAAATCATATCTTTAAAAGCAATGTAAAATCCAGGGACACTGAAAATTATTCCATGCTCCAAATCGGTCATGTTCCAGCCTGAATTGACAAAAATGGAATACACAATGAGACACCAGTCCACACTTTTAGAATGGCCCAAATCCAAAAAAAAAAATCTGCCAATAATAATTTCTGGTAAGGATGTAGAGCAACAGGAATTCTCATTTACAGCTGGTGGAAATGCAAAATGGTAAAGTAACTTCGGGAGACAGTCGGACAGTTTGTACAAAGCTAAACATACTCTCACTGTAAGATCCAGAAGTTGCACCCCTGGGTATTTACCTTACTGATTTGAAAACTTACATGTACTCAAAACTCTGTACACAAATGTTTAGAGCAGGTTTATTCATAATTGTCAAAACCTGGAAGCACGCAAGATGTCCGTCAGTAAGTGAACGGATAAACAGATGGCAGCAAACCCAGACAATGGAATATTATTTAGAGATTAAAAGGGAATGGGCTGTCAATCCACACAACGTGATGAATCTTAAATGCATTATGTTAAGTGAAAGACTAATCTGAAACGACTCTATACATCGTGAGTCCATTTATATAACATCCCACCTTATCGAGGTGGGAAACAGATCAGTGATTGCCAGGAGCTTAGGAAGAGCTGAATAAGAAGGCTGAATAGGAAAAGTACTCAGTAGAAGCACATTTTAAGGCTGTGAAAATATTTTTGCATGACGCTGTACTGGTAGAGACATGCATTTATCAAAATCCATAGGATCTTGCAGCAAAGAAAGTAAAATGACATGTATGCAAATTATAAAAAAATCAGTGAGGAGGTCAGAGGATTGCAGGATACAGTGCAGACTGAGAAAAGAATTTAACTGTGTTACAAATGTGTGACATAATCCTGCTGAAGAAAGTGGGGGAGGAGGTGTTGTCTCGGGTAACTTTTGGAATGAGTGGAGTCCACAAGACCAAAGACAGGAGAAACTGTATATCTGTACTGTATTCTAGTTGATGAAGTTGTTTCTTGCAAGTGTATGGGTTAACAATTCTGATAGTGCTGTGTAAGTATACTTGGATTAAGATGGTGGAAGATGGGAGCCAGGCTTCTCTGTGTTGGAGTGGGAGTTTACAGCTAAGTAAGGGGAAGCCTCAAATGAACTATGCAGTATTCCATGTGATTTAGTACAGACATCAGTATGGACTCATGTTGAGCTTACTGTATATCGTTCCAATTTTAGTATATGTGCTGCCGAAGTGAGCACGAGCTTACTCTAGATACAGATGGATAAATGTAGAAACAATCCTGGATATGTGCACACACAGGCAAATGCACACTCACATATCTCCACACTCTGTCTGCTGAGAGGGCCTGGAAGCAATGACACTCCAGCATCAATGAGCACACCTTGTGGTCAGACCTTGGTTTCTAATACCGTGCTTCAATAAGAGGAACCAGGATCCTCTGAGAAGTGGCTGCAGACGAACCTTCAATGTCTTGTAGTGCCAGAAAATAAAGAAGAGCTTAAAAAACAAAATGATGGGGCTATGTCAAGAAAACACAGGAACCAACTGAAGGAATGACCAGGGCTAGAACAATTTTAGCAGCAAAATTACATCAGATTATAATCCAAAGCATAAAATAATATCCATGTGTCCACACTTACATAAACAAATGATTGTATAAATAAATAAGTGGGGGTGGGTAGACAGGTCTCCTGTGCAGAATTCCACATAATTTATGTAGAGACTCACCCTCTCAAGGAGGTGGAGCATAATTCCTGCTCTTAAGTGTGGGCTGTTCTTAGTGACTTCCTTCCAGAGGGCAGGCAGTAGGGAAGAGGTGGGGTGCAGTGGGAAGAGCAACCTTACAGTGGCGAAGCCTGATAAACGCTACCTCAGCCAGGTAGTCAAGATCAGCACCGTTAGTGATGAGTCATGTTGATAGCTTGTACGCTTGACATGTTGGGACAAGAAAGACACGTCAGCTCTGTGGTTTTTCATCCCCACATCCCATGAACCCTCTCTAAGCATGAGAAAAACACCTCAATTGTGAAACCTTCTACAAAATACCTGGTCCTTTCTCAAAACTGCAAAGGTCAAATACAAAGAAAGTCTGAGAATCTGTCACATTCTAGAGGAGCCTAAGGAGACTTGACAATTCACTGTGATGTGGCGTTCTCAGTGGGATCCTGGGATAGAAAAGGGACATTAGGTAAAAACTGAGGACATACGAATAAAGCATGGACTTAATAATAATAATGCATCACCGTTGGTTCATTAATCATGACCAATGTACCACAGTAGGGTAAGATGTTAACAGGGAAGCTAGGTGTGAGGTATATGGCAACTCTCTGTATTAGCTTTGCAACCAAACTCTAAAACCATTCTAAAATATAAAGTCTATTGAAAATAGAATGGATAGGGGCGCCTGGGTGGCTTGGTTGGTTAAGTGTCCGACTTCGGCTCAGGTCATGATCTCACGGTCCGTGAGTTTGAGCCCCGCGTTGGGCTCTGTGCTGACAGCTCAGAGCCTGGAGCCTGTTTCAGATTCTGTGTCTCCCTCTCTCTCTGCCCCTCCCCTGTTCATGCTCTGTCTCTCTCTGTCTCAAAAATCAATAAACGTTAAAAAAAATAAAAAAAAAAAAGAAAATAGAATGGATAAACATAGCTAATATTTATACTGAGGGGGCACCTGGGTGGCTCAGCTGATTAAGCATCCAACTCTTAATTTTGGCTCAGGTCGTGATCTCCCGGTCATGAGATCAAGCCCCACATATGGCTCTGAGCTGAGCATGGAGCCTGCTCAAGATTCTCTCTCTCCTTCTGCCCCTTCCCAACCCATGCATATGCGTGATCTCTCTCTCTCTTTCAAAAATTAAATAAAGAGATAAATGGATAAATAATTAAAATATCCTGAAGTAAAGAAAATTGTTGTTCACGAGAACTCTTCTAACTTTCATCAGAAATCTAACAACCTGTTTGAAATTGATGCTTTGATGATGCTTTTGATGCTTTCAAACCAAGGGTGAGCTCCACGCTGCAAAGAAGCACAGGTGAACCCCCATACCTAGGTGTGAGATAAGGGGAGGATGTGCTCCACACAAGGACATACTCTGTCCATGAGAGGGATCGAAGTAAGCAGGGGGAGAAAGGAGGATTGTGGTCAGATGGACGGCAACAAGAAAATTGTGCTGAGGCATGAGAAAGCTTCCTTGGGTCCTAGGCCTTAAGTAAATTTTTTATTTTTTAATAGAAAATTGGTAGAACATCTGACTTTCATGTTGGGGTGAAGAGGAATGAGGGAAGTCCAAGCTTTTAAGCCATTTTAAGGTTCTCCGTGCAGATGAAGAATCTTTAGGAGGGCACTGGGTTAATTACCTAGGCCTGGGATGGAGGTTTCATGATGAGGGGCCCTAGACATCAAGGGGGCAGATGGGACCCCCCAGATGAATATCTGGATAGATATTGTTTTACATTGTTGACCCAAACTCAAAACTATCCCTTAATAATTAGACAATGTTGAATGTCTCTGAACACTGGAGGATTATTCACTAAGTTAAGAGCATCACTCTGAATCTCTCTCTCTCTCTCTCTCTCTCTCTCTCTCTCTCCACACACACACACACACACACACACACACCATGGTCAGGCATTGGTAAATTTGTGAGAAAGTTAGTGTCATTTTTGGTTCTCCTTCCCCATCCTACCTGTTTTAACGTCATTCTCCCTTTACTGCCCCCTTAAACTCAATTTCTACAATATTTCTTACATCTTTAAATCATGAGCATCATACAGTCAATAGTTAAGTTTCAATGGCATCTGTCCTAAAAAAAACAAAAAAACAAAAAACAAAACCAGAAACAAAAAAACAAGGAAAAGAATCAAATAAATTAATTTCTAATGCTTTTAGACTCTGTGGTTCTTAACTTGGATTGGGAAACATATTTTGGGTGAGCTTTTGGCATTAAAATTATACATTAGTGCAGTGATTCTCCGAGTGGGGTCCCTGGACCACTAGCACTGGCATCACCAGCGAACTTACTAGAAATGTTCACTTTCAGGCCCCACTCCAGACCTGCTGAGTCAGCAGCTCAGCAATGGGCCCAGGGATCTGTGTCTTAACAAGGCCTCCAGGTGATTCTGATGTCAGCTGAAGTTTGAGAACCAGTGGTTTAGGGACTCCCAATTCTTACCCACAAGGCCAAGTGGTAGAATGGCGGTCATGCACCATGAGCATCTCCATAATTTGATTGTACAGATTAAAACACAAAATTCAACCGAGTAAAGCTGGGCTTGAGCTGGGCTTGAGCTGGGCCAAGAGAAACCTTCCTTCCTCCTGCCGGGGTGGTAATGGGATGCCTTCCTATTAAAGGTGCCAGGTAGTATCTTCCTGTTTAGGTAACTGATGATAAGCAGTGGGACATGAGAGCTCGCTCCACAGGACTTCCAGACTCCAGTTGAGGTTTTTAACATTAATTTTGACACACATTCGAATCACCTGGAAACTTTAAAAGACTACCCAAGAGGTTCTGAGCCATACATTATTCTTTAAAAAGCTCCCCAAGTGATTTTGACGTGCAGCAGAGCTGAGAACCACTGCCTTGGGATCCGAACTCAGGCCACATCCTACCCTTTCCCACCTTTCCGTCTGAGGACCCTGGCTTGGCCTTGAGATAACAGGAGCAAGCATCAGAATCCTCTGGGGGACTTATTAAACCACCCCACAGTTTCTGATTCAGGAGGTCTGGGATGGGATCTGAAATTCTGCATTTCTCAAACTGGGGCAGCCACTGTGGAAAACGGTATGGCGGTTCCTCAAAAAGTTAAAAATAGAACTACCTTATGATCCAGCAATCACACTACTGGGTATTTAAATGCAAGAACACTAATTCAAAGGCTACGTGCACCCCCATATGTATATCAGCATTATCTACCATAACCAAATTACAGAAAGAGCTCAAATGTCTCTCGACTGATGGATGAAGAACATGTGGCATATATACACAATGGAATATTACTCAGCCACGAAAAAGAATGAAATCTTGCCATTTGCAATGACATGGATGGAGCTAGAGTGTATTATGCTAAGAGGAATAAGTCAGTCAGAGAAAGACAAATACCATGTGATGTCACTCATGTGTGTAATTTAAGAAACAAAACAAAGGAGCAAGGAAAAAAAAGAGAGGCATACCAGGAAACAAACTGATGGCTACCGAGGGGAGGTGGGGGGGGTGTGAAACAGGTGATGGGAGTTAGGAGAGCACTTCTAATGAGCACTGGGCATGGTTCAGAAGTGTTTAATCACTATATTGTATGCCCAAAACTAATATAGCACTGTATGTTTACTATACTGGAATTAAAATAAAATAATAACCAGAAAAACCCAAAGTTTGCATTTCTAACAAGTTCCGAAGGGATGCTGATGCGGCTGGTCCTGGAACCACACTTGGAGAACCACTGGTCTAAGGTTCAGGCCTGAGTGCATGACTGTCACCCCACTGCCAGCCTGCCCACCCTCCACATACACACAGAGCAACCAAGGCAGACCATCGGGTTGGATTGGCTTGAAATATGGCCTGTCCCTTCTCGCATCTCCGCACGGGTTCCTCCCTCATCTCCTGTATCTCACAGTGCACGTGCAGAATCACGGTCCCCCAAAATGTTTACATCCTGATGTCTGCATCCTGTGAATGTTCTCTTATTTGGCAAAAGAGACTTTGCAGAAGTGATTAAGTGAGGAATCTGGAGATGGGAGATCATTCTGAATCTACACTGGGTCTATGTCCATCTACACTGGGTGGGCTCCAGTGTAATTGCACGGGTCCCTGGGGGAGGTTTGACCCAGAAGAGGATCAGGAGATGTGACAACAGAGGCAAGATGCTGTGGTGCTGGACTAGAAGACAGAGAATTGAACCATGAGCCAGGGAATTCATGGAATGCAGCTCCAGAAGCTATACAAGGCAAGGAAATGGATTCTCCTCTAGAGCCAGTGGAGGGATCCTGGCCCTGCCGACATTTTGATTTTGAACCAGTGAAACTAACTTCAGGCTTCTGGCCTCCAGAACTGTAAGAAAATAAATGTGTGTTGAATTAAGTCACCGAGTTTGTGGTACTGTTACAGCAGCCGTAGGAAATAATCTCTCTGCCTCTCTTTCTCTTGCTCTCTCTCTCTGTCTTACACACACATACACACACACACACACACACACACTGCACCAGGAGCAAGAAGCCACAGGAGGAATCAGAAATCACATATGGATGTGTTTTTGTAACATACTCTCTCTCCCCGCAACCCTGTGAGTAAGTAAGCAGGGAAGATATTAGCAGTGTGCCCATTTTACAGATGAGGAAGCAGCTGGGGCCACTGCCCCATTACTTGTGGGTAGGAGATCCGGGACTCACGCCTAGACATTTGGATGCCGAGTCCAGGGCTCTATCTCCTGATTTCTCAAGCTCTCCCCTCTGCTGGCTTAGCACATCCCAAAGTTAATCTCCTTCGTTGAGAACAACCTTTCCCTTCTGCTTGTCACCTGCCAGGAATTCCTCCCCGTGACCCGCTCACCTAGGCCATCGTGCATCACTCCAACAGTTGGCAAGACTCTGAAATGAGTGTTACGAAAACTCAGAAAGTGCTAGGACATCTGTTTGCAATCACTAGTTCCCAGGGAACCAGGCTGTCTGACACTGCGGCCACCCCTCTCTCAGCCAGGGCCTGAGGCATGATCTGAAGACATTTAGGAAAGGATTTGGGATGGAAGCAGAATACCTAACGAACATGGCCTTTCAGAAGACTTCACCGTTCAAGCGCAAGGGTTTTAAACACTTTCCTCCACCAGCCAGTCAATGTGTGCCCCATTCTCTCTAATTCAAGGGGCACCTCAAGAAGGGACAGCTTGTCATGGAGCAAGCAAGTTCATTTCCACAGGCCAGACACTCAGGCAGCACTAGCCTCAAATATTTGAAATAGGTTGTGTCATGGACGGGAAGGACGGGCGCTCCTCTATTGGGTGGGAGGGAGGAGGCAAAAAGTGTGAGAGTAGAGGGTGTGTGTGATATTCTGGCTCCAGGGACGGGACTAACACAGACCCGCTGCATCCTGGAGGTGGGATCCTAGCAGTGCTTTGATCATGGCAGGCTCTGATGACAGGATAATTCTAACAGCAGACCGGTCTGTGCCCTAGACTTCACATCTCTCCCTTCATGTGATCCCTTCATGTGATCCTCCAACAAACAAGTCTCATTTTGCAGATGAGGAAAAGGAGGCACGGAGTCGTTAAAAAACTTGGCAGAGCAGGGATTTGAACCCCACATGTCTGGGTGGCAGTCTGATATACACCAACACGTTCCTTTCTAGTGACATGTGGAGCCTTTTTTTCTCATCCGATCTTTTTCCTGTCTTCCCCTGAGAGCTGAGTTAGGAAATCTACAATCCCTGCCCTCACCCCACCTCCCCATGTCCCCACTTTTTTTTCTACAGGAAGCCAGTTAGTTGCCTCAGAGAAAAGAGCTGAGGCGTGGAGAGATGAAAGAACTTGCCAAAGACACACAACCATGTGAATTCTGACTGTTTGGCTCCGAGGCCCATACTTCTAGCCATTATTCTAAATCAGGGATAAAAATAGAGCCTAATATTTAGGGGGGTTGCTTTGTTTTTGTTTTATTTTAATGAAGAGAACGTATTCCAAGTGCTTTCCTTAATGACTACCACCATACGCCCTCTGTAAACACCAACTAACACTAATACTACCACCAAGTACCAAATAACCCCAAACTGCCATGCTGAACACTGCTGTGTTTCCCCTGTCTTCTTTCTTTGCTATAGCTTGTCGCTTATTATTGCTGCCTCCGATTTGTGCTCCTCCATTTTAATCTTGACTTTTACACAATTCAACGTGCTAATAGAAGAGACGCATTTTGCGTTGCCTGTCTGGGGCCATGTTTGTACCTGGTAACCCACTGCACCTCGGCCATAGCTGTTGGGACCAGGGGTTGACATCCGACCCAGCCCTAAGTGAGCCTGAGCCAATCGGATTCTCTGTCTCCTGGGGAGTTTGGAATCGGGGATCTGAGACAGTGAGTGAAGATGGTTCTTGAGGGGCGCCTGGGTGGCGCAGTCGGTTAAGCGTCCGACTTCAGCCAGGTCACGATCTCGCGGTCCGTGAGTTCGAGCCCCGCGTCAGGCTCTGGGCTGATGGCTCAGAGCCTGAAGCCTGTTTCCGATTCTGTGTCTCCCTCTCTCTCTGCCCCTCCCCCGTTCATGCTCTGTCTCTCTCTGTCCCAAAAATAAATGTTGAAAAAAAAAAATTAAAAAAAAAAAAAAAAAAGATGGTTCTTGAACTGAAAGGTCTGGGGGAATTAGAGCTGACATCAGCTCCTGGGTAAATCAAAGGCACTGTGATACCAGTGCTGCAGCAGCAGAGAAGCCATCACTCCACCTAGAAGGTGGGTCCTTGGAAGATGCAGAAGAATGGGGCAGACAACGGGGGGGGGGGGGGGGGGGGGGGGGAGAAGTCACGTGACTGCATCCAAGGTGAGGTAGTAACTTCCATCTTCAAAGTTCAAGTCTAGCCGGGGCGGGGGGGAGGGGCGGGTAGCATGACTATATCTCCTGTCCCTGAATTTCTGAGAGATTGTCCAGTGTGATTTGTTTTTCGCGTGAACTCCTCTGCGTGGGTTTCTCTTCCTTGCAACACGCCTGATATGAGCTATACTCTTCCTGCAGAGACAGCTGTTTGAGCTCTGATAGCTTTTGCATAGTTTGTAGCTCTTACAGTTGAGAGGATTACCTAGAGCAGTAGTCTGCAAAGAGGGGTCTGCAGACACCTGGGGATCCCTTAAATCCTTCCAGGGGATCTGCAAAGTTAACACTTTTCTCGGAACAATACTAAACGTGATGTTAAAAAAATCTTGAACGAGTAAAAGATCCATTGAAAGTACATATAGGGGCACCCGGGTGGCTCAGTCAGGTACACATCCAACTTTGTCTCAGGTCATGATCTCATGCTTCGTGGGTTCGAGCCCCGCATCGGGCTCTGTGCTGACAGCTCAGCAGAACCTGGAGCCTGCTTCAGATTCTGTGTCTCCATCTCTCTCCACCCTCTCTCACTCACGCTCTGTCTCTCTGTCTCTGTTAAAAATGAATGAGCATTAAAAAAAACACACAAGACAGATCAATGCGTTTTTTTAAAAGTTCTTCATGTTTGAATAAACATTTTTTAAAAAGCACAAGATAGATCAATGCATCTAAAAGAATTTTTAATGCTTATTTTTGAGAGAGAACGGTGAGATCATGACCTGAGTCGAAGTTGGATGCTTAACCGACTGAACCACCCAGGCGCCTCAGATCAACGCATTTTTAATGGGACAGTAAGAAAAGTTTATTGATTCGATTTGCAATTTCTCATTACAGCTTACCTTTGAGAAGCTACTACTTCTGAGCTTTGGAGTAGTACCAAAGAAGAATGTCCACAATTATCCAAAAACGGATATCTAAAATACTACTCCTTATTCCAATCACACATCTATCGAGGCTGGATTTTTTTCAGGCACTTCCACCAAAACAACATATTGCAGCTGAGGGAATGCGGAAGACACGAGAACCCAGCTGTATTTCATTAAGTCAGGTATTACAGAGATTTGCAAAAATATAAAACAAAGCCATAAATATTATTTATGCTAACATGTAATGGGTTTATTGTGTTTTTTTTATTTTAAAACATTTTTTAATGTTTATTTTTGAGAGAGAGAGAGAGAGAGAGCGAGCGCATGCGCACGAGTGGGGGAGGGGGCAGAAAGAGAGGGAGACAGATTCTGAAGCGGGCTTCAGGCCTGAGCTGTCAGCACAGAGCCTGACGCGGGACTTAAACTCATGAACCCTAAGATCATGACCTGAGCCGAAGTCGGACGCTCAACCAGCTGAGCCACCCAGGCGCCCCTATTGTTTTAAGTACTTTAATAATACCTGTTTTCATTAACTTCAAATTTAGTAAATGTTAACAGATATACATAACCTACATAAACAAAGACTCCTTGAGTCTTTTGATAATTTTTAAGAGTGTAAAGAGAGTTCAAGACCAAAAGGTTTGAGAATGACTGGTCCCACCCACCAACCATGTGGCTAAAGTGTGCCTTCTGCAGCATTCCTAAAAATCATCGTCTAGTCTCAGCTCCATCTTTTCTTGGAATAGGAGGCTTGCTAATTGTCCAGTGGTCCCATTCCAGGTAATGGCCCGAAATCTATGTGCTTACAACCTTCACCCACTGGTCCCACTTCTAGCCTCAGCAATCATGCAACATCTTCAGATGCCTCTGCCCAGCTAAGGCAGCCATCTGTCATCCCCCTCCTTTTCCAGAGCAAATGCTTCATCCCTTGCTTTCTGACTCGGTTAGTGAATTCGTCATCCACACTTGGTCTTATTTGTGCCCATTCTAGTTTTCTACTGTCCCAAAGGTCTTTCTTTTTATTACTTCCAAGGTTAAGGGTATTTCTCACATGATTCATGTTTATATAAACCTGACTCCAGAATAATTGAGAGTTTCTAGAGTTATGTTTACCAGACTCAATAGCTAACTTACATGTTATAGGACTACTTTGTACACATCTTTGAGTATTTGTAAGCCGCCACTCCCATTTTTTTTTCTTTTTACTAAAATGCTACAACTGTGGTGAACTCCTAGCTTGGTTTCCACATGGAGATAACTCTGCTAAAGCAATACTCCTGATCTCTTGTCCGTCCTTCGTTCTCTGCAGGGAAGGAGACTTACCCAGTCCCAAGTGAGGCAGGCTTGTGGCTTCTAGTGCTGCCCACTACAGGGTGGGTAAGTTCAACTTGGGGGTTCAGTATTTTTTTGAATTTTAAAAAAATGTTTATTCTTGAGAGAGAGAGACAGAGCATGAGCCAGGGAGGGGCAGAGATGGGGGGAGACACAGAATCTAAAGCAGGCTCCAGGCTCTGAGCTGTCAGCACAGAGCCCAATGCAGGGCTCGAATGCATGAACCATGAGATCATGACCTGGACCAACGTCAGATGCATAGCCAACTGAGCTACCCAGGCGCCTCAAGGGATTCAGTATGAGCAAGCCCTTTGGCTGCCAGCTCTACCCTCTTGCTCCAATCTAGTCTTTGTCTGTAACGGGGTGAAATTTTGATCTCCGTACGTCTGACTTCTGTGTCTCTCATTTGGTCCTATAACCAGACAGGACAAAGGGTATTACTCATTGGTTTCCCTCAAATTCCAATACTTAAAAAAAAAAAAAAAAAAACTAAACTAAATCAAAGGCTTTAATAAAATTAAGCCACGTCTCTGAATTAGCAGTCTCTGAATGATCATACATTATTGGGATGTATGTGTTGGGAAACATTCTCTGGTATTGACCAGTATGGACTGCTGATAGACAACTTTGGACAGCAGTTAGGGAACGAGTTTTCACAGGAATGAGAGGAGCTGAAGAACAAGATGGATTTGGTGAATGTAGACTGTAAACATTACCCCAGGAGTAGAGGAGCAGGGGACGGAGACAAGGGATACCCCAGTCCATTGAGAAAAGGGCATATGACACAGGGACTCCCATGTGTGTGGAGGACGCTGGAATTGAAGTCCTCTCTTTTATGACATTCAGTCTTACCTTCTTTACTCTGAAAGACTACCTTCTTTCCTTTTAAAATACTTAACTCAAAAAAAAAAATTCCAACCCAGACACCCTGCAAGGATAACCTTATGCATTCTTTTTTCCTTCTTTAACCCTTGTGATTCCCACGGAATCTCATATGCTGAGGCCCCGCCATCTAAGCTTGATGCAAGATGCTGACCTCAAAATAGCCTGTCCCTTGAACACAGAAGATAGAGGGCAGATTCATGAATAGTGGGCACTTTAATTTTTTTTTAATGTTTATTTATTTTTGAGAGAGAGCCAGAGAGAGAGAGAGAGAGAGAGAGAAAGAGAAACACAGAGCATGAGCAAGGGAAGGGCAGAGAGAGAGGGAGACACAGAATCCGAAGCAGTCTCCAGGCTCTGAGCTGTCAGCACAGAGCCCAACTCGGGGCTTAAACCCATGAACCATGAGATCATGACCTGAGCTGAAGTCAGATGCTAAACCGACTGAGCCACTCAGGCGCCCCAGTAGCGGGCACTTTAAAAAGCATGAACATGTAAACTCAGCAGGTTGTCACTCGAGGTTAAAAAGACAAAAACAGAGGACGATGGGGACAAACCCTGTTGTATAAGAATCAAGTGAGGCCACAATGAGATGATGAAAGGTAGTTATGGCAACAATAATCACAAGTAAGTATTAAAGAAGATTATAAACAGGAGTCTGACCTTATACCGTGAAATCCATTATTCGTGTTTATCATTTGGGAGGCCATGAATTGGGGGGGACTCTGTCAGTTACTTTTTTCAATTTATGCTGTCTTGAGTCTCACCAATTTCCCGGAAACCCTTGATAAACTTTAAGGTCATGGACTGTCAGATGTTAAAGAACGGATATAGCTCCAGCCGGAATTCCACGCAAAGCGCTAACGAAAGTTCTGTGAGTGTTGGAGAGGCGCAGAGAGGCTCCCCAGCAGTCCTGCCCCAGTGAAGATTTACTGCCAGGAGAGGGGCGTCCTGACATTTGCCTCACTCTAGAATGGCAGAGAGCCAATGGCAATCTGACCTTTCAGAAGTCAGCAGTTGGCCTGAGGGAGGGGAGCCTCCTGGGACTTTACGAAGATTGGAATATGATTTAATAACCTCATTTATTAATGTCTTTCCATCCACATGCTCCTTCCCTTCTACCATTTCTTTCCAGGCCTCGGGAAAGTCTTAAAAATGTTTACTGTAATTCGGATTAGGTTCAAAAATATTTTAAAGTTTGCATTGCAGTATTTGAAAGCGCAATGATGTATGTAACAGTGGCAAGGGCAGGCTCGGTGTTGGCAGATCTGATGGTCATCTACTCGTGCCCACTACCTGGGGGGCTCCTGCCTCAGTCAGCCGGCAAAATTGTGCCACTTAACACATTTATGGTAGAAAGTAAATTACGGCATATATATTTTAATGTTTATTTATTTTTGAGAGAGAGAGACAGAGTATGAGTGGGAGAGGGGCAGAGAGAGAGAGAGAGAGACAGAATCAGAAGCAGGATCCAGGCTCTGAGCTGTCAGCACAGAACCCAATGAGGGGCTCGAACCCACGAACTGTGAGATCATGACCCGAGCCGAAGTCGGATGCTTATCCAACTGAGCCACCCAGGCACCCCGCATATATATTTTAAATGCCTTATGCAGGCTCATACGAGAGTCTCAGTTTTTTCATTCTCCCTCTTTTGTTCTCTCTCCTGCCCTCCCTCCTTTCCTTAATTCTTCTTTATCCAACGCCTCATCCTCTCTTTCTTGCTGATGATCAAATGAGTTCTATAACCGGACTAAGTTGACCTTTAATGGAATTGAACAGATGTTTGGTGTATCTGCTTTACACTGTCATAATAACCACAGCTAATATTTCTATCATACTATATAATTTCAAATGTGCCTTAAAATACAGTACCTGATATTGGGAATTATGCCAAAAGGAAACAAGCTAAATCTTAGTGCCATCACATGTCAAACCCCATCTTGGGAACTCAGTCATGTAGAATGAAGCTGTGTTAGGAAAAAACTTCCATCTTTCAGAGCATGGAAGCAGAAGAATATTCCCTAACTCATTCTATGAGGCCAGCATTACCCTACTATCACAATCAGACAAAGACAACAAGAGAAGAGAAAACTATAGACCAGTGTCACTCCTGAATGCAGATGCAAACGTTCTCAACAAATTATAAGCAATTTGAATCCAACAATGTATAAAAACAATTACACACCACAACCAGGTGGGATTTATCCAAGACAGGCAAGGCTGGTTTGACGTTTGGAACTCAATTAATGTAATCCATCACATGTCAGGATGAAGAAAGGGAGTGGACCAGCCTGGCTGTTAGGACTGCAGAACCCCAGCCTAACCTCCTCTGGGCTCCTACTGGCTGTTACCCTGTGATCCAGGAGCACCACTGATGTTCCCACACATTGCATTTGTATTTTCCTGTGGTTTCTTGTCCTAAGCAACCAGTTGTCTCTTTAATCCAATCCCATTTGTTCCTAGCTTTAGTTTGCTCATCATCTTGATATCTTTTTTTGAAAGTTTATTTACTTATTTTGAGAGAGAGAGAGAGAGGCAGAGAGGGGGAGAAACAAAATCCCACGCAGACTCTGTTGTTAGCACAGAGGTGGACGCAGGGCTTGAACTCACAAACCGTAAGATCATGACCTGAGCCCAGATCAAGAGTCAGATGTTTAACTGACTGAGCCACCCAGGTGCCCTTAATATCTTTTGAAGAACAGAATTTTTTATTTTATTTTAATAGAGTCCCATTTATCCTTCTTTATGTTAATACTTTTCATCTCCTGTCCGTGAAAACTTTTCCCTACCCAGAGATCCTCAAGATCTTCTCTCACTTAAGTTTTTTTTTTCCTA
Organism: Lynx canadensis; assembly: GCF_007474595.2. Classification (NCBI taxonomy): domain Eukaryota; kingdom Metazoa; phylum Chordata; class Mammalia; order Carnivora; family Felidae; genus Lynx; species Lynx canadensis. Next base: position 53,872,225 of record NC_044305.1, on the reverse strand, counting down.
AAAATTTCACAACGTTTTGCTTCTTATTTAGGACTGTTATCTGGTTTGAGGTAACTTTTGTATTGATTTTTTCCCCCTATGTATAAATGGCTGTCTTTGAACCATTTGTCAAAAAAAAAAAAAATCCCCCATTGAATTATCTCGATACCTCTGTTGAAAATTAACATACAGGGGCGCCTGGGTGGCTCAGTCGGTTGAGCGTCCGACTTCAGCTCGGGTCACGATCTCGCGGTCCGTGAGTTCGCGGTCCGTGAGTTCGAGCCCCGCGTCGGGCTCTGTGCTGACAGCTCAGAGCCTGGAGCCTGTTTCAGATTCTGTGTCTCCCTCTCTCTGACCCTCCGCCGTTCATGCTCTGTCTCTCTCTGTCTCAAAAATAAATAAACGTTAAAAAAAAAATTAAAAAAAAAAAAAAGAAAATTAACATACAACACATATATTTTGATTTACCTGTATACATTCATCCTATTGCATTGATCTCTATGTTTATTCTTCTTTAAATGTCTATTTATTAATTATTTCGAGAGAAAGAGACAGAGAGAGAGAGAGAGAACATGAGCACGGAGCAGGGGAGGGAGGGTCAGGGGGAGAGGAAGAGAGAGAATCCCAAGCAATCTCCACGCCGTTAACACAAAGCCCAGTGTGGGGCTCAATCCCATGAACTATGAGATCATGACCTGAGCTGAAATCAAGAATCGGTTGCTTAACCAACTGGGCCACCCAGATGCCTCCATCTGTATGTTTATTCTTAATGCCAATACCACTGTCTTGTTTGCGTAGATTCATAATATTTCCTGAGCTCAGATACAACAGTCATCCAACTTCTTTCTGGTTTTTCCAAATTGTTTTGGTTATTCTGGATTGCTCACCTTACTTTATAAATTTTGGAATCTGCTTGTCAATTTCTGGGTAAAAGTCTTCTGGGATTTTGACTGGAATGATGTTGACTCTATAGGTCACCGCTTTGTAAAGAGTGTGAGGCTTTCCACAAGACACTTCCATTTCCCCCTTCCACTGTTTGTCCGTGGCTCTCAAACATTTTACTGCTACATATACTATAAGCCCCACAGTATTGTTATTTTCATGTTAAACTGACAATTTTCTTTTGAGGAAGAATTTTAAGAGAGAGAAAAATAATCTCACATCTGTTCACATATCTTACCATTTCTGATGCTCTCCATTCCTTTTTAATGACCTGAATTTCCATCTGGTATCATTATGGTGTAAGTTTACAGAACCTCTTAAATTTTTTTTAAAGTAGGGGCACCTGGGTGGCTCCAATGGTTGGGCGACGACTTCAGCTCAGGTCATGATCTCATGGTCTGTGAGTTTAAGCCCCATGTGGGGCTCTGTGCTGACAGCTCAGAGCCTGGAGCTTGCTTTGTATTTGTGTCCCTCCCCCCCGTCAACCTCTGCCTCTCCCCCACTGTGCTCTGCCTCTCTCTCTGTCTCTCAAAAATAAATAAATGTTAAAAAAATGTTAAAAATTTTTTTATTTAAAAAAATTTTTTTTGAAGTATAAATCTACTGGCAATTAATTATCTCAGATTTATGTGGTTTTTGTTTGTCTGTTTTTTTTGGTGTCTTTTTTGTCTGAAGAAGTCCAATTTTCTTTCATTTTTGAAAGACTTTCTCTGGAATTGGGTTCTAGGTTGAGTGTTTCTTTTTTGCGTTTTAATGATATCATACTGTCTTCTGGCTTGCATTGTTTCTTCTAAGAAGACAGTGATAATTTTTATCATTGTTTCTCTATACATGATATTACTTTTTACATTTGACTGTTTTTAAGATTTCTAGTTTATTACTGTAATTTTGGCATGACTGGACCCATTTTTATTGGATGATTTTGTTTCTCTTGGTTATAGGTCACATTTTTCCTGTTTTCTTCCCTTCTCCAGTGACTTTGATATGATGTTGTGTTGCTGAGTGTCTGGATTTTGTTGTCTTCCTTTAAAGAGTGTTGAGTTCCATTGGGGCCAACAGTTAAGTTACTTGCAAATCATTTTAATAAAAGAATCCTCAAATACAGGCTTGTTTTTAATGTTGTTACTGTGGGCTAACAGTAATATTTAGTGGGCTTTATACTAGGTCTTAATTTATCTTCCTACCTGGCTTGACCCATCTGGGGTCACTATTGAGACCCCAAATATTCAATGAACTCTCTCCATTTTGGTTGTTCAGAACACAAGTGCCTTTAAACTCTGGGAAAAATTTGGGTGTTTTTCAGCTTATAATTCCCTGGTACCTCTCTGTAACACACCGTGGAGTTTTACCTTCCATGTGCTTACTTAGTATTCGGCAAAAGACTCAAGGGGACCCCTAGGAAGAGCCTTAGGCTATTTCATTCCATAGCTCCTTCCTCTCCAGCACTCTGCCCTGGAAATTCTAAACACTTTGTTCTTGCCAAACTCTAAAGTGTCTCCTCATGTCAGTGAGATTGCTGTCCTCTGTGTAGTTCCCCCCTTTCTGTTGTACAGTGTGAAAATTGCCTCCATAAAGAAAACCAGGGTAATTGCAGAGCTCCCTCATTTATTTACTTTCTGGTGGGGATCACAGTCCTATGCTGGCTGTTGCTCAATGTCTGGAAATAATTGTCTCCCATACAGTGATCCATTTTCTAGTTATTTACAGCAAAAGAGTAAATCTGGTACAAGTTACTTTAATACACTTGGAGGTAGGGTCCCTATAACGTTTTTTAATGTAGGGCCCATGGCCTGAGGAGTCCCTGGAGTTCTAATGGTGTCATTCCAAAGACAGAATATTTAAAGTTCTGCCCTGTGCAAAGCTCTGTGACAGTCTCATGGGACATTAAGTTCTTGTGGTTTTGTTGTGATGGGCTGTTAACACATAAATGTGCAAAATGATTTCTTTGAGCATTTTAATTGCTTTAAGCTCCTTAGAACACAAATGGAGTAAACATCTCTATATAGCAGGTCGAACCCACTTCCCAACTCTAGTGTAGAGTTCTAATTTTCATCACGTACAAGTTCTGTCATTAAGGTTCTTTTGTTGTTGTTTTGGGGGTTTGTGTGTGTGTGTGTGTGTGTAATGGAATTTTAATTGTGTGGCCATGCACTATCATTTCTACACTAAATCCCCATGATAACAAGTATTTGGCCACAGACCGCCATTCTACCCTCACCACATTTGGACTCTTGCCCACAGCAACCAAGATTAAATTTTTTTTTTTTAATGTTTACTTTTGAGAGAGAGAGACAGAGTGCAAGCTGGGGAGGGGCAGAGAGACAGGGAGACAGAATCTGAAGCAGGCTCCAGGCTCTGAGCTGTCAGCACAGAGCCTGATGTGGGGCTTGAACCCATGAACTGTGAGATCGTGACCTGAGCCGAAGTCAGACGCTTAACCAACTGAGCCACCCAGGCACCCGACAGCAGCCAAGTTTAAAGTGTTGGCCATGCTGTTTTGGTTCACTCCATAACTGAGGCTTTGATGGCCTGCATCTCACCACCTAGTGCTTATTTACTGATTATATTTGTCTTACATTTTTCCTCCCTTTGAGTTTCTGCTTCAGTTGTTATTTTGCTTTTTTGGTTGGTTGGCTTTTTTTTTTTTTTTTGGCTTTGTCTTGTGGCTCCTGATACTACCTTGTCTCATTGTGCTTTCTCTAGTTTAAAGCCGATAAGGTTTGGGTTTACTCACGGATCTTTATCATATGTGTCCATTTGTCCCTGTACCATCTCACCAGAGAAAAGAGAAGAATGTGGTGCCCTCCTAACTATGTGTTCAAGCTTTCTTTCTTCCATGAAATTCTTGCTTCTTGACCCTCTGGAAAGCAGAATCAGTGTCCCACTTCAACTAGGGCTTCTGCCCTCCCTGCACAACTTCTACCTGGGCCTGGGCATGCCCTTTCTGTCCAACCTTTCCCATCTCCTCGCCAGGAACACTGATCTATTCTCTATGCCCATTATTCTAAGACATGATCTCCCTGGAGAAAACCAGACTGACCTTAAAGAGTAATGACATGTGGCCCTCCTGCATATCTAGTTACTTACGACAAGGAGGGTCAGTGTCCAAGAAAACCCAGGAAAGGACTCTCGCTCAGCATTTCAGGAGGCATGGGTGTGAGCAGGCGTGAGTAAAGGAGTCATTTGGGGGTCTGCTCTTCATTGGAATTTCTCTGTTCCCTTCTTCATCCATGCCTCTTTCATTCGGTTACCAAATTCAGAGAATAACCAAGGCCACACAGTTTACCAAAACACAAGCGACTTCGGTGAGTGAGAGTAGTAACACTAATATTACATTTGAAAGCTCAAAGTCTAGTCCTGGAAGTGACCATCTTACCAACCTGGAGATGGCACCATTCTTGCTTGAAGGGAGTTGATTATACCAGTTAACAAGCTTTAAATTCCCCATTTCTATAGGCAGGAAGATGGGGGGAGGGGCTTATCTGTAACATAACCCAGATAACTGTAATAATTGATGTTTAAATCATCCCCCAACTCTTTGAATGTCTAACACTTTTGGGGAAACTGAAAGGCTTTGTCTCACTGGCAGTAATAATTGGATCTGCAGCAACAGAGGATGAATGACCAAAGTCATTCATACTTTAGTGGGCTGTTCACATTTTTGCCATCATCGGGGATTTTGATGAAAATGCACAAGCTGATCCAGAAAAAAAAAAAATATTTGCATCTAAGCTTTGTATAAATGACTGGTTTCAGTCAAATCTACAGTCAGTGGTATTTAATCAGAGTCCTTTGCATCAAAATATTTGACAATTAATCTTGGGCCAACTAAACATTCAGTTGATTTAGACAGCAGACTTCCATGGCAATGAAGCAGATTCTTTTTAGATAGAGCAGATCTTGGCCAATGTGTTTTTCTCTGAAATTTTGCTAAAGATTTTTATTTTAAGTCTCTCTCAATGCCAGAGGTAGGAGTGACTTACCGAGCTGCTTGGGGTTGTAAAGAAGCTTTTATCCTTGGGAATTTTTCTTTTTCTTTTTATTCTTACAGAGTATATGGGTGCTTATGGCCTTTTTCATGTTGCGTGAAATATGACTTGCTTCATAGAAAAAGCAACAAATGTAAGAGACCAAATGCTTGTATAATCAATATGAGCTTCGTCTACGTGGGATCTTAGAGACAGAACTGCTAATTGCATTCAAGTCTGATCTTGAGCTCAGCAACACGGGTCTGTATATATGTGAGGGGTGGGATGGCAGTTGGCAGAAATGTGTACAGAGTGTGTTAATGCTAAAATTATACAAAGGACCCAGCCATTCAATGAGAGCCTCGTTGCTTCTTATTAATGGAAATGGATTCTCGTATTTTTCCTTGTCAGATTCCAGCATTGCTGGGTGTCTGCTATTCAAAGCATCTGAACCCTCTCAGATTCCAGCCTCTGTGGGTGTAAGACAGGAAATGCAAAGTGGTTTTGGCCCAAGCACAACAATGTGAACTCTTACAGAGTATGCCCTGTGGGGTGGCCTTTATTATTTTTATACTGTTTCAGATTAGGTGTTGAATCATGAGTAGCCTCTCTCTGTGAAAATTTTGGATATCGGTGCACTTTTGGTCTCAAGTGACAAAGTCCTAAAGTAAGGATGGGGATTTACTGGACTTGGAGTCTGCCCGACAAGGTCTCAGGTGCCCATCTCTCCTGGACCCTTCCTCCACAACTTTATCTTTCCTGCACACCTCTTCCTCTATGTGACAGCCAACACAGCTACCAACAGTTTCAGGACTTTCCCTGACATGGATTCGAACACATTGAGTGATGCTGTCCACAGCACAGGTCCTAGTGTCCCAGGAAAGGTATTTGGATCAGCCGTCCACTCATGGGGTCTAGAGCTCAGGTCACCTAAGAAAGGGACACGTGTATCTCAAATGGGGGCAGGGAGTTTGGGGTAGAAGTGGATAGAAGGCTGAAGACTAGTGGGCGAGTTCTGGGCAGACAAGACCATCCTTTAGTACATGTGGCAAGGTGGGCATTTGTCATCCTCTGGGCGCTGAGTCCAATTCTGGTTGATCACAGACTCAATATCATTCTGATAGGGTCATCATTGACTTGGTTTAAAACAACAAAAAACAGCGAGCAATGCTCCAAACCACCGACGACTTTCTCCAAGCATGGAAAGAGAAACAGTATTTTGTAGTCTTGGTTATGTGGTTCCCCACCACCCTCCAAAGCAAAGACATAGCAAAATGCATAATTAGACTAGACAGTATATTGAGAGCAAGGAGCATTCTGGATTCTCTAACTTATGTTGGAGCGGTGCCTTGGACACATGGACGCTCTATAAATGTTTCCTAAAATAAATTCTTGGAACAAATGTTCTACCAATATCAAGAGTAGGGAATCATAAGCAATTGCTGCGGACCCAGTGTCCATAGCAGAAATGTAAACAGGTGGCTACACACTGGGATGAAGACAGACTTAACGATGTTGCCCCTACAGATAATGGCAGCCTTCGCCCTGCTGAGGAACCAGTGCACTCAGGCAACAGCCTGAGAGCATCCCTTGTGGGGCTGGTTGCTGAAGACTTTGCATGTGAGTCTGGGAGCCCCATGCCTCGGGCGTCAGCAGGAAGCCAGGCTGCGTTTGTGGCTTGACTTGCTGTGTGACTCTTGTATTTCACTCTGTTCCTTTGGTGTGAAGCTCTCATGGCTTTGCATTAAACGACACATCATCACAAAAGATAATTTTATTTATGTTATTTTTTTAAATGTTTACTTATTTTGAAGACAGAGAGAGACAGAGCGTGAGCAGGGGAGGGGCAGAGAGAGGGAGACACTGAATCTGAAGCAGGCTCCAGGCTCTGAGCTGTTAGCACAGAGCCCGATGCAGGGTTCAAACTCACAAACTGTGAGATAATGACCTGAGCTGAAGTCGGACACTCAACCAACTGAGCCACCCAGGCCCCCCACAAAAAAGAATTTTAAATTATAGTAAGATTGCTACCAAGGTCATGTGTGGCTCTCATGCCGAAACTGACCATGTCCTGAAAACTGCCTGTTACATGTGTTGTATGGTTTCACACATTTAACAACTACTTCCATCGGCACAGAGATATGGACTTCTGTATTTGGCCAGAAGGTGCCACGTGAGGCCTTCCCTGATGTGCCCCCACTCCCGCCCCCCTCTGTGTCCCTCCACATAACCCATCCTTCCTGCATGAAGCAGGCACGATCCCTCCCATTGTTTTTCCATCCTCCTGGCTGAATTATGCTTCCTTCGTGCACAGGTCTTCTCAAGCCCCCTGTGGCCTCTCCTTCCTTCTCATTGTCTGTGTGTCCTTCCCAGGGCTCTGCCCTGCAGGTATCACTCGGGGGACTGGAGCTGGGGCATTGCTGAGTTCTGCGGTGGCTCTCGGATTAGCAGAGGGGGTTGTTTGGGCTCCCCGTGATCACTTAACAAACCACCCAGACTCAGTGATGGCACCGATGGAAACTCACGATTACTTCCCACAATGGCCGTGGCCAGGGCTCTGTTGCTGGTCTCCCTTGGACTCAGTCGCAGGGCTTCATTCGGCAGGGTGCGCAGCAGGGGCAGAAACAGCCACAACACTTCCATCCTCACGGGCTCCCTCTGGTAGGGCCCCCAGGCCTCTTGAGTGGTGGCTGGCTTCCCAGAGAGAAGAAAGGGAAGCTGCCACTTCCCTTAAGATCTGGGCTAGGAGGCCTCCCACTGTCACTTGCACTGGGTCCTGCTGATACGGATTGGCAAACCTTTTCTGTAATGGACCAGCTAGTGAGTATTTCAGTTTTGAGGGCCATATGGCCTCTCTCAGAAAGACTCGACTCTGCCAATGTGGTGTGAAATCAGCCAGAGACAACTCATGAATGAAAGAGCCCAGCTGTGTTCCAATAAAACTTTATTTACAGAAAAGAGCGGCAGGCTGGATTCGACCTGAGGGCTGATCCCTGCTATGGGTCACAGCAGTCCCAAGGCTGGCCCAATTTAAGGGGAGGAATGGCACACGCATAGAGGAAGGGACAAACCACCTCAGAGACGAGCCGCACAGCACGAGGCCCAGGGTCCCACCGGCCAGCTGGGGAAAGGCAAGGAGGTCGGTGAAACCTACCATGATGGTGAGGGATGAGCACGTGTGCTCATGAAGACAGTGTTGGGAAGGAGGAACAGCTGGCTTTCTGGCCTCCTCAGTAGCTTAGCCCCGACGGAAGGCAAGGGCACCACCACAAAGCCAGCATGTGCAGAGGCAGCTTCCTCCAGGGGAGCAGGGGCTGTGGCCTTCCCCAGCTTGTCACACTCAGAAATCCCACAGAAGATGAGTTCACCTGCCCACAGTGTTCTGCTGGCAACAATGGCATCCCTTTTCTTCTAAAGGGATAAAAACCAAGAAGACCAAAACTCATGTATTCCATTTATGAACATATGTCAATATTGCTAATATTAGAACTAATCCTATTGAGGGAGAAGACTGTGGAAAGGAGCAGAAAATGAGGGAAGGGGAAAGCGACCTGCTGTGGCCACTCAGGGCAGGAGCAGGGGCGTGTGGAGAAGGTTCTGGTGAAGAGGGACATGGAAGATGGTGAGCCCTTGAAATACAAAGTATGTTATGCTTATCTTTCTGTCCAAGGCTTGTGGTCAACTAGACAGCACTGAAGCAATAGGGTTTGGTTCTACGAACCATAGTTGTCAACTAAAGAAGGGAAGTTAGTGGTTGGCAACGGAACGTTCATAGAGGGTGGGGACGGGTCCTCCCCCAGGAGACGCAGGGACTCTGTGAATAGGGCTTTTGGTTCAGTCTGACAACAACCCTGGAGTGAAAGCAGTGACCTCCCGGAGGCAGTGCCCAGTAATCCTCAGAGGAAAATACCAGGATGTCAGCTGAGAATGCCGCAGAGAATGGAAAAAAGGGAGTCATCCTGACCAGCAGCATAAACATGGCCTCGTGCTGGTCAGCAAGGCAACTGATGCAGAGGAAGAGAGTGTCTGATGTCAATGACAGAGCTGAGAAGAGTCTGCTGGGCTCATGGGTTGGGTGTGGGGGAGAGGCTTCCCCCCCAGAAAGCCCTGCTACAGAAGAAAGAATGGACAGCACCCCAATGAGGGAAGAACTTTCTAATGATTTCAGTTTCTAAAATGGAAATGGCTTCTCTATGGAGTGGTGAGTCCCTACTGTGTGACATATTCACAGAGAGGAGAGCTGGGCAGCCTGCTGCCCTGAGTGGGCTTCACGACATGGCCTACGAGAGCCCATTAAGCCCACTCACTTTCCTTCCAGGAGTTGATGTGCTTTTCTGAGAAATGGCCTCACTCTAAACTGTAAGCCCCTTAAAGACAGGGAGCCACTGGCTTTTTGTGTTCCTATCGCCAACACACTTTGCTAGTCCCTATTTCCGTTTGATGAATGAACAGATGGCCTCACACACCCTCAGTATCACTATGGAGGTTAAAAAATGGAGCTAAACACACACTCCCATATGGCCCAGCAGCCATTGGCTGCCAGGGATTTACCCAAGAGAAATGAAAACGTTTCCACACAAAGAAGTGTACGTGAATGTTCATGGCAGCTTTATTCTAATGGCTCCCCCAAAATGGGAACAGCACAAATATTTATCTACTGGTGAAGCAATAAATATATAAATTGTGTCATATCCACACAGTGGAATCCTCATGAAAGGCATCAATAAAAAGGAACACCACCGATGCATGCAACATGGATGAATTAAAAAACAGCATGCTAAGTGAGAGGAGCCAGACACAGAGTGAGCACCGTATGGTTCCCTTTATGTGAATTCTAGAAAAGGCAAATCCGCAGTGGTAGAAAGTAGGTCAGTGGTTGCCAGAGGCCAGAGAGTGGGAGAAGGGAATGACTGCAAATGGGCACGAGGGAAAGCTTTTTGGGTGCTGGAATATTCTGTCATGGTTAGCTGGTGGTTATGCAACCGTGTCCATTTGTCAAAACCCTTTGAATTATACACTTTAACTATGTGCACTTAGTTTATTGTACTTCAGCGATACCTCAAGAAAGTCATTAGAGAATGTGGATGTTCTTAGACTTGGTTTTCAGGGTTGGGGACAGTTGGGAAAAAAGTAGGAAAGTTCTATTTAAGTAACTCAGCAGGTTGAACAATAGAGAGTGGGGCTCCGATAAATTCTCTACTGCTTGGGCCCCAGGGCTGTGTTTCTGGTGATTGGTGCCCAGGGCCTATCAGGGCAGAGAGAAGGTAACAGCGCTCCCTCACCTAGTTGCAGTGGCCATCGTGTGGCTGTGCCCTGTGACTGTTGTCGCCTCTGCTGCCAGGGCCCTCAAAGGAGAGACAGGACTAATGGAAAGGGCCGCTGGGAATCACCTCCATGACAAACCCCTTCACTCCTAGACCTGGAGCCTCTCCAGCTACTCCACCCCTTCCTGCCCCACCAGGCGGCTCTCCAAGGATGAGGTTCACTCGCTAGGCAGTAAACAGTGAGTCAGGAGTACATATTCAAAGTCTGGAGGGTCTGACAAATGCAATATGAAAAGGACTTAAAAATATACCCCCCCCCCAACACACATACATAGGGGGGAAAAAGAGAGCAAATACTAAGGCTCACAAAGCAAATACCTGAACTCTTTCAAACTCATATGTATGCTAAGACGATACAAACATCAAAGGGAAAAGGAAATTTCCTGTGTAAATATCTTGGGTGAGACAAGCTTCTTGAGCAGACTCTTAAGATGAAGAGGCATGTTTGGCAGAGAGGAAGGACCTCACCTCGGAACCAAGGGTTTGAAATAATGAACTCCTGAACAAAAAAAAAAGGCGGGGGGGAGAGAAAGAAAGAATGAACTCCACGTGACGGTGCTTTATAGACTTTCAATCACTCCTATAAGCCTTTATCAATCTTGTTTCTAGTAAGACACGTGTTGATTGTTTGGGTTCTGAGAGCTTTCAAACGGCTAGCAAAATGCAAGTCAGTCTGCTGTTCCTGTCACATTAGTGTTTACGTGCTGTTTCCCTGACTAGACCACCCGCCCCCTGAGGACAGGCTGGGCCTCACACTCTCCAGCACACAGCACCCAGCACTCTGGGCCATCCCAGGATGCAAACGGATCAGAGAAATGGAAGAGTGTGGACTGAGTCAGGAAACTTGTGACGCTGGTGAGAACGACCAATGGCCCTCGCTCGGCGTCCTTATCTGTAAAAGGGATGTTCTGTTCCTGCCACCCTGCATCTGCTGCAAAGGACCAACCTGGAAGTCATCAAGTGGCATTTAAACTAGAGGCTTTGAGGGGCACCTGGGTGGCTCAGTCAGTAAAGCGTCCAACTTTAGCTCAGGTCATGATCTCACGGTTCCCGAGTTCGAGCCCCGCATCGGCTCCGTGCTGACAGCTCAGAGTCTGCAGCCTGCTTCGGATTCTCTGTCTCCCTCTCTCTCTCTCTCTCTCTGCCCCTACCCCTGCTCATGCTCTGTCTCTTTCTCTCTCAAAAATAAATAAATGTTAAAAGGAAAAAATTTAAACTAGAGGATTTGCATTAGCTGGTCAGCCCATTGTACCCATAGGTGCTGATGCCACTGGGGATGGATGATGTGCTCGGAAGGGGAAGTTGGCAGTGAGGCTTTCTCCCCTCAATGAATGGAGTCTTTTTTACTCTTAATACCATATCATAAATATTTTTATTTCACAGAGATCTTGGAGATACAGTGCCTTCACAGAAGCTACAAATCTCTCTGATGCTGACATGGGGGCTAATTTGAACTACATTTTGTCTCTGGCTCTGCATTTACAAGGCTAGCTTAAAATTCTGCACTCAGTAATTAACAACATAAAGAGATAACAAAACGCAACACCACCAAAAAGAAAAGGAAATTAACAAGAGCAAAAATAATCAAGGAGTTCTGTGGACTGGATCGTGTGGGTGTTGCGTGTACTTACACGTTGGAGCTCTAATCACTCGCCCCAAAGAGAGCTGAGTAGGGTTCTATCAGCGATGCTCCAAGATTTGCAGGAGCAACACCACGACATGATCCCTGTGCCACCACTTTGGGATTCAAGCTGCTTGTCAAAAGCTGAAGGCGCTGCTTTGAGTCATTTACAAAGGCAGAGATCACTCAGGCGCCGATGGTGCCTGATGGTTCCTTTGGCCTCTGCCCCATCTGTGCCTGATGGCGGCATGACCTTGCTGGTTCCGGGCTGACGAGAGCGCTGACTGGCGCCATAGGGCCCGGTTCAGGCAGCGGGCCTCTGGGCTTGGTCCTGGTGCCCAGGGCTGCCATCCGTCACCTCTGGAACTGCGAACACCTCCTATAAAACCCATACTTTGTGTCCAGTGTTTGACCTCACAGGTAGAAGGAATTTGGGAAATGTGTGCAGGTAGCTATGCTACCCTTCCACTATACCAGCCTGGCCTGGGGCTTTGTGGTCTCCTTGGCTTTTGGAAGTTTTTGGTTAAAGTGCTGCATATTCAAAGCATGAGGAGGTTGGAAACTGGCCTCATTCCACACATTAACCTGCTTTAATAACATCACCTATGGCACAGAGGTCACTTAGGGATACAAATGCCGTTTTCTCAAGGCTCTGGCTGTCCCCGGGGCCCCTAGCTGGGGATTTACAAACCCACCTGCACTAAGGACCATTCTGCCTGTGGAGTCCCAGGCACCTCTTCGGGAGCCCTGCTTATGGATTCAGGAGCCCTGCTTACAGAGCTTTCAGTGAGCCAGAACTGTGCATAATAAGGACTTTGTGCTTCTCAATATTTTTTTAGATCAAAAGGAAACTTTCCCACTTTCCCTGCCTTTGGCTTCAGTTATTTGAAATGGCAAAAGGTATTAAAATTCCAACATGGAAATATGCTTAATAAACAGGAAAGGAGTTTTGAAGACCCACCACTGAGCCTGAAAGTTAACCCCATGGTTGCCAGTACCCAGGTGTAGACAGTCTCTACAACTGGCACTTGACAGAGGTGTCTTTATGCAACGGCCCTTCCTTATTACTAGAACCGTGCGGCTTTTGTTACGTGTAATGTAAGTTTTTCTGATGTCAAACTTAAAAAACAGAAACGTATGAGATGATCTTGTTTATATACAACCTGTGTAACTTCCAATTTGCTTTTAGAAGGCACCATTTATTCATTCATCAAATATTTACTGAGTGTTCAATTTTAGGGGCAATAATAAAAAATGAGAACAAACAGACTGAGGAGCTCAAAATCTTCAAATCCAACGGAGAGAAGAAGAATAAAGTACACAAATAAATCCAGGGTGAAATGGGGAAACATTAAGGGGGACACCAGGGTTATAGAAATTTGAAGGAAAATCTACTCCTGACCCAAAAGGAAGAAGGAGGAGAGCCCTCTTGGAGGATGTAGCATCTCAGGTTGACCTTGAATGCTGGGTGGGTATGGTGGGTTAGAAGGTCGACATTCTCCCATTGAGAAATGGCATCTTTGTCCCTCCCCCTGAAAATGGGTGAGTTCTGTGACTGTTTCGATCCATAGAATGTGGTGGCATAGATTCATGTCACTTTCTAAGCCAAGACCTTAAGATACTGGCTGCCCCGTCTTCTTGCCATTTGGAACAATTGGTCTTGGAATACTCTCTCTGGGAGCCATGAGTCCCCATTTAGGAACCATCCTGAGATCCTCATGCTGGAGAGACCAGGAAGCCACATGTAAGCACTTCAGGTGACAACCTCAGCTGAGTTAACCTTTCCAGATAACCCCACTAAGGCACCAGACATGTGAGCATAGCTCTCTGGGACTCTCCAGTGCACACCTTCTACCAGTGGAGCACAGTCAAGTGAGCTCCATCCAAAAGGCATGGAGCAGAAGAACTGCCCAGCTGAGCCCTTACAGTGACAGGTGAGCAGAAGAGTAGGGTTTTGATTAGCAGAGACGAGGGCCCGATGGCATCCCAGAGAATGGATATATTGTAGGCAAACCCACAAAGGTATATTCAAAAATTTGAGTTTTGGGGAAATTGAAAACTTACAGGAAGTATAAGGAACAAAATAACTATTATACAGATTTAAAGGCTAAATAGAGAGTCTGAAGGTCATGTGTGAGTAGTCGAGAGAACTATATATTCTATAGTCAATGGGATGCCACTAAGATTCTATGTTTTTTCAACTTTTGATTATGGGAATTTATAAATATACACAGAAAATAGTATAATGATCCTCTGTAGACATCACCACTGGGGCTCAAGCAATGTATAAGTGGTTTCTGAAGAGGAAAAGAATTATCAATATTGCCAGACATTTAAAAAAATTTTTTGAATCTTTATTTATTTTTGAGGTAGAAAGAGAGAGAGAGTGAGCAGGGGAGGAACAGAGAAAGGAGACACAGAATCTTAGGCAGGCTCTGGGCTCTGAGCTGTCAGCACAGAGCTGACGCGGGGCTCAAACACAAACTACGAGATCATGACCTGAGCCAAAGTTGGATGCTTAACCAACTGAGCCACTCAAACGCCCTGGTATTGCCAGACTTTTTTTCCTGAAATATTTTTAGGCAAATCCCATACATCATTTTACCCATAAATATTCCAGTGGGCAGTTCCAACAGTTAAGGGCTTTAAAAAGTAACTACAGGGGCAGCTGGGTGGCTTACTCAGTTGAGCATCTGACTTTGGCTCACGTCATGATCTTGCAGTTCGCGAGTTCAAGCCCTGCATTGGGCTCTGTGCTGAGAGCTCACAGCCTGGAGCCTGCTTTGGATTCTGTGTCGGCCTCTTTCTCTCCCCCTCCCCTGCCCGCCTCTGTCTCTTTCTCTCTCAAAAATAAACATTAAAAAAATGTTTTTAAGTAACTATAAAACCATTTCGTACTTAAAAAAAAAAGGAATGACCTTAATAAGAAACCCATTCTGTAATCAAATTTCTCCTATCAAATTTCTCATATTGTGTTCTTATTCTTGGTTTGTTTGACTCAGAGTCACGCTGGATCCCACACAGCATTCGGTTGATTTGTCTCTAAGGCCTCTTGCAACAAATGGCAGTTACATGTCACATGCTGCCCTCTTTCCCATGCTGTTTCGTCCTGTAGAATTCTCTAGTGTGCCTTAGGCTTCTGGCACCCCCACCAAGTGATGTCATTTAGCATGCTCTTCCAGACGCTTATTTCTTGTGAACTAGGAGACAGAGAGGGAGGAAGATGATCACTGTGGCATTTGGAGGTGGAGGACAGACACAGCAGGGCTGTGTTTGAGGAGGTCAGTCTGAGGGCGCCTGAGTGGCTGGGTCAGTTAAGCACCCAACTCTTGATTTCGGCTCACGTCATGATCTCGCGGTTAATGAGACTGAGCCCTGCATCAGGCTCCACGCTGACAGTGCAGAGCCTGCTTGGGATTCTCTCTCTCCGTCTCTCTCTTAAAAAAATAAAAATAAAAAAAAAATAAAAAAGAGAGAAGGTCAGTCCGGTAATGTGTGATATGAGATGCGGGGTGGATAGGGACCCATCGGTAATTAGGGTTCCTGGAACTCCTGGCCTCGGCTGCAGGGTGAGGACAGAACACACAGAGACCTTGAGTGGAGAGGTCAAAGGGAAGTTCTGGTAAAGATAACCATTGCTTACATTTTTGAGGTGCTTACTACACACTGGGCTCTGTACATGTGACTTCCTGCTGTCAACATATAGATAATATTTCTTGAATTCTGCAGAACCAGAGAGGACACATGACTTAGGTACAAGGCTAGTACACAACACAGGAGGAACTAGAACCCAAAGCCTGCATTCTTAGCTGCTGTACCAAATGGCAGAAATTAAGCCCCTGGGGATGCTATGGTACATGGTGGGGGGGGGGGATGTGTACAGTGGGGCAGTGAGGCCAGACAAGGACTGAGGGAAGCAGGTGAGGTTTGGCAGAGATCCCAGTGAGCTGAGTGTCTCTGAATGCATGTGAGCACTGCATACATCAGCATTCCCTAAGAGCCACTTCAAAAGAAAGAAAGAAAGAAAGAAAGAAAGAAAGAAAGAAAGAAAGAAAGAAAGAAAGAAAGAGAAAATGCAGATTCTGGGCACCTGGGTGGCTCAGTTGGTTAAGCGTCCTACTCTTGATTTCAGCTCAGGTCATGACCTCACAATTCATGGGATGGAATCCCACAGGGGGCTCCGTGCTGATGGCATGGAGCCTTCTTGGGACTCTCGCTCTCCCTCTTTCTCTGTCCCTTTACCGCTCATACTCTCTCTCTCTCTCTCTCTCTCTCTCTTTCAAAATAAATAAACTGGGTCCCACCCAAGACTGACTAGATTAGAATTCTCAGGAGTCTGACCCAGAAACGTGCATTAACAGGCACCTTGGGGGTTTTAGACCTAGCTTGAGAAACAGCAGAATAAAGAATGGCACCAGCTGTAGCAGAGGGAGAAAGAGGAGCCATGCGCTTGAGATGACCAAGTTAAGTGAACAGGAAAAAAAAAAGACTTTTCATAGTGCCTCATACATAGCTGCTATTTCATACATACTTCTGAATAACCAGATGGAAAGGAACTTGATATCAACAACCGACATACTGTCTCCAGCTGAGCACCTGAGTCCAGCAGCCCCCTAGAAAGACAGAGTCCTTGGACAAATAGTCCAAACACTATTTGTGAAAAGGGCTCTTTACCTCTTAGGGAACATGGACACTCCCATCACACCTCGGAATCTCTTACTGAAGAAGCTGCCCCAACGGCCACTGGGGCCCAATCAAAGTTGACTTTCCTTCCCAGACCCCCCTCTACAGCTGAACTACTCTGTGTTTATATGGGTGAGACAAAAAAGTCTCACCTGGCAGGATCCAAGGCACCCTGGACCAGGCATGAACGAACATGAACAAAGGACTCTGTGGGGTCAGTAGCTGAGAGAGCTGTGTGCTGTTTTATCAGTGCTGATAAGACCTTACCACCAGAGTGGAGTTGGATAAGAATGTCGGAGCCAAAGACATTTCCCTCTGGAGTGTGGTCGAGGCAAAGGATGCCCAGTGAGCATTTTGAGACAAGAGAACAGAAATGAACTGAATTAAACTGGCACAGTCACGAATCTGAAACTTTTAATACCTCTTTTACTAATTAGTATCTTCCTGTTGGTAACCATAAGTCTTTATTTTGAGGTTCCTTCCTTCCTTCCTTCCTTCCTTCCTTCCTTTCCTCCCTCCCTCTTTTCTTTCTTTCTTCTCTTTCTTTCTTTCTTTCTTTCTCTTTCTTTCTTTCTTTCCTTTCAAAATGAAAATGAAATACCAATGAAATATTTTTCAAAGAAGATTGCCTCCAGGAACCTGGGTGGCTCAGTCAGATATGTGTCTGGATCTTGGTTTCAGCTCAGGTCATGATCTCATAGTTCATGAGTTCGAGCTCCTCACTGGGCTCTGGGCTGACAGTATGGAGCCTGCTTGGGATTCTCTCTCTCTCCCTCTCTCTCTCTGCCCCTTTCCCACTCTCTCTCTCTCAAAATATAAATTAACTAAAACAAAACAAAACAAAAACAAAGAGGATTGCTTCAAACCAAAGTATCATGGCACATTACTTATGGGGTGGGGATTGATAGGGAAGGGCCCTGGATGGTTGATAATGTTTATTGATCATAATGTCATATATTTGATCTCCACACTTTTCTGTATTGTTGTATTTCCATTTTCCCTAAAGAGGCTGTCTCTATGATTGGCAGAGCTGGAGAAATCGGTCATAATTTGGGGTGTGCAATATCCCACTTATCCAGGAACTATAAAATCTTTTGGAAACCATTTTTGTTTCTCAAGTAAACACGATCATGTTTATCTGTGTGGTTAGAAGGTATACACTGAGCTTCAGCCTACTCTGCTGGCAATGTCTTCTTACCACAGCCCTCCCCGTGAAAGATGCTGCTGTTCCCTGGTCCCCCAGGACGTTGGTTGGAGCAGCCTGGAGGTGGCACCTGAGTGAGCTCACCTCCATCCCTTCCCCGGGGAAAGGAATCAGAAGAAGGAATCTTCTTCTCACCTATGGCAATTACTTTAAAATACTTTTTTCTGTAGGATCCTTGATTTGCCCTACCAATTCTATATTAAAACAGTAATCAAGGTTGGGTTTTTTTTTTTTTTTTTTAAATATAGGCTCATAAAAAATTAAGATTCAATATTCGCTGTGTCTTAAATGCTACCACTGTAAGAGCTGATTAAAGCAGACTTTTTTTTTCCCCTTAGGATCTCGGAATTAAGAAAAAAATAAAATTACTGCTCTGCATTTTCAGCTGAAAATGGGAAGGGATGGGTGAGGGAATGAAATGTAGGTCTGTATCCAAAAGACAGAAGAAGGAAACTGTCCAGAGATGTGACTGCTGTCCCTATTGGCTGTGGTAGCTCAGTTTTGATCAGACCCTAGTTAAGAGGAGAGAATTTAAATGTTACATTAGAAGCCAATTCCCTTGGAGATTTGGAATACAGGGGCACTGGGTGGGGGGGGGGGGATGATTTCCACAAGAAAGGAAAGATTACAATGAACATCTTTAACGTATGTTCTAAGCCAAACAGAACACTGGCTTTTTATTTCCTTTGGTTTTCTTCCTGATAGTAAATTTCTCGTCCCTGCGCAAAAGTAACTACATCACCTTTGTTGTTGCTTTTTTCATCCTCCTTTTCCCCTAAGGGCTGTGAGCATTTCCCTGCCCGCCTTTCAGGCTCGCTCTGGCACCTTGGGAAGCCGGGACAGCACAAGGTTTTGTGATTCTCTGACACACTTCATGCTTTTTCTTTCCTCTGCCGGCCACTATCTGCCTTCTCTAGCTCAAAATTAACGTACTTCTTTCTCACTGCCTGCTGCGGAAATCCAACTGCGTTACATGGAGAGCGAATTCTATGGCGAGATAGTAGGCACTGACCAGGGGAAGGTATAAAAAGTGAGGAAGCAGGTAGAGAGGTAGTCCACGGAGGAGTTCAGAGCAGATCTTAGGTGGGAAGGGCCCCTGAAGGTAATTTCACATCATGGCCATTTTGTGAATGTAGGTGACCTGCTCGAAATCAGTTGCAACAACTTTGTTTTTGTTTTCCTTCCCCACTCAGTATTGCCTAGTATGTGTCCTCTGTGTTTGCACAGGCCTGGTACTGGGGTGGCACTTGTGGGGGTCGCTTCCGGGCCTCCCTTTAAGTCTTTCAAGCGCGCAGATTACAGGACGCATAAAGGGACCCATTTGTCCTGAGAACACCTACCACGTTCACCAGGTTCCCGGTTTCTGAAAGGCTTTTCTATCAGAGTAGTTTGGGGGGCAAAGTTTTCCTGAACTGCAGTTCTGAACCCAGACTGTGGAATCTTTCAAAATATCACAAAACATAGCACCGCCAAAGGCATCTTTAAGCGCAGCGTCGGGGAATTAAGGAAATTCCAAAGGCCACTTTATAAGCCCAGGCAGGAGCCGGGCCCTGCGCCCTGGAGGGAGAGAGAAGGGGAGGAAGGGAAGTGTTCGCGCGGAGTGAAAAGGGGAAGAGCCAGCCGTCTCCCCCATCTTTTCCCCTGGCCCGGGCGGTTCTCGGTGGCCCCAGCATCGCGTCTCCCACTGGCCTGGGAGGCGCCTCTGTGGAGCGGTGGCCGGGGAGGGGGGCTCGGTGGCTCTCCGAGAGGCCGCTTGGCCCCTGGCCCGTTGGCACGGCGCCCGCCCGACAGGTCCCGCCCCGGCTGGAATGTAGGGAGCGCCCGCCAGCCTGCGCCCCTGTCCTTGTGCGCCCAGTCCTCTCGTGCGACGGCTCTCGGTGCGCATCTCTCTCTTGCCCTCCCGCTGCAGCCATGGCCGCCTCCTCCGCGCGGCTCACTGTCCTGGCCATGACCGCGCTGGCGCTACTCCTGCTGCTGTGCCTGGGCCCAGGTATGTCGGCAGCGCCAGGGCGCCAGGGAGGGAGATGGGTGATGGGGTGAGGACCCAGGGACCGTGAGTCCCAGCAAGTGCCAATGGGTAATAGGGTTTTGCTCTGGCAGAAGTGGGAGTGGCGCGCTTCGGCAGGCGGATAGAGTACCAGGGTCAAGGGCAGGTTTCGGACAAGGGTGGTCACCTTGGGAAAGAGTGAGGGCCAAGGTCCCATGGAGGGGCAAGAAGTGATTTGACCCTAACTTAAGGGGCAGAGGGGTACTGGGAGCTTTAGGCAGTGGGGCCTTCTAGGACTGAGGGGAACCAGAATGCATCATTATGGAGATGCCTTTCCAGGCAATTCCCTAAGGATGGCGGGGGAGGGGGGGGGCACGCTTGGCAACCCAGTGAAGTTCCAGGTCTGCAAAACTGCAGGCAGGCCTCACAACCCAGACAGGGAAAATGCTCTTAAAGGAGAAATGCTTAACCTTCTGTGCTTCAGGGAGCCCTCAGGGAATCAGTTGAAAATTCCAGGTTCCTTGCCTATAAAAGGAGCATGTTCATACATACCCCCCAAGATGAAGCAGTTTGGTGGATGTGCAGGCATCTGAACCTTGGGAATCCACAGACCCCACCTTAGGGTTTTGTCCTGACAATACTACCTTCCACTTGAGGATCCTTTATGCGTCACTAGGGACCTCGCGCATGCGTGAGCCCTTTTGACACTCACATGTCTGCGAGGCATATTGTGATCCCAGA